>NW_027042898.1:0-600000 GCF_036884675.1 Scheffersomyces coipomensis | reverse complement strand
AGCATCTATGCTATCTCAATATAACAATATACTACCGTGGCAAAAGATTATTGAAACTGATAGGGCTGGTTATCTAGTGAGGCAACTATTGAAGACAAATCTATACGATAGACTTTCACTTCGTCCATTCCTTGCTCCTATTGAAAAGTCCTTTATGGTATTCCAAATGTTAAAGATAGCGAGTGATATACATTCCTTAAATATTTATCATGGAGATATAAAACTAGAGAATTTCTTAGTAACGTCATGGAACTGGCTTATGTTAACTGATTTTGCTGATTACAGTAAACCTACATATATCTTAGAGGATAATCCCAATCAATTTTCATTTTATTATGATACATCAGGAAGAAGAGTATGTTACTTAGCTCCAGAAAGATTTTATAGCTCACAGAAATCGAATTTCATTGTACAGAATGTCGATGATGATGGTCATTTCAATGGCGATAAACTTACAGAGGAAATGGACCTATTTAGTTTGGGTTGTGTTATAGCGGAACTTTATTCTGATGGAGAACCAACTTTTACATTGTCCCAATTATTCAAATTTATGAAAAACGAATATGTACCAGATTTATCTGCCATACAAGATACCTATATACGAGAGTTGGTTACTCAGTTACTTGATATTGATCCATCCAAAAGACCTCTGGCATCAAGTATCTTAAGAGATTATAAGGACAAATGCTTTCCACTGCACTTTTATGATTTCCTTTATAATTTCCTTGGTGAATTAAACACCAGTGATTCATCCCTTAATACTCGTAACATGTCATCCAGTGATTTCAAGATCGATCATATTTATTCAAGTTATGCAAGAATATCACAGGCATTAAACTTTAAGTATACTCCCCTTGATGGTCAAAAATCACGTAATTCAATAATAAAATTAAATCTTCCGGGAATGCCACCAAATTACAGTATCAAGCCTAATCCATCGAGTGAGCCAAAACAACCAGCATTAATCATTTTAAGTATCGTGTTTTCCCTTACAAAGTCATTAAAACGAGTTTCATCCAAACTTAAAGCAGCTGAATTAATCCTTGCTCTTTCAGAAAGAATAAAAGATGAAGAAAAACTTGATAGGTCATTGCCATATTTAATGTCATTATTCGATGTTTATAGGCCAAGCTCTGGAGCACCTATAGACAGTTCGTCAACATCAGCCATAGTGATATGCAAGGCATTGACTGCCATCACTGCTTTATTAGAGTCATGTAAATATATCACTCCTATTAATGTTCTCATGTTTCAAGAATATTTATTACCACGGTTAAATGCATTGTATTCTCTTAGATTACTATCGAAAGAAAGGCAAAATTTGTCAACTCCTTTGGATACCACTAATAATTCTGTTGTCGATGTTGAAAGACCATACAAAGAGGAAATCCTTGACGATGCTGACCTTGTGAGAATTTGTATTGCTCGATGCTTACCTTACTTGGCATTAACGGCAAAAAGGTTCCTTATGATGTCAAAAACGTTTAAGAGCGAGACACTCAACAATATCAATAGTAAGTTGGGTTCATTATCTTTGAATACAAACTATGGTGATGATTACAATACATTCAATATTTCAAAGGATCAGTTAGATATTCCATTCAAAGATTTGACGTTGAAGATATTAATCGATAGTAATTCTTATGTCAAGATCAGCTTGATCAATAACATTCTCCCTTTGTGTGACTATTTCGGAGTTGACAAGACAAACGATATCATTTTACCTCATTTAATTAGTTATTTAAATGATTCAAATTATAGTATTCGGTTATCATTCTTATCATCAGTTTTAGAGATTGCTCCCTTTGTGGCGGTATTATCATTCGAACAGTATATTTTACCATTACTTATTCAAACCTTACGTGATCCAGAACCATTTGTAGTTCTTAAAGTATTGGAAATATTCAATCAATTTGTGGTAAATAAATTAATCAATCCGGAAAAGGAATTTAACGTTCTGGAAATCTATAAGGAATTACTTTCAAATTCAACTAATCTTTTATTATTACCAAATGAATGGATCCGTCAAAGTGTATTAACATTAATTGTATCAATAGGTGATAAATTAAGTGACGCTGATAAATATTGTTTTCTATATCCAGTCATAAAAGGGTTTTTATCATACGATCCCTCGGAAATCAGTTGGGAAGCTTTATATGTGTGTTTGACCAAACCTTTATCAAAGCCAGTGTTTGATCTTTCCGTTACATGGTCTTTAAATGCTACAAAGAAGGCATTGTTCTGGAATCAAAAGAATTTTTCATTAGTATCTAATACAACAAACTCATCTAAAAAGCTTGTGGCATTTTCAAAGAATATGGCTAAATCAGTTTATCTTCCCATAACTAATAATAATGAACCCAATAGAACTTTAACTAATGGTGGTGCCGAAAAACCAACATTTCCGTTATCTGCCGAAGATAAACAATGGGTTATAAAATTGAAATCTATCGGATTAGATGATAAAGATTTGATTAAGATATTCATTTTACGTGATTATATATCACATATTAGTACACCAAAATTAAATGAAGGTAAGGAGCCCGATGATATAAAGTTCTATCGCATAAGAGATCTTATAAATCTTAAACCTCGGAATATATTTTTTCAAATTACTTATAAATCAGAGCCATTAATCACAGCATCAAGAATTACTAGGTCGGATGTGGATGCTTCAACTAATCCTGGTGATTCTGTTTCACTTAGAGAATTTGAATCAAGATCATTAAATTCCTTCATACTTCCCAATCTTAATCGAATTAAAGCTTCGGTGCAGACTGTTCAAGAGAATGTATTTGGAGAGATGGAGTTAAGTTATGATGGTATTGCTCATGATTCAATTCATAGCTCTTCTCATAAAGTTGTCAAAGATCATAATGGTTCGACTCATAAGGTTTTCACAAGCAATAGTTCAAAAATAGTTACTGCGAATTCGAGTCATGATTATCAAGGGGATAATCCATTTATATTGAATTATTTGACTGATCTTGCCTTAGACCCAACATTAAGTGATTTCCCTGAATTTGGTAGTTATGTGAAGAGTCATAAATCAGCTATGTTGGCTTCATCTAAGAAGAAGGAATTACCCGTTAAGGCGGCAGGCATATTAATCTCACAAATAGATCAAGGCAGCACTGGTGGATTCACTTGTGTATTAGCTAGTCCTACTGGGGAATTTATAATCACAGGATCTGAGTTGGGTGGTTTAAAAATATGGGATTGTGTAAAAATGAAAGAAGCTATGGCATTAATGAAAACTCCAAGTTTAAGTTTACAATTAGGTTCTTCAATTACCTGTATTCAATTCATTCCAAATCGATTTGTGTTTGCTGTTTCGACTGCTGATGGTATAATTCGGATTTATAGAATTGACGTACTTCGAAATAACAAGAAGATTACAAAGTATCTGGATTTAAGTTTGATTCGAAAATTTGAATTAGATGCCAATACGTATGCTACAGAACTTCAATTTTGTATTTCTGAAAAGCTGAGTGTGTTAGTTGCAGTTACTACTGCATCTAAAATCCTTACCATTGACATTATCAAGATGAAAAAGACTCTTGAAGTTCAAAATCCTCAAATTCATGGAAATATCACTACTTTCATCGTAGGTGATAAAATGAGTTGGGTGATTGTTGGTACAGATAGAGGTATTCTTTCGTTATGGGATATTCGATTTAAGATATTGGTTAAGAGTTATAAAGTGAAACTTGATCAATCACCAACTACTGGAATCAAGAAATTGATGATTTTCCCTGGTGACTATAAATTACCATTAGGTGAGTCATTAAAGGATTCATTTGTGATGATTGGAGGAAGTGAAGCTCCTGATATTTCTATTTGGAGTATACCTGATTTCCAATGTAAACAAATCTTACGGTCTTCAATTCAAGGTCGGAATTTTGGGGATAGATATAGTCTTACTGAGGTTAGTAATTCAATTAAGGATTCGAATCTTGATAATGTGATCGATAGTATCTCATTAAACTTGGATAAAATGTACTTGGAAGATGAATCTGGTAAAGCTACTGATTGTAGTATGAGTTCATTCAAATATTATCCAAGTGAACATAGTTTCATTAGTACAACGTGGGATCTGAGAATTATCGTATGGAATATTCAAGATATAACCGAATCAAGTGCTATTGGAAAAGGTATTGAGACTATATTTGTTCATACTGCCAAGATGGTTTGTGAAGTTTATAGAACGGAGCAAGCAAAGCCCGATTATGGTAAACGAAAGGAAAGTTATGATTTAAAGAGTGTAGTAGCTTTACAATCAGGTAGTGCCACTGATCATCAAGATAAGATATCTGATGTTGAAATGGTCAATACACCTACCAAGATGATCATATCGGTGGATAGAATTGGTAGAGTTAATGTTTATAAATGAGTAAATAGTAAATTGCGAAAGAAAACCGTTGAGATGAAAAATAGCACGGAATTATTTTCCGCATATAAAAATAAAAAAAGTAATAATTTATTTCTTGTAAACCATACGATTATTGTATATCATTCAACTTACAACTAGAACAACATGGGCTTTAATGATATCAAGGGGATGGAGATTGCTTTGGAAGAAGCTAAATTAGGATATGAAGAAGGTGGAGTTCCAATTGGTGGAGCTTTAATCTCAGAAGATGGGACTGTATTAGGACGTGGGCATAATATGAGATTTCAAAAGGATTCAGCTACATTACATGGAGAGATATCCACTTTAGAAAATGCAGGTAGATTGAAGGGAAGTGTGTATAAGAACTGTACTATGTATACTACATTATCACCGTGTAATATGTGTTCTGGAGCTTGTATAATGTATGGTATCAAGAGAGTTGTGTTAGGAGAAAATGTTAATTTCGTGGGAGCAGAAGAATTATTGAAATCCCAAGGTGTTGAAGTGGTAAATATGAATAATCAAGAATGTATTGATTTAATGAAGAAGTTTATAGATGAAAGACCCCAAGATTGGTATGAAGATATTGGAGAATAGACTTGAGATGTGAAAGTATTCAATATTTGAAGAGTTGGAGACATTAAACGAACGAACGAACGAACGAATGAAAAGTATCTGAGTATGTACATAAGTATATCTCTTTAGTTATGCATTATGTAAATAGTTATGAATAAAAAGCATTACTTATAATGAAAGACACCATGTTTGATGATAATTAAGGTCATGATACTAGAACTATGAATACCTTGAAAAAGTGATAAATTAACTGATAAGAAAGGTTATTAACTTCCACATTCTATACAATTACACATTCAAATTACGCTTTCATTGTTAGTATCTTAACTATGTGTTATTACTTACTATATGGTATATGCCTTTAAAAGGGTGTGACATCAGACCGATTAAAAATTGTCCGTTTTCACACGACCCTTTCTCTTTTTTTTTTTTGTCACTGAGTTGTCCCTTAACTATGAGCGTCACACTAAAGTGTCTCCAACAAAAAAAAATTTGAAATTAAATGGGAATGAACGATAATTTACCACAGATTTAGTAATTAGAAAGTATCATATTGAATCAAACCCAATTACACACCAATCACCTTCCTCGTACTTACTGTGAGTCCATCGATCCGCCAACTATTCTATCCATCGATCGATCCCAGTGAAATACTCAATCTAGTGCAATCAAACGATCCCCCCCTCCTCCTCCTTACCTCCCTCTTGAAATCACTTCATAACTATATATTTATTTTGTTCGTTCATTGCGATCATCATATCATATCAATTCATTGGTGTGATCATAGCTTTGCAACAATAGATCAATCATCTTAGGAGAGTCCTGTGTTAGCATCTCTTTCTATCTATCTAGTTATATTCTAGTTTCAATTGTGTGTTTTATTCATTCATTTCATTCCTTTTTTATCGGTTAATTTTTGTTCCCAAAATTCTCTTATTCCATTCCATTCCATTCCCAGCATTAATAGCATTTATCATATACTCGTATATCTTTTAACGGTTTGTCAATTGTTCAGATTTAGTAATAGTCATTCATTTCTTACTTTAAATTTTATCATTAATCATCTCATTTCTCCTTCAATTAACTTGGAATATTCATAATAATAGTGTAAAAAAAAATACATCATAATCTAATAATAATATTCATAATCATCATAATATAAAAATATAAAGAATGGATTTAGACACAGATGTACCAATGGAAGACGTTGAAGAACAACAACTTCTGAAATCAAAACTCTCAGACTCAAAATCAACCTCCAATACAACATCATCAACTACAAATAATAATGCATCTGGTTCAAATCCATCAAATCTACATGATGATTTGAGTCTCGGTACCATCAATCAATTGGATGAATGGATCGACAAATTAAGTAAATGTGAACCATTATCAGAAGCTGATGTCAAACGATTATGTGATATGGCTATAGAAGTATTACAATTTGAAGAAAATGTTCAACCCGTTCACGTTCCAGTCACTATTTGTGGTGATGTTCATGGTCAATTTCATGATTTAATCGAATTATTCAAAATCGGTGGTCCATGTCCTGATACAAATTATTTATTCATGGGTGATTATGTTGATAGAGGTTATTATTCTGTTGAAACAGTTAGTTACCTTGTTTGTATGAAAGTAAGATATCCTAATAGAATCACTATATTAAGAGGTAATCATGAATCAAGACAAATTACTCAAGTTTATGGTTTTTATGATGAATGTTTAAGAAAATATGGTTCAGCAACAGTTTGGAAATTATTTACTGATTTATTTGATTATTTCCCTATAACTGCTTTAGTTGATAATAAAGTCTTTTGTTTACATGGTGGTTTATCTCCAATGATTGAAACTATTGATCAAGTAAGAGAATTAAATAGAATACAAGAAGTTCCTCATGAAGGTCCAATGTGTGATTTATTATGGTCTGATCCTGATGATAGAGGTGGTTGGGGTATAAGTCCAAGAGGTGCCGGTTTCACTTTTGGTCAAGATATTTCTGAACAATTCAATCATACAAATGATTTAAGTCTTATTGCTAGAGCTCATCAATTGGTTATGGAAGGGTTTAGTTGGTCTCATCAAGAATCAGTTGTAACCATCTTTTCAGCTCCAAATTATTGTTATAGATGTGGTAATCAAGCTGCTATTATGGAAGTTGATGAACAACACAATAGACAATTCTTACAATATGATCCTTCAGTAAGACCAGGTGAACCAACTGTTACCAGAAAAACTCCCGATTATTTCTTATGATTTTTTATTTACACCCCCAATTACTATTATTATTAATTACTATTACTTTTCATCCTTTGCTGTTTTAGTCTGTTTAAATTTTGCCTGTCCTGTCCTGTCCTGTCCTGTCATTTCCTTTTGCTCTGATTTTTATTGTTGTTATAGTTATTGTTTTTATTGTTGAGTTTTTTGCTGTGTTTTCAATTATGGTATAAAGTGTCCTTTTTTATATTTACAATGAATCTTATACTGTTTTGAATTCATAATAAATTCCTTTCCCTTTGCCTTTCCTTTTCCACTTTACCTCCCCTTTTTTTTTATATTCATTCTACTTAAACTTTAACTTTTTGACTATTTTCCTTTAGTATATTGCTATTTTTAACTTAAATTAACGAAATTATATTTATACTTTTATATATCTTATTGGTACCAATACAACTTTTTAATAAATTTGTAAAACTATATAATGATACTGTTCTGTTCTGTTCTGTATATGATTTTATGTCTCATTATATGCAGTCCATTCGATTTAACCAACCAGAGCCTTTAATTTTCGCATTATGTTTTCATTTAAAAAAATATCAACTATCAAAATTGAAGTGAAGAAGAAGAAGTGAAACCATTCAAACTCAAGATAGAACTACGAGAGATTAAACACGACTATGTTGAGAGTGTCATCTAAGAATATAACTAGACAATTGGGTTCTAGATCCATCTATACTTCTGTGTTGGAATCAGATCTTAATATCACTAGAAATGGTAAAGTCAATGTATCAGTAGGTGCTGGAGGTAGATCTTCAAGAACTGGATACACTGCTACTGTGTTTGGTGCTACTGGGTTTTTAGGTCGTTATTTGACTTCTAAACTTGCTAGACATGGTACTACCACTGTGGTTCCATTCAGAGATGATATGAAAAAGAGATTTTTAAAAGTTACTGGAGATTTAGGTGTCGTTAATTTTGTTGAATTCGATGCTAGAAATTTAAAATCAATTCAAGATTCAGTAGCTCATTCTGATATTGTATTCAATTGTATTGGTGTTGATTATAATACCAAGAATTTCTCCATGGCTGATGTTAATATCGGTTTAACTGAAAGAATCACTCAAGCCGTTAAAGATGCTGGTGTACCAAGATATGTTCATGTTTCTTCTTATAATGCCAATCCAGATTCAAATTCAATCTTTTATGCCACTAAAGGTCTTGGTGAACAAATCGTTAAAGATATTTTACCAGATTCAACTATTGTCAGACCATCTCCAATGTATGGTAGAGAAGATAATTTATTAAATTATTTAGGTCCAAAGATAAAAATGTGGACTCCAAATAAAAATGCTAAAGAAATTTATCCAATTCATGTTTTAGATGTGGCAAGAGCATTAGAAAAAATTGGTTATGATGATTCAACTGTTGGTCAAACTTTTGAATTATATGGTCCTGAAAAATTATCCTTTTTAGAAATTAGACAAATGATTCATGGTATTACTCAAGATTTCGCCAATGCTGGTGCTTTACCATATACTTTTGCTGATTATTATGTTCCATTACCACTTGCTAAAATAATTGCTCAAGTTAAACAATTGGCATATTGGAAATTAACTAACCCAGATCAAGTTGAAAGACATTTAATTCATCAAACCATAGATCCAACCGCAAAGACATTTAGAGATTTAGGTATAGAAGATTTAGATAGTTTGGCTAACGTGTTGTTTACTTACGTCAAACAATGGAGACATCCTTTGATTGCTCAAAAGGGTGCTCCATCAAAGAAAGAATTAGCTAGATTAAGACAACTTGAACATATCATGTAGATTCAACCCTTATACCATAGCAACTACAACTACAACTACAACAACACATTTCATCCATCCTAGCATAATCTATTCACCCTTTTATCACATTATAGTCCAATTTTACTTCCTTTCATATATATAAAACGATTTATATATCTTTATTCTGCATTTTATTTTAGTATTAATATAAAAAGTCTACTTTAACTTTAACTATGATATCTCTATTTTCGGAAGCTACCGAGATAATTTTGATCGCACTAACTAAAATGTTTCTTATCCAAAGTATATATAAATAGGAAGAAATATTCTAACTACTTCTTTAAGTTGAAGAGTCAATAGATACGATGTCATATATGTTGCCTCCAGTAGAGTCATTGTCGTCGATCTCAAGGCCAGACCAAGTGGAAACTCTTGCTCACTTGTTTGAACCATGCGATACGTTATCAACTTTTATAATAGATAACATATTAACTCATGCATCATACAATCCATTCACATCATATAGACAATTTATAGAAAAGGTTAGAGAAGAGTTGAGATTGTTCTTAACTAATGAAGAGAAACAATCCCAAACTACAAAACAACCCATTGATCCTCGAATTTCTAAGATAATTGCTGCCCATCCTCGATTAGGTGGATCATCGAAAGCTACCAACACAAATTTATCCCAACATTCTTCAGCAGAACAGAAATCATTACAAGCATCTTCACAAGAGGAAAGTGAACAATTGATTAAACTAAACGATCTTTATGAAACTACATTTCCTGGATTACGATATGTGGTGTTTGTCAATGGTCGTTCTCGTGCGGTCATAATGGAAAATATGAAAGAAAGAATACATCGAAATAATATTCAATTGGAAAGAATAGAGGCTTTTGAAGCAATGTGTGATATTGCCTTAGATAGAGCTAGAAAGTTAGGTGGAAAGTTGTAGTCATTATAAGTAGTTGTAACTTTAACTAGACTTAGCTAGACATTTATCAGTAATAGAACAAATTTCTTAGGGATTAATGATCATGATCATTTGATCTTTATGAATCTGAACCAATACTCATAATTGAATTTGTAGATACAATCAACAACGAAGTGGTACTAATCTAACTATATATATATTTACAGCCATTTCAATTCGTTATCTTATACAGAAATTAAACATTTTTTTGAACTTCAAACGACCTATCAATTTTTTGGTTGGAAAATGGAGGGGCGGTACACGACCATCCATTTCGTTGGAAAGAAACGAGGGATTAATTAGTAAATGAGAGAAGATGATAAGATTGGATATAACTTCTGAATCAATTAAGTACTTTTGTCCAATTATTACTATTATAGTTAACGAAAATGGTATGTAATGAGTCGAGTGAATGGTTGGAACTATCAATTGAACTGTCAATTGCTTTTGAAGGGTATACAATTGATAGATGACTATTGAAACAGTTTCTTCGAGATCCTAATTTGTATGATAGTAAATTAGGGTTATACTAATTTGATTGAATAAATATACTAACTTTTTATTTAGGCTGGTGCTTTAGAAAATGCTCGTAAAGAAATCAAGCGTCTTGCTATAGATGATCTTGCTGAATCTCAATATGGTTCTATCTATTCTGTCTCTGGTCCAGTCGTCATTGCTGAAAATATGATCGGTTGTGCCATGTACGAATTAGTTAAGGTTGGACATGATAACTTAGTTGGTGAAGTTATTCGTATTAATGCCGATAAAGCCACTATCCAAGTTTATGAAGAAACTGCCGGTGTCACTGTTGGTGATCCTGTTTTAAGAACTGGTAAACCATTATCAGTTGAATTAGGTCCAGGTTTAATGGAAACCATTTATGATGGTATTCAAAGACCTTTAAAAGCCATTAAAGAACAATCTCAATCCATTTATATCCCAAGAGGTGTGGATGCTCCAGCTTTATCTAGAACTGTTCAATATGATTTCACTCCAGGTAAATTAAAGGTTGGTGATCATATTACTGGTGGTGATATCTTTGGTTCTATCTTTGAAAACTCTTTATTAGATGATCATAAAATCTTATTACCACCAAGAGCTAGAGGTACCATTGCTTCCATTGCTGAAGCTGGTTCTTATACCGTTGATCAAAATGTTTTAGAACTTGAGTTTGATGGTAAGAAACATTCTTATTCTATGATGCATTCTTGGCCTGTCAGAGTTCCAAGACCAGTTGCTGAAAAGCTATCAGCGGATTATCCATTATTAACAGGTCAAAGAGTTTTGGATTCGTTGTTCCCATGTGTTCAAGGTGGTACTACTTGTATTCCAGGTGCTTTCGGTTGCGGAAAAACCGTAATTTCACAATCATTATCCAAGTATTCGAACTCTGATGTTATTATCTATGTAGGCTGTTTTGCTAAAGGTACTCAAGTCATGATGTCTAATGGTGACGATAAGAGTATTGAAGATGTTGCTATTGGTGATAAAGTTATGGGTAAAGATGGTCTTCCAAGGGAAGTCGTTGCTTTACCAAGAGGTAGAGAAGTTATGTATGAAGTTTCTGAAAAGACCCAACACAGAGCTGAAAAGATTTATGGAACAACTACATACACTTGTAATGCCACCCATAAATTAGTTGTTCAAACCAATCAAAGAATTAATATGACTAATCATGTTTTGCGTGGTGAGCCTCAAACTTCTGTCACTTATTTTGAATTGAGAGACAAGAAAGATTCTACCGGTCGTCAATATAAGATGCCATATTTAGCTACCAAATCGTTTCAACATAAGACACATGGTCCAGAAAATGCAATTAGAAAAGCCAATGAATTTAGAAATACAGTTTCGACCTCCAATATTAATTGGACTGTTGAAGCTCGTGATGTTGCCAAAATGGGTCATCATGTCCGCCGTGCTACGAGACAATTTTCTGCTCCTGTTTTATTAGAAAACAATGAATTGGTTAAATACATTGAAAGAAATGATTATGATGGTTCAATTGTAAACGAAATGGCTTATTTGCTTGGTTTCTGGGTTGGTGATGGTTATTCAGAGAGAGTAGCTTTTTCGGTCGATTCAAGAGATGAAGAAATTATTTCACGTATCAAAGATTGCGCAGAAGTTGCTGATTTAGAAATGAGAGAAAGTCATTACAAGGCTTCCCGTGATTCTACAATTTCTTTACACAACACTGAAACCCGTGGAAAGGGTATTCGTCGTAATCAAAATACCAACAATTTATTGTGGTCTTTACTTAGAGATATTTTTGAATGGGATGGCAAGAAGCTTTTAAAATCAGTTCCTAGCTTTTTCCGTTCTGAATCTATTGAAGTTAGAGAATATTTCGTTGCTGGTTTAGTTGATTCCGATGGTCATGTGAAGAGGGATGAATTAACAAATAGTTGTCTCAGTGCTACTGTTAAAACAATTTATCCTGCAGTTAGAGATGGTCTTGTTGCTGTTGCCCGTTCTTTGGGTATTTCAACTTCAGTTTCGACTGAAGCAGCAATTGTCGTTGGTGGTGTCCATCATCAAGAGTCCTATGCTATTTACATGGGAGCCTCTTCTACTTTAGATTCTGTACTTTGTAAATGTGCAGCCCCTCGTAAGAAGGCTTTAGAACCAGTTGGAGTTACTCGTGAACCTCAACAATTCAGCTTCTACCTTCAAGAAAAGGATGTTGATGATTATTATGGTATTACCCTTGAAGATGATTCCGATCATCAATTCTTATTATCAAACTCTGCCTTAGTTCATAACTGTGGAGAGCGAGGCAATGAAATGGCAGAGGTCTTGATGGAGTTCCCAGAGTTATTTACAGAGATTTCTGGAAGAAAGGAGCCAATTATGAAGCGTACAACTTTAGTTGCAAATACTTCGAATATGCCAGTCGCGGCACGTGAGGCCTCAATTTACACGGGTATTACTTTAGCCGAATACTTCAGAGACCAAGGTAAAGATGTTTCCATGATTGCTGATTCTTCATCTCGTTGGGCTGAAGCTTTAAGAGAAATTTCCGGTAGATTGGGAGAAATGCCTGCTGATCAAGGTTTCCCAGCTTATTTAGGGGCCAAATTAGCTTCTTTCTACGAACGTGCTGGTAAATCTATTGCATTAGGATCACCTGATAGAGTTGGTTCAGTTTCTATTGTTGCTGCTGTTTCCCCTGCCGGTGGTGATTTCTCTGATCCAGTTACTACTTCTACTTTAGGTATTACTCAAGTTTTCTGGGGTTTAGATAAAAAATTAGCTCAAAGAAAGCATTTCCCATCGATTAATACTGCTGTGTCATATTCCAAATATACCAATGTTTTAAATAAATATTATGATTCCAATTATCCTGAATTCCCAGCTTTAAGAGATAAAATCAGAGAAATTATTTCCAATGCTGAAGAATTAGAACAAGTGGTTCAATTAGTGGGTAAATCTGCTTTATCTGATTCAGATAAGATTACTTTAGATGTGGCCAATTTAATTAAGGAAGATTTCTTACAACAAAATGGTTATTCTACATATGATGCTTTCTGTCCAATCTGGAAGACATTTGATATGATGAGAGCTTTTGTATCTTATTATGATGAAGCTCAAAAAGCCGTGGCTAATGGTGCTCAATGGTCTAAATTGGCTGAATCTACTTCTGATGTTAAACATAAAGTTTCATCCGCTAAATTCTTTGAACCATCAAGAGGTGAAGTAGAAGGTAAAGCTGAATTTAATACTTTATTAACTTCTATTTCTGAAAGATTTGCTGAAGCTTCTGAATAGATTAGTCTTTCGACCCTCTTTTTTTTAGTTATTTAATTCTTTTTGCCCCATTTTTTATACATTTTATTATTACTTTATCTCATGTTGTCTTTTATTTTGCACATTCTTATATCATTTAAAGTTCTTTAAATACGACTTTTCAATATAAAATCATTTACATTTTTAAAACATATACTATTAAATCTTATCTAACATAAATTTCCAAAGGATGAGAAAAAATTCCAAATTCCATCAATACAATTAATAACAAAATTATCAATACCATCCACAAGATGTCTAACATCATCATCTAAAGTATCAAGTAATGATAAATCATCATCTGAATTATTAGGTTCATTAGTTTCTCTTCGTTTTTCAAAATTAATTTCATAATCTTTAAATGGGATACCTTTGGGAGTATAATTTGGAGCTTGAATAGCCAGAGGTTGATTTGAAATTGGTTGAGGAGTTGATCTTTGCAGTAAAGGTAAAATTGATATTGAACTATTTGGTTTTAATAATAAATTTCCAATAATTTTATCATAATTATTATTATTATCGTTAATCTTTTTAATATTTAAGATTTCAACCGATGGTTGAATTGAATCAATTGATGATAGACCAGCTTCTAAATCTTGAGATTCCATAGTTTCTAATTCTTCAATTGGATTAAACCAACTTCCTAAAGTTGAAAATAATTTAAAAGGTTTATTGTTCTTTTTACCAACTTTATCATATTCTAATGATTGGAAAGGATGGTTACCAATGATTGTTGATTCATTATTATGTTGAGAATCAGATGGTTTCCAACGAATTAATCTTTCTTCAATATATTCTTGAAAATGATCAGTAGGAGCAAATAATCTTGTATTATTTTGATTAATTACTTTTTGTCTTACTGGACCTTGTTTAGGATGAATAGGAGGGACAGGAAATGGAGGTTCATGAGGAGATTGAATGATTGAAGTTAAATCACGGAATGGGAACGAACTTTCTTGAGAATAAGTATGAGCTGAACTTCCAACTATAAATCCAGATGATTCATCATCTCCATCATTATTATTATCTTGTTCTTCATTATTAGGATTAATATTATCAGAGTGAGTATTTTCCAAACTTAATTTAAATTGATCTTTATTATTTAACCCATTTGAAGTGGTACCTAATTTCCCTGTAGAATTAATGACTCTAACTGCATTTGGATTTAATGGTGATTTAACATAATTTTTAAACGTATAAGTGTGGTAGCGCCTGCCATCAAATAATTTTGGTTGAAAATTAATATCATTAATTGGAAGAGGTGAAATACTATGTAATGGATGAGATTGATTTATTTTAGGAACTTTCGTTAAGGGGATTGATGATAAAGGAACTGAATTAGTTGATTTTCTTTTAGTTCTAATTTTAGTTGGAGTCTTTAATCGGTTTCTACGTTTTTCATAATTTAATCTTTTTAGTTCATATTGAGATTCAGAAACGGGATTTTCATTTGGAGGGGGTGAAAGTGAGACATCAATAGAGTTGGCTGGAATGTATTTATGACGATTTATGAGTTGATTATTACCTTGTGGTGGTGATGAAGAGGATGGGGAAAGAAGAGGAGGAGGTAATGGATGATTAACTTCAGTATCATTTATGATTGGCGGTGATTGAATGTGAACTGATGAAGAAGATTCATAGACATCAATTGAATCATCATGATTACTTTGACCAGGTCTAACATGATCAACAGTTAGTGGAACATTAATCATAATTGAACCTCTATACTGTAACCCTAATATCAAAAGATGACGCCTAGATATATATAACTGTAAACATTATAAAAGATAGGAATTTATTCATTTGTGGTGTCGCAGCCAAAAACCACTAAGATCAATGCAGCCAAATCTCAATCGCTAACAACTTCCCAAACAAACTACAAAAATTGAAATTTTTTTAATAACACTGTTAAACCATAAATGGTTAAACAATAGTAAATTTTTTATTATCTTTATATACGGACATGTAACTAATCAAATTAATGGTTATTTAGGTTTAAAACTGAACAACTTCAAAATAGGAAAAGTACGGTTTAAAATAAGAGACTAGAAATATAAACACTTTGAAAACATAATAATCAAACCATGAAAATCAAAAAAAGGTAAAGAAAATGGCTAATAAACCCCAAAAAAATGTAAAAATGAAAAAAGCAAGCAACAAGAAAGACATATATAAAACACATTAGATATTAAAATTGGATTGTAATTCATAGTAAGCATCATCATCAACGTTATAGGAATGAATGAGTTAAAAAGATAATCTCATCAAAAAAGTAGTAGTAGTAATAATAATAATAATAATAGATTTTTGGTAACTCATATGATATAACTCAACTGATTCATTCGATATTGATAAAACACCAAAAAGGTCAATGACAATTGACCTTTTTTAAAACACCAACTCATATCAAATCATCCATATCAAGTCTTCGTTTCAATCTTATATATATATTTTTTTAGTTTTAGTTTTAGACTGGGGTTGGAGGAAACTATTCTCTCTCTCTTTTTTTAAAAGAGCAATGGTTCAATTAACATAAATTCAGGCTGTCCGATTACTTGGATCTAGCTCTTACCTTCCGTCTCTTTCTCTTAAGTCTTCTAACTCTCTTCTTTCTCCACTTATTTCTCATATTGAATGATAAATTGTGTATAATAACAAAAAAAATCAAAAAGAAGAAGTAAAAGAAAAGTAAATTAAAATCCAGAAGTTGAAATTTATAATTATCGTTCAGTTCAGTTCTCAAACCTCTAACTATGAACCTTAGCTCATATGCTTCCCACTGCGAAAAAAAGTTGAGTGACTTTTTTTCATTTTTCTGATTTTGTGGTAGCGTGTGACTGTTAGGGTATGTCACGTGTGTGGTTGTAGGGTTCTATCTATAAAAATGGGTGGTATACTCTATTTCATATGATATGATATGATATGATATGTTACGATATGTTCATTCAGGGTATATATAAGGTAATGTTAAATATGTACAATTAAATAATATAAAATCAATCTACAACAGTATTGTCCCTCCTACTCTACTGTATCATTAACTTTTAGATTCTGCTTTAATCGAGTCGATTCTTGACTTAAAGCTCTTAATAAATCTTCCTTTAAATGATCTAATTCTAAATCATTACACAATCGAGTTATAATATCTTCATTAATAATCACTTTCTCTTCATCTTCAGATATACTATTGGAATTAATCATAGTAGGATTATCATAATATTTATCAATTTGAGAAATCGATTTAAATGAAATATGTCTCGTATCAGCCACCGTTTTAGGATCGGCCAATAATTCTCCAGTATCACCTTCATCTTCTTCTCCAATCAAGGCTGTTTCAGATCCTTCTAATAAATAATCTAAATGATTAACTCCCGTTAATGCTTTAACATGACAATATAATCGATAAGCTAAATAAAATCCAGGAATATTAGGTACAACTGGAATCAAAGCAAATGGTAATGATATAGGAATTCCAATAGCACATAGAATAGCATATTTCCTATGTTTCGATTTCTCTTTATCTCGGAAATTATATAATTGATTTAGGATAATCGATGGATTTTGAAATGATGGATGATATAATGGGATTGATTTTAATTGATCCAAGGGGATTTTAAATTCATCCACATCAGTTTGAATTATATTAGGATGATGATTCCCACTATCATTGTTTAATTTCCGATTCACTTCTTCTAATGATTCTTCATTAATTTCTCGAATCATAGCCCGTTTCGATGGGAATGATTTTAAGCAATTCTCTTGATATGGAACTCTCTTTAATACTTGATTAGCAAATTCATATATCCGTTTATTAACCCAGAACTTAGAACTAGCTAATTTCTGCCATCCTTTAGATGCTATTCCAATTAATCGAGTTTCTAATTTTGTAACTAATGGAAATCGTTGTAATTGTGATCCATCTAAGATAGTAGGTTTATGATTACAATAAATATATGATCGAGATGAGGTAATAGGTATGGATATCACCCATATCGAATCATGATTGATGATTGCAGTGGGATTTCTAGAGGTGGAAGTTGATTGATATCGATATAATGGTATTGAATATGTGGGGGCAAAATCGGTAATTCTGGAAGATAGTATTAATGAACCATTATGATGTATTGATGTCAATCTTTTCATATTGTTTCAACAAACACGATACCTTTTTTCAATACCTATAACCAATTGATAACTTTAAAGCTTTATACCTTAAATGTAAGTATGTACTTTGAGTTTCTATTTACAGTTAAATGTTTTTGGTTGCTCTATATACCTTTTGAACCAAATAAAGGGACATATCCATGCCGCAGTAGTATTTGTATAATTTAAAATTTATACTTATAAATCATGCCATTTATAGTATATTTACCCACAATTAATTAAATAATGGAATTTTGGTTAGTATGTTTTATTACAACTGATTGTTAGGTTTAAGTGGTTTCAAACTGATTATGAGTTGCAAATAAAAGTTCTATATAATTGGCATGAAATACTAGTAAATTAATATTATATGCTTTAAATGATAATATTGAAATGAATTAGATTAAGTAACAAAATAGGTTAATTGACATCTACAGCATAAACTAGACCAATAAACATGACCATAGATTAACACACCCCTATTCAACAGATCAAATTATTCATAATTAAAAGAGTGGGAATCACGTTTCTAATTAAACGTGGATTATTTTTTAGATTGCCAAGTCAACTTTTTGCAACTTGATTTAATTTGATTCGATGTCAAGATTTAATCTGATTGATGGTACCTTACTTTATGTCAGTATGATCATATTCAAAGTTTGTTATGATAAGAAACATGTACTTACATTGATGATATACTGTATAGAAATATAATCAAATAAGATATCTTATTAATATACTAGTTATAGTTTACCATCCATGAAGTGTTCTATATACAGGAAGTGGGATTAAATAGGGGAAAACATCCGTCCTGTATATAACCGCACACTAAGTAAACAAAACAGTAAGCAAGCAGCAGCAGCAGCAATAGCATCAGTAGCCATTCATCCATCCACAAACAGACAGCCATGAGGAGGAGGAGGAGGGAACAATAAACTCCATCCCTAATTATTTACAACCCCACTATACACTTCATTTTCTACATTCCTTATTCAATTATACTATCATCATCATACTTTATCATCTAGTGTGATAAGTCATTTGTGTGTCTGTTGTCATTACTCTTCCTGACATCTGCAGGTTTCGTTCTTTCCCCATATATCATCCATCATTAATAAAATTTCATTTACCAATTTTTCATCACATTCCTTTATCACCCCTTTAATTTCCCCCCTTATATATCATCCAATAATAAAGAATCATACCTGTGTTGATGACCCAAACTCATCTATCGGATCAAACTAGACCTGAAAGCGCAGATAGCCGCTATACGACGACTTCATCTTCCTCAAACACCACGACCACGAGTTCAACTCAAGACAGTAATAATAATATTCACCACTACAACAATAATAATAATAATACCATCAATCATAATCATAATCATAATAGCATCAAAAGTAATAATGGCCCAAATTATACCACTAATACCAATATCAATAATAATAAACCTAGAATACTAGTACCGGTCCCACCAACAAACCCATTCCTATCATCTCAAACTAGTGTATATACTCATAGAGCTAATACTATACCTCCTTATGTATTAGATACCTTATCCAAAGTTCATTATAAAGATCAATTAAACAATAATAATGTTAATAATAATCAATCTGATATTCAACCATCTATAAAATCAGTTCATTCGAAACAAAATGATGAAGAACAATATCTAAGTTTTTTAAATGATCCATTTGTGAAATCTTTAGATAATAATTGGGGGACATTTATATCATCGATGAATTATCCTGCTACTTATCCTAGTGATGAAGTTACATTTGAAAAATCAACCGGTAAAAAGGATTTTGATTTAGATGGTGAATGGGGTGGAGATGATCGATTAAAATTAGCTTTAATGGGTCCTACATCAAGTGAAGATGGTAATTCAAGTAATGAAGGTTATATTCCCTGGTGGAAACGATTACTCGGTTTAAATCATAATAAATCACCTCATGATGAATCAAAACAACATAATATTAATGGAGAAAACAATCATCCTAAAGTAAGATCAACTGCTGGTTATTGGATGTCAAATGCCAAACGAAAAGATTTATTTACAACTATTAGAAGATTATTTGTTCAAAATCCTCTTATTCCATTATTTTTAAGAATATTAATTATTGTATTTTCAACTTGTGCTTTAGCTTTAGCATGTACAATCTATGTATTTTCAGAAACAAATTATGATGGTAATCCAATTCAAGAACAACCAAGTACAATCATGGCCATTGTAGTTAATTGTTGTGCTATAGCATATTTGATTTATATTGCTTATGATGAATATAATGGAAGTCCATTAGGATTAAGAGATCCATTAGGTAAAATGAGATTAATTATGTTGGATCTTTTATTTATAATTTTTTCATCAGCTAATTTATCATTAACATTTAATACTTTATATGATAAAGAATGGGTTTGTATTAATGATAATCGACCTGAATTAGTTAAAATTGGGATTATTTATCCGGTAGTAGGATCAATTTGTCGAAGACAAAGAGCATTATGTGCCCTTTTATTCTTGGTGGTTTGTCTTTGGGTGGTAACTTTTGCCCTTAGTATAGTAAGAGTAGTTGATAGAGTAAGTACACCAACTACTCAATCCATTGATTGATCAAATTGTTAGATCAAGAGAGAGAGAAGACATTATAACGAGAACGTTTACCATAACTAAAAAACAACAAAAGCAATACAATTTTAGTACATTTTTTTGTTTTTCAATTTAAGTTTATTTATAACGGGGATATTTTTAATTAATATAGAATTCAATTCAAATATACATTATTTAAAAGGGTTTACTCTTATAATTATATAGATACAGTTGTAGTTATATCTGATAAATCAAACTAGAAAAACGAAAAACATCCATACCGCACTCTCACTCACATATTTTGTTCCTCCTCCAAAGTTAGAAAGGGCAACAATTAAATTTAGAAATCAACCACCAATTTGGAAAGCATCCAACTGATTTCATCAAAACTGTTCATATCAACCTTTTCTTTCATTGTTAGTGTGGTTGATAGTTGTCAATTGAAGGAGTTTATAATATTAGGACTCTTGTCGTTTACAAATCAGAATTGTTAAACGTCGCCATCCGCATCCCTCCCCCCTGTTTCAATTGTTGTCGTGTGTGTTTGTCAGACTGATCAATTGATTTGATTCATTGTACACGTTAGAATATCTACTGGTAAATTGATCTATTCAATCTATCAATCTATCATCACGTGAAGTTCATACTAGATTGTCCATAAACTATCACCCCTTACTGAAGATCATCCATTCCATTCCATTCCATTATGCCTCATCCACAAAGAACGGTGAATGAAACTTGGGATTTCGTTAAACCTGGGTTGGATTGCATTTTAGGTGCCAATAACGATGTTGGGATAACTGCCATCATGTATATGAGTTGTTATACTGCCATTTATAATCATTGTACTGATAAAATACAAGGTAATAGTTATATGGGTGGAAAAGCAGGGGCAAGAAATTTGGGTACTGATGTTAATAATAACTCTTATATCTTACCTGGAGCTGAATTATATAATAAATTAAATCAATATTTGGTTAAATTCTTAGAAGAATTACCTAGAGATTCTTATCATAGTTTATTGGAATTTTATGTTAGAAAATGGACAAGATATACTATTGGTGCTCGTTATTTGAATAATGTATTTGAATATATGAATAAAAATTGGGTTAATAAAGAAAGAAGTGATGGTAGAAGAGAAGTTTATGATGTTAATACTTTATGTTTAATCAAATGGAAAGAAGAAATGTTTAAACCAAATGAAGAAGCTTTAATTAATGAATTAATGGATCTAATTGAAAAACAAAGAAATAATGAAATTGTTGATACTTCATTGATTTCAGCTGCCGTTAAATCATTAGTATTTTTAGGTATTGATCCTCAAGATTTAAAAAAGACAAATTTAATGGTTTATGTAAGATCATTTGAACAAAAATTTTTAGAACAAACTAAAATTTATTATCAAAATGAAAGTAATCAATTCTTAGCTAAAAATAATGTTATTGATTATATGATTAAATGTGAAACAAGATTAAGTGAAGAGATTTCAAGATCAAATAATTATTTAGAAGATCATACTAAAAAACATTTATCAGATGCTTTACATAAAGTTTTAATTGAAGATCATTCTCAAGAAATTTATAATGAATTCATTCAACTAATAGAAAGAAATGAAACCGTTCATATTCAAAGAATGTATAAATTATTAGTTAAAGTTCCAAGAGGTTTAGAACCTTTGGCTGATAGTTTAGAAAATTATATTAAAGATCAAGCTGATCAAAGATTAAAACAACTTAAAGCTGATAGTGAAAGTGGAGCTGATGAATTAAGTCCAACTCCAACCCCTGCTCCCGGTACTACTGGTAAATCAGTTAGAGTTAAAAGAGGTGGGGCTAATACAGTCGATACCAAAGTTTATGTTCATACTTTGATTGATATTTATAATAAATATCGTGAAGTTGTCAGTAATGCCTTTAATAATGATGTTAAATTCATTAAAGCATTGGATAATGCTTGTCGTCATTATGTTAACAAGAATGTTATTGCCAGTCCAAATCCAAAAGTTGCTTGTAAATCTCCTGAAATATTAGCAAGATATGCTGATATATTCTTAAAGAAAAGTAGTAAAGATCTTGATATTTTAGATATGAATGCTGATAATTTAATGATTGTATTTAAATATTTAAATGATAAGGATTTGTTTGAAAGTTTCTATCGTCGTCAATTGGCTATAAGGTTGATTACTGATACTTCAAAATCAGAAGAATTAGAAGCTTCATTATTGCAAAGATTAAAGGATGAAAATTCAAGTGAATATACTGCAAAGATGTCTAAAATGTTTAGTGATATGAAGGCTTCCGAAGATTTAAGAGTTGGTTTAAGAGATGCTGGTGCTGTTAAAGATTTCAATCCATTAATCTTAGCTCAGAGTATGTGGCCATTCAATCATAATCCCGATTATGATTTAACAGTGGCTCCAATATTACAAGATCAATTTAATCAAGTTGTGGAAAAATATGGTACTAAACATAATGGTAGACAATTAACTTGGCTTTGGAATCATGGTAGAGCTGAATTAAGAGCAAATGTAACCAAAAAGAATCTGAAATATCCATATTTTACTTTTTTTGTTACCAATACTCAATTAATGATTCTTATGGCATTTAATGAAAAAAATAGTTATACATTTAAAGAATTACATGAAATAGTGGGTACTCCAAGTAAAATATTTGAAGCTCAATTACAACCATTCATTTCTTATAAATTATTTGAACAAGTACCTGAAGGAGAAGAAAATTTAAATAAAGAAGATACAAAATTCACTATAGTTGAAGACTATAAATCAAAAAGACAAAAGGTAAGTTTCATAAGTGCAGTTAAAATAACAGGTACTAAACAAGAAGAAGATGATACTGCTAAAGAAGTTGACGAAGCTCGTAGAAATTTCCTTTCAGCTTGTATTGTTAGAATCATGAAATCAAGAAAAACTATCCAACATAGTGATTTAATAAATGAAGTATTACCTCAAACAGCAAACAGGTTCCAAGCTAAGGTGATTGATGTGAAGAAAGTCATTGATCATTTGATTGAGAAGTTATATATTGAACGTATTGAAAACAACTCTTATCGTTATTTATCTTAAGTCTGTCTGTCTTTCTATATGGAGTGTATAGATATATATTTATAAGTAAAATAGATAAATATTTGCGTATATTTTTTTGTTATTATTTTCGCAATTTAAAGTGTAAATAGATTTTTCAATTGACAGGGCAGCCCCATATCACTTACAAGAAATACACATATCAGCCATGTCATTGGTCAAGAGGAGGAAAGGCGAAGATCTTTGTGATAACAAGAAACAACTTATACAGGCAATTGAAATCAATAAGCCATCAGTGCTAGTCGATACAGTGGTAGCATTAGAAGGTCATCAAGGAGGAGTGCTATCTACCAAGTTCAGTCGTGATGGTAACAAGATAGTATCCAGTGGAGTTGATAAGACCATCCTTCTTTGGAACTTACCAGTGGATAACCAAGATTATAGCCCCAATTATGGAGTTCTAACTGGTCATAAATCAGCTGTGACATCTGTTAGATGGTCATATGATGATTCAATCATAGTCAGTTCAAGTGCTGATTCTACTGTTGGCTTCTGGGATGCTACAACAGGACAGAGAATAAGGAAGTGTCTGAGTCATGATTTAGTGGTCAACGAAGTCGATATATCCCCGGTTTCAACTGTTGTAAGTGTATCTGATGATGGATTTGCATGTTTATGGGATCAACGAGAGAAATCACCCATTGGAACTGTTAAAACTGAATATCCATTATTAACTACCACATTCAATAAGAGTGGGAGTTTATTTTACATCTCGGGGATAGATCCTATTATACAATGTTTTGATATACGACAGATCGAGAAACCTTTATGGACCGATTCGAGTCAACATGAATCAATAACTTCATTAGTGGTCAATAGTGATGATTCGATACTATCCGCTAGAACCATGAATGATAAGATCAGAACATACAATGCAAAGGGATTCATTCCAGAGGGGATGAAGAGAATGAATCCGTCTATCTTAAAGGGATCATCTTCAAAGGTAAATGAAAATGCTTTGGTAAGGACGTCTTTCGCCAATGATGGTATTCAAATCTTTTCAGGATCAGGCAATGAGATTTATAATTGGGACTTCACTACCAGTGGAGTTAAACGTACATTCGAAGGTCACCAAAGTGATGTATTATCAGTTGATTATCATCCATCTGAAGGCATTTTGGCTTCATCATCAAATGATGGTCTTGTTATAGTTAGGGAAATAAGTTAGAATAGAAATAGACGCATCTACAGTTCATATAAAACTCTTTTGTTTCTCATGTATTTACTCTCTATATACTCAAAATCTAACCTTTTTAGATTTGACCCTTGATTGAACCAACTTTCTTTTAACAACTACACCACCATCATCACCTTCCTCATTGTCGACACCTTCACTAACGCCATCAACACCGTAATTATGTTTCACCGATTTTATTGCAGTAAGCTTCTTTTGATTCAAGTCTGAAAATAAGAATATTTTCCAAAATTTTTCATGATCTAGTACCTTTCCATCATGTTCACGAAGAGAAAATTCATTTATATCTAAATTTTGACCGGTTACAGTCTTTTCTGATAATTCAGGTGCATGAAATGGAGAATATTCAGGTTCAGCTGGATCATAAGGTAAAAACTCATGTTTTAAAATATACTCTCTCATTCCATTATCATCTATCAAATTCTTGGTTTCATTTGTAGTTTTCTCCTCTGTCTCTTCTTGCTTATTATCGAATCTTTTTCTATAAATTTGTTCTTCTAGAGTGTCTCGAAGAACTAATGTCTCAACATATACATCCTCTGTTTGACCAATTCTATGCGCTCTTTTAATTGCTTGAGCTTCAACAGATCTATTCCACACTGGACTGATAAAATAGACCCTAGTGGCAGAAATGATAGTCAAACCATGTGCAGCTAACCTTAAATCCATTATTAAAGTTATCCCTTCTTCTTCTTCACTATTATGTCCAGTAAACAATGACAAATTTCTACCTCTTTCAACAGAATTGATAAATGTAGCATATAAAATATAATTAACACCGATGACATCTAACAATTCTGTCAAATAATATGCACTATCTTCAAACTCAAAAAAAACCAATGACTTGATACCTTGCTTTTGATGGTCGAGTAATCTTGCACCCAAATAGGACAATTTTGCTGAAGCCGTTCCTAATATTGTTGCTTCTCTGATCGACTTATCAACTGTATCTGTGTCATCAGAATGAAGTGTATCAACTGATATTAATCCTTCTGAATAATTAACCTTCAGCTTGCTTCCTGGACTAGAGTCCAAAGACTTTTTAGTCTTTTGCATAAGTGATACTGAGGGTGGTTGCATAATTTCAGGAGTGAAGTCTTTAACTAAGTCAGGAACATTAAGAGCATTTGCAATGGCTCCACCTTTGACGCTTACTTCAAAATCCTTATTTGAATCTTGTTTGTTAAATTTTGATGAACTTTTCCTTACACTGTCTTTCCAGTACTTGTCCCAGAATGGCTTTGACTGTTCTGATAATTTTTCTTTTAGCTTTTCTTGATCGTTAATATCAAGAAATCGATGTTTATAGAAGAACTCTTGAATAGCATTGAGATGGGGAGCCCCATAGACACCTAAACTAGCGCGGTGACCATCAACGCCAACATTATCCACCACTCCTGTTGCAAAATAATTTGCAAATATATCAGGTAGTCCAGTTACAAAATAATTCATTTCGTGTAATAAGGCAGATGTTCTCCATCTTGTATTCTCTAAGGCAATTTTAGCCACTTCTAAAGATCTCAGCAACAACGAAAAATCGTAATCATTATACACAGACTTTCCATCAGGTTTTCTCTTCTTTAAGGAGTTATTACAAATACTAATCAATGTCTCAATGTCTTCTTGTTTAAAACCCGTCCAGTGGAAAGTAGCTCTTTGTAAGTTAGTGATCAATCTTCTCAATTGTTGACGATTCGCAGGATGAAACATATAATCAATATCCGTTCTTTCTGATGAAACTGCATTAACTGCCAAAACTGCAGTAAATAAATTAACTGAAATTTTATTATGAAATGAAGGCTGTAAGAAAACAACATCATGATGAAGTTGAGGCAATTTTAAATCACTTTCAACATCACTTAAATTATGTCTAACCACAATGGAATCCAATAAGTTTATCAAACCAGTATCAGCTCCATAAAGATTGGAAGTCAACGGATTGACTATATTCTTTGTCCAACTCTTCGGTTGAGAATGGAAAGGTTCGATTTTAAGAAAATTACCTATAATGTTTCCTAATTTCATTAAATCGGCCTTCTCATTAAACTGGCTCTTAACGACATATTTGTTTTTCTTTTTAGGACTACTTAAAACTTTATTTTCATTCTCTTCTTCATCCATGTGCAATTTAGTCAATCCAGTCGTGGGAGTACCTGTTACCGCCCATCTTCTTTCAGTCACTAATGTTTTACAAAGTTCGCTTGTTTTCGAAGACTTCGAATTCATGCTATGACCTTCATCTATGATTAATCGTTTCCAATATACCTTATTAAGGGGATTTTCTTCAACTGATAAATCACCAATCTTCCTAGCAAAGAAGGCGTGGGTTAAGATAATTAAATCAAACTTAATTAATTCTTTTGGATCCATGGGTAATTCATTAGTATAAATTGCATTGGAAGTGTTTGAAGGATGTTTGAAATGACTTGAAATTAATAATTTGTTAAGAAATTCTGAATCAATATGCTTTCTCAATTCAGATATCCATTGTTGGAATAAGTTATCAGGAACAATGATTAGAGTGGTATTACTCAAGAAAAGGGTTCTATAAATGTTTCCCTCTTTTGGTAGTTCTTCTTCGAATAATTTTCTTCTTACTGATGGACTTCTTGTTCTTAACGAAAACGATGATTCGTATTGCTTGTCAACTAGCCTAATTCTAAAGTACCCTGGATCATCACTTAGTATGTTAATCACTGATTGAGGTAAATCTTTTGAGTAATATTTCCAAGGCAAAGAGTTTTGATTGACGACTTCTTTACAAAGATTGACTAGAGACTGAACTTTTTGCACTGGTTTAGGTGTTGTAGAAATGAAATTGCCCGATTCATCCATAGTCACTTCTTCCAATTCAGGCTCTTCATTAGAATCGTGTAATAATAAATCATCTGGAATTCTAGAAATATCGTACTTAGTTAAACAAATTAAACTTAAACTAATTAAAGTTTTCCCCAAACCCATATTTTCCGCTAGGATTCCACCCTTTGGTAGAGTGAACACTTCCGGCTTTTCAAATAACAAGTAAGTCTGAAAATCAAAATAATAAAATGTATTTGGTTTGAATATTGACGGTATTTGTACAAAAGTTGGAACTAATGACTTTTTGGTGAATGATTCTTTCTCATACATTTTGGCGATGGACCTTATTTGAAAAGGATAAAGCATTGACGTGACTCCTTCGATTGATGTTACTCCATGTTTGGCATTTTGTATCAATTTCACTAACACTTCCTCTGATGTAGGTACAGAGCCCAGCTTTGGCGGTACTTTCATAACTTTATTCTCATATTGTGAAAGTTCTGGCGATTGAATTTTGTTGTAAATATTCTGAACTCTATTCCCAAACGATTCATTCTTTAACATATTAGCTTCTTCTTCATAGTAATGTTGATTAAGAGTCCAACGATGGACATAAAAATTGAAGTTTTGAGAAACGTCATCGCGAGATGAAGACACACACTTTACATCTAGTAATAATAAAGACTTTGTATTCAAGAACTTCTTTAATGGTATGATCTTATCCCCTGGAGTTTGCCAGCTCAATTCCGAAAAATCGAGATATTGTAGTAATCGTGGCCAACTATATCTTAAGTTTCTATCAATTGCCGCATTCTTAGGTCTACTTGAACGCCATTCAGTAAGGTATCTTGATCCGTTGATATCATTAGGTATCCCATATATTCTCACC
This sequence comes from Scheffersomyces coipomensis, assembly GCF_036884675.1. NCBI lineage: Eukaryota > Fungi > Ascomycota > Pichiomycetes > Serinales > Debaryomycetaceae > Scheffersomyces > Scheffersomyces coipomensis. The sequence goes on along the minus strand of NW_027042898.1, from coordinate 571,554 downwards.
TTTGCAATTGGAAAAGTAGGACAATCCTTATTATTCTGCTTAACATGATAGATGGTGAAGGTTGACATTATGAATCTAAAATTTATGAGGAACTGTAAATCCAATAGTATAGGATGGACATCATCACCACATATGCTAATCAAGAAGTTTATATCAAGCCATTTCCATACTTCATCAGGTGAATTACTTATCGGTAGACCACCTAAGTCTGATTTATGAAATGGCAACAGGTGAAAATTCAAAGTTCCAATTGGCAACAAATTATTCAAATCATTGGTGATTTCGATGATATGTTGAATATTTGAAGGAGACTTTATATGTCGTTGCTTCCTCATAGATTCTACTTCTTATTCAATTAAAGATTCATTAAGCCTTATATTATAGTTACCAGTTATAATTCAATTCATCTCCCCCATACATTTTGATTTTGTGGAAACCCAAACATCCAGACCTCTAGTACATCCATACCACAAACACAAAAAGCACAATAAAACCGTTAAAGATTAAATGATGATATAATAATGGAACCTGATTTTTCAAATTTTTCAAATTTTTCACAATTGTTCCAAATCAGGTTCAATTGATCTAGTGTAGAGGTTTATGAAAATTTTTCAGATGTTTTGATAATGATTAGTCATAGATTTCATAACTGCGTTTGATGCTGTACTTTATGGAGGTCTACACGATCTAACAGTTATGATAATGAAGAAGAAGAGGGGATTAAACACTAAATTATAATCACAAAGCAATACATATGAACGTTATAATGCATCAAAGGTCATCGAAATTGAAAAAGTTCCAATAACAAACAATAGAAAGAAGCTTTGAATCGATGAGTCATAATTAATTTAGACGTGTTACACACTGTAAATATATATTAATCCTTAATTCGGATTTAACGGTTGTAGCATTGATCGAAAGATAATGCATCTAGTTCAGATATCAGAATCATTATTCTGATCAATCCTAGTAAGGGAAAGCGACCTAGGGCCATATTCAGTTATCAAAAATAATGAAATAAGGAGTTACCATTTGATCAACAAACACGTAAACTTTAAAATAGCTAAATATAGTTTTCATCTTAAACCAAAAGTACAGCCTTACTATTCCGACAGATATATGCACATTTCCATTATTATTCACCGATTTTTACTTACATCAATAAACTTAACTATATGCTACCAATCGTATGTGATGTCTTTTCTGGCGTTTGAGCCACCCTGCATATAAAAAAAGGATAATTTTAGAAAGTCCGTACGACGAAAAGGCGCCATATTTCTATGACACGATAAGGAACACTATGAGCATGTTAGCAAGAATATGGTTTTTAAGTTATCTTATTGACCAATAAGAAGGCCTTATAATTGGTATGGAATAGAATCATGCATGACCAAACCTTAAAGCCCACCTTAACCCCCCCTCTTATTATTAATCAAAGTGGCTCCTTTGTTCATGTAAAACTTAACCTCTCTTATTTTTTTTTTTTTTTTTTTTTTTTTTTTCATTTTTACGCACCTCAAATTGGAAGTATAGATAAGGTCAGATATCGCTGTCTACGAAATTTAACAACTAATTTAACTCTCTTCTTCTTCTTCTCTTGTATTTTATTTCCTATTATCGTACTATTATCGAAATGTCACTTCTGATAGCTCAATTAGTGAACTTAGTAGATATTGGGAACGGGGTGATCTTGAAAGACGAGGTTCGTCTGGCTTGCTCCCTCGTTGATGGTATAACTCAGCCATTATACGACCCAAGGGGTAACTCATTAAACCCTTGTTTCGTTGGTGCTGTTATCTTTTTATTCAACGCTATCTTTGGTGTGTTTGCCTTTTTTCAATTAATTACCCTTCTTTTCAATAATTCATTTGGTCCTTTTAAAATAAAATACAGTTTTGGTTCACCTTTTAAATTGAAAAGTGTTGGTATCTTTCAATTAGTTAAATTAAATTCAGTCTTTTTACAAGTTATCCTTTCTATTTTTTTGTTTTCATTTATTTATACTTCATTCAACTCCATTATAACCTTAGGAGTCTTGCTTTCCGTTATCGTAAACGCTTTTGTTTTATTACCCTTACATATTATAGAACCAACTAGATCAGTCATTGCTAGCGCGTCACTTTTATTATATTGGACTTTATCCATATTGGTTTACATAGTGGTTTTCGTGTCAGATTCATTTTCTCCATATAAAGTATTACTTCCAACTAATGATGATATAGGCGCTGTCATAGTTTATACTATTGAAATCGGGTTATTATTAAACTCAATTGTCATCTTAGGTTTTGAAATCGGATTATACGCTCCATCTAAAGAATTATCAGAATATTTCGACTTGAATGACTGGGATGAAAGTTCAAGAAGAAACTTATTTTCCGAAATTGGATTCTTTTGGCTTCAACCTCTTATCAAAAAGGTTTATGAAACAGGTAAAGTGGTTCAAAAAGATTTACCTGCTTTACCAGTTGATTTAAAAAGTGAAGTTAGTTATGAATTATTTCACAAAATATGGAGTGCAAAGGAAGCCAAAGCTAATCTTCAATTAGAAGAAAAGCTTAAGAAACTTTCCAATCCCTCCAAAAAGGATAAGACATTAAACCTTTCCTTATTTTTCATTTTATTCCAAACTCACTGGGTTAGTTTAGTTATAGCTTTCTTCTTAGATTTAGGAGAAATGGTATTTGGATTCGGTCAAACCTTTTTATTTCAAAGATTTATCTTATTTTTCAGCGGTTCAGGTGAAGCAGAAGATGTTCAAAAAGAAAGGCCTCCAGTTATCGTGGGTTTTACTATTGCATCTGCTATTTTCCTTTGTGCAGTAGCAAGATTCATCAGTTTCAACAGATACTTTGCCCAATATTTCTTAATAAGAGGTAAGTTGCATGGTTCTTTAACCAGTATGATTTATAAAAAAGCTTTAAGACTTTCTCCAGAATCCAGAAAAGGTAAGACGACTGGTGAAATTGTGAACAACTTATCTGTTGATGTTTCGACGGTTATTGATATGCCAACCTTTGTTGAATTATTAAATGCGCCTGTCAAGCTAGTCTGTACTTTACTTGCTTTGTATAAAATCATTGGTCCTTCCACTTTTTCAGGTGTTCTTGTTGCATTTATCTTAGTCCCATTAAATACCAAAGTTAGTACATCCATTGCTAAACTTTATAACGAATCCATGACAATTAGAGATGAAAGAACTAGACTTACTTCCGAAATTATGAATTCAGTTAAGAGTATTAAGTTATACTCTTGGGAAACTCCAATGTTGCAAAGATTATTTGCAATTAGAAATGAAAAGGAATTAGCTCTTTCCAAGAGAATTGGTATTTTTAACTCATTTGCTGGTTTCCTTTGGTTCTGTATTCCTTTCTTGGTTTCATGCGCTAGTTTAATGACCTTTGTATACATTGCTGATGTTCCATTAATTCCTTCAATTGTTTTCCCAGCCTTAACTGTATTCAACATGTTATCAGAACCAATTTTAATGCTTCCAAACTTATTCACCAATTATGTTGAAACCAGAGTTTCAGTTAACAGATTACAAGACTTATTCCTTCTCGATGAATTAGAAAATGTTGTCGTTGAAAGATCCCTTGACAGTATTAACGTTGGCGAAAATGCAATTGAAGTGAAAAACGCTGAATTTGTATGGAATATTGACGACCAAAAGAAAGCCGCAGCTACTGAAGAAGATGTTGAATCTGAAGGTATTGACAATCTTGCTTTATCAATTGATGAATTTACTGCAAAGAAAGGTCAATTAACCTGTATTGTTGGTAAAGTTGGTTCCGGTAAGACCACCTTACTTAGAGGTTTCCTTGGAGAAGTTTCAGCTTTAAAGAAGGAAAATTCTTCAATTAAGGTAAGTGGTACCATTTCCTACTGTGCTCAAGCTCCTTGGATTATGAATGCAACTGTTAAAGAAAACATTTTATTTGGTTGTAAATATGATAAAGCATTCTATGCTAGCACTATTGAAGCTTGTCAATTAATACCTGATTTTGATGTCTTACCTGATGGAGATAGAACTGTTGTTGGTGAAAAAGGTATTTCTTTAAGTGGTGGTCAAAAAGCTAGAATTGCTCTTGCTAGAGCTGTTTACGCTAGGTCTGACATTTATTTATTAGATGATGTTTTATCTGCTGTCGATGCACATGTTGGTAAGAAAATAACTGACGCTGTTTTGGGTCCAAAGGGTATGTTAGCTACAAAGACTCTTGTCTTGGCTACTAATGCTGTAACCGTTTTGCATCAAGCTCATGAAATTGTACTTATAAAAGATAAGAAAATCCTCGAAAGAGGAAATTTTGATGAAGTCATGGACAAAGATGGTGAACTTTCTAAGTTAATTAATGAATTTGGTAAACAAGAATTAGAACACGAAAAAGAAGAAGAAGCTGGTGAAGTTGTTACTGAAACAGCTACCGAAGTTTCCAAATCTACGTCAAGTCTTTCCTTGAAAGATGATGAAATCGTCAAATACGATCCGGCTGCTATTGGTGCTGCCGCTGCATTAGCTGCTGAAGGTGAATTTTCTCAATTAGAAAGAATTGAAACCAGAAATACACTCAGAAGAGGTAGTTTTGTTTCTTTCGAACATAACTATGAAGACGATGAAGATCAAGACGTTGTCAAAAAGACAGGTCACACTGTTGAAGAAGGTGCTAAAGGTGAGGTCAAGTTAACTGTATATTTAGAATATTTCAAAGCTTGTAATTATGGTTATCTTGCCTTTTACATTTTTTGTATGGCTGGTAATGTAGCTGCTACTATTTATGCCAACTTTGTGTTGAAGAACTGGTCCGAAAGAAATTTAGCCAATGGCAGAAATGTGGAAGCTGTTTATTACTTGGTAGTATACAGTATTTTAGGTATTTCTTCCGGTTTATTCATTTTATTTGCTTATATTATTATTTGGACCTTCTGTGTCATTAAAGCATCCAAACATTTCCATGACACCATGGCTCAAAGAGTGTTAAGATCTCCAATGTCATTTTTTGAAACTACACCAGTTGGTAGAATTTTGAACAGATTTTCAGATGATATCAATGTTATCGATGGTCAAATTATGTGGGCTTTCTTATTATTATTTGAATTCCTTTTTAATGCTATTGGTTTATTAGGTGTGATTATTTATAATTTACCAATTATGGCACTTCTCATTGCCATTCTTGTTTTCTTCTATAATAATGTTAGAAGTTATTTCATTCCGTCATCTAGAGAACTTAGGAGGTTATCAAGTGCTAATAAAAGTCCTGTATTCTCCCATCTTCAAGAATCTGTTACAGGGGTTGAAACTATTAGAGCTTATAGCCAAGTGGACAGATTTATTTATAGAAACAAGACCAATATCAACAACTTAATTGCCACCACATATAACAATCTTTGTTGTAATAGATGGTTATCAATGAGATTGCAAAGTATTTCTGCTCTTATTGTTTATGCATCCACTTTAATGATTTTATCAACTTTAGGTACTGCAAATGAATTAAATTCAGCGTTAGTTGGTTTCGTTATGCTTAATGCTTTAAGTGTTACTGGTGTCTTAAATGCCATCATTAGAATGTGGGCTGATATTGAAACAAAATCAGTTTCTATGGAAAGAGTTGTTGAGTATTGTAATTTAAAGCTGGAAGCTCCAACTGAAATCCCTGAAACTAAACCAGAAGAATCTTGGCCAACTAAAGGTGCTGTATCGTTTAAGAATTACTCCACCAGATATAGAGAGAATTTAGACCCTGTTTTAAAGGAATTAAACATTGATATAAAACCTAGTGAAAAGATCGGTATCGTTGGTAGAACTGGTGCCGGTAAATCAACTATTGCTATTTCATTATTCCGTATAATTGAAGCATCTGGTGGTCATATCGAAATTGATGGAGTTGATACTAGTAAAATAGGTTTATTCGACTTACGTCATAAGTTAAATATTATTCCACAAGATGCTCAAACCGTTGAAGGAAGTGTCAGACAAAATTTAGATCCTTTCGCACAATATACCGATGAAGAATTATGGAATGTATTGGAATTAGCCCATTTAAAGCCACATATTGAACAAATGAAGACTAAGAAGGGTGCTACTAAAGAAGAAGAAAATAAAGAATCAGATGATTCAGCAGAAGACAAAGTGGTTGAATACGATATTGGATTGTCAGCCACGGTATTTGAAGGTGGATCTAATTTATCTTCTGGTCAAAGACAATTATTATCATTAGCTAGAGCATTATTGAACAAATCCAAGATTTTAATTTTGGATGAAGCAACTGCTGCTGTTGATGTACAAACCGATAAAATTATTCAAGAAACTATTCGATCTAAATTCAAAGATAAGACAATTTTAACAATTGCCCACAGATTAGAAACCATTCTTGATAGCGATAGAATCATTGTCCTCGATAAAGGACAAGTCAAGGAGTTTGATACTCCTAAGAATCTTTTGAAAGATGAAAGTACTGAATTCTATTCGTTATGTAAACAAGGTGGATATCTTAAGAATTTAGATATTGATAAGCTTTAGTTTATTCCCTAAGTAAGGGATCCTTTTTGTTAGACAGTTTAAGTTTTTGTTTTCTTTTTTTATAGTTTGGTTTGTCAGTAGAGTCAGTTCTGTTTTAGATAATTATTATAAAATAAAAAAAATATTTTTCTTGGATAATTTGATTGTAAGTTAATTGTAAATTTAGCTCATACATAAAATTGTAATTGCTGCTAAAACATTGCTCGGCTCTTCTCAAGAGCGCACGACCTTTTGGTGACAACACTTCTTTCGATGGGCGCAAAAAAATTGAGTCATGAGTGGAGTTATCGCTCAATTAGGAAATTGTGACTATTCTCGGCGTTCAAAATAAATAAAGACTAGTTTGAGATTAGCAGCCAAAGAACCATGACATCGAATGGCATATATCAGGCGTAGGTTAGAAGAAACTTATGAGATGGAATGCTGGTATTGGATGTTTCTCTATAAATTCAAACCTATACACCAACAAGAATAATTTACAAGCATTTTTCAGTATTAAGAAGCTCAAATAAGTATAATGAAAAATCAGATAGTAAGTTATAATACAACATTCAAAGTGTGTTCACTTGATGCTATAACGCATCCATTTTCTGGAGGATTTCAGAATTCGTTCAATCCTTGCTTTCTTTCATCTTTAAGTTTGATGCTCAATACTATACTAGGCTGTTTTGCATTATTTCAATTCATATGGTTAATAAGAAACAATAAACATGGGCCATTTAAAATACAGTTTGCGTTCGGATCATACTTAAGATTTAAAAGTGTTGGAATAATTCAAATATTTAAAGTAGGATTAGTTGGAATACTGTTGCTACTGTTTATTTTATTGAGTTTTATATCTTCATCACCAGCTTCAAAGTTGGGTCCTGGGTCATCTATTATCGCAATAGGTTTCATAATTTTACCCTTACATATATCCGAGCCAACCAGATCGGTAATACCATGTGCTTCTTTGTTACTATTTTGGTTGATTTCTTCTTTATTTAATTTGGTTGTGCTTGTTCAAGATATATTCTCTGATCATAAGATTTATATTGCAGGCGATTCAAATGTATCTTTAATTATTACCATAGAGGTTCTACAATTTGTTATTTCAGTTTTGATATTAGTCACAGAAAATGCTTATTATACAGCTACTCAGGAGTTAAAGGAATACTATGACTTAAATGACTGGGAAAGATCAACTGTTAAAAGTTTGTTCACTGAGGTAAGCTTTTCATGGGCACTGAATCACATTGGAATTATCTACCAGTCCAACACATTAGACATAAAGATCCTTCCAAAAATTCCGATTGACTTCAAGGTTAAAATCTCTTACGAAAAGCTATTAAAACATTGGAATAACTTTAAGAATTCAGCTTCTGAAGAAAATCCATCCTTATTTTATGTTATTGTTATAACTCATTGGTTTCATGCCTTGATTGGTTTTTGTCTTGACATAATGGAAGTTTTGTTTGGATTTGCACAAGCATTTATGCTTCAACAGTTCATATTGTTATTTAATGAAGTAAGTTCATCTACAAGTCCTGATTTTAGTAAACCAATCCTCGTTGGATTCTGTATCGCTACTTGTTTGTTTACTTGTGCAGTATTTAGGTATTTCACTGTAAACAGGTACTACTCAAACTATTATTCCATGAAATGCAAAATTCAGGGTTCCTTGACTGATATGGTCTACAAAAAGGCACTCAATCTTTCACCAGAAGCAAGAAAGGGCAAAACAACAGGTGAAATTGTTAACAATATTTCAATAGATGTTGGTAAATTGGCCGATATACCTCATTTCGTTGAACTTGCTACAGGTCCTATTAAGTTACTTCTTACATTATATGCTTTGTTTAAGATAATCGGAGTCTCGACCATTTCGGGGTTTATTGCTGCATGTATTTTAGTTCCAACTACAACTAAAGTTAGTACATCAATCACATCACTTTATAATCAGATTATGAGTATAAGAGACGAGAGAACTAAATTGATATCTGAAATCTTAACTTCAATTAAGAGTATCAAATTATATTCATGGGAAGATCCAATGTCCGAAAGATTACTGGAAATTAGAAATGATAGGGAATTACCTCTTGGAAGGAAAATTGGTGTGTTCAATGCTTTATCTATGTTTTTGTGGTCATTGATACCCTTTTTCATTCCTTGTGCTTGTCTCATAACTTATTCTTATATTTCTCCTATACCATTAGTTCCTTCCACTTGTTTCCCAGCTTTATCATTGTTTGGTATTTTGGCTAAACCAATATTGTTTCTTCCTGATATATTTGCACAAGCAGTTGAATGCAAAGTTTCATTGAAAAGATTACAAGATTTGCTCGCGTTAGAGGAGTTAGATACTTCTACTGTTCACAGAACTTCATACGAATTAAAAAATAACGATATTTCCATTGAAGTTAGGAATGCAACTTTTCATTGGGATAATAAAAAAGAGACCGTTAATGAACATGAGGTTGAAACTTCTGATATTGCGTTAAAAAATATCAACTTTCTGGCGAGAAAAGGTAATTTAAATTGCATAGTTGGTAGGGTAGGATCTGGAAAAACCAGTTTCCTTAGAAGTTTATTAGGTGAGATTCCATTGTATAAGAAACCAGATACATTAATTGGTGTAAATGGGTCAATAGCCTACTGTGCACAATCTCCTTGGATTTTGAATGCTACAGTCAAACAGAACATTTTATTTGGATTTAAATACGATAAAGTCTTCTATAAAAGAACGATCGAAGCATGTCAGTTATTGCCTGATCTTGAAATATTACCTGATGGGGATAAAACAGTTGTGGGAGAAAAGGGTATATCATTGAGTGGTGGTCAAAAAGCTAGGCTTGCCCTCGCTAGGGCTGTTTATGCTAGAGCAGACGTTTATTTGTTAGATGACGTTTTGTCAGCAGTTGATGCTCATGTTGCTAAAAACTTGATTGACAAAGTTTTAGGTCCAGAAGGTTTATTATCTACTAAAACAATTGTTCTTGCCACTAATGCTATTGGTATACTTCATAAAGCTCAAAACATAATATTGTTACAAAAAGGAGAAATAATAGCTAGCGGAAGTTATAATGAAATTATAAATCAAGATAACAAACTCACGGAACTAATTAAAGAGTTTGGCCAAATTCAGCCTCAAGTGATCATAGATGAACCTTCAGTGGTGGTTGAAGATACCGAATTTGTATCTGATGATGAAATTATTAAGCTTGTCCCTTCCAACGCTGGCGACTTGGTTGTAGAGGATTCGGATTTTGAACCATTAGAAGTGATCGGAAGTCGGGCATCTCATCGAAGAGCTAGCATAGTTTCATTTACTCATGATGAAGAAGATGACGATGAAGATAATGATTTAATCATAAAGACTGGAGACAATGCTGAAAAAGGACCAACTGGTGATATTAAGTTCTCAGTACATTTACAATACTTTAAAGCATGTAATATTTGGTCAATTATATTTTATGTATTCACCTATATTGGTAGCATGAGTACACTTCTTATGGCTAACTATGTGTTGAAAGTATGGTCAGAAAAGAATCTTCAAGTCGGATTCAACGTATCTCCAATTTACTATTTGACAACTTATGCCGCATTAGGAATATCAAGTGGATTGTTTATTTTAATTGGTTGTTCAGTTGTATGCATATTCAGTGTTATTAAAGCTTCAAGATATTTTCATGCTAGCATGTTCCATAGTATTTTGAGATCACCAATGTCATTCTTTGAAACAACACCAACTGGAAGAATTTTAAATCGCTTTTCAGATGATATAAATGTATTGGATGATCAGCTTATATGGTCATGGATAGGACTTACGCACTATATAATAGAGTCTTTTGGATTATTGGGAGTGCTTATATTCAACTTACCACCAATGGCCTTAGTTATCTTGGTATTTTTTTTCTTGTTTAACAGTATCAGAAAATATTTCATTCCAGCAGGTAGAGAATTAAAACGTTTGGTTAGTGCTAGCAGAAGTCCTATATTTTCTCATGTACAAGAATCTATAATTGGAGTGGAAACTATTAGAGCCTTCGATCAACAAGAAAGATTTATATTTAAAAATGAATCAAATGCCGAGAACTTAATTAGTGCCATGTATTCAAGTCTATTCACTAGTAGATGGTTATCTTTCAGATTGCAAATGATGTCAGCAATAATGATGTATGCTACCACATTAATGATTTTGTTTACTGCTGGAAGAAGTAATTCGATTAGTCCAGGATTGGTTGGTTTTCTTATGATCAATGTGTTGAGTATTACGGGTCTTTTGAATTCAATTATAAGATGTTGGGCTGAAGTAGAGACCAAATCAGTTGCGGTGGAAAGAATTATTGAATATTGTAAATTAAAGCCTGAGGCAGAATTAATAATTAAAGACTCAAGACCTCCAGAATCGTGGCCCCAAAATGGATCTATTGAATTTAAGAATTATTCAACTAAGTATAGAGACAACCTTGATCCGGTTCTTCATAATTTAAATATAAGTATCAAACCAATGGAAAAAATAGGAATAGTTGGTAGAACTGGTGCTGGTAAATCAACAATTGCAGTTTCGTTGTTCCGTATTATCGAATCAGTTACAGGGAATATTGAAATTGATGGTATTAACACTTCAAGGATAGGTTTATTTGATTTGCGTCATAAGTTGAATATTATCCCACAAGATGCACAGACTATAGAAGGATCCATAAGACAAAATCTTGATCCACTTGGTTCTCATTCAGATGCTGAATTATGGGAGGTGTTAGATCATGCTCATATGAAAGAACATGTTCTTCAAATGAAAACCAAGAAAGATCAAAAAGATGAAAATGTAGATGATACCGATATCGAATATGATACTGGATTATCAGCTGCTGTATTCGAGGGTGGTTCTAACTTATCATCAGGACAAAAGCAGTTATTATCTTTAGCTAGAGCCTTGTTGAACAAATCACAAATTTTGATCTTAGATGAAGCTACAGCAGCTGTTGATGTTCAAACTGATAAGATAATTCAAGAAACAATTAGATCAGAATTTAAAGATAAGACTATTTTAACAATAGCTCATAGATTAGAGACAATTCTCGATAATGATAGAATTATCGTTCTTGATAAAGGTAAAGTAAAGGAATTTGACACTCCTCAAAATCTATTAGGAGATACTTCTTCTGAATTCTACTCCTTGTGCAATCAAGCTGCAGTATTAAAGACCCAAAATTAATATAATAATAATAAATCACTTCAAATTCATATAGAATATTATAGAATATTATAGAAAAATATATAAATAAAAAATTCACTAAACCAAACAAACCCATTAGTATAAAGATACTAAATTATTTTCTTGAAGAGATGCAGTTAAATGTGTTGCAATTCTTGGTGGATACTCGCTATTTAAATTGAAGTCACTGCTTAAGTCAGGGAACAATTGACACAATCTAGCAACAACGTAAGATGCTTCAGTCAATGCGAATTGTTGACCAAGGCAAATTCTTGGACCACCATTGAAAGGTAAATAAGCCCAACCCAATTTTCTAACTTCTGGCTCGAACCATCTTTCTGGTCTGAATACATCGGCATCTTTTCCATAGAATTCTTCCATTCTATGTGTTGAATAGATACAATACAAGACATTACTATGTTTAGGAACAAATATTGGATCTAAACCATTTGGACCACCACCTCTTGGCAAAGTGGTATCTTTCAATGAGTATCTACCATTTCTTGGAACAGATGGATAAACTCTCAAGGTTTCGTTTAACACAGCCTTTAAATATTCACATTTCTTTAATGATTCGAAAGTAATTTCTTCAATCTTAGATTCTTCACCAGATCCAAATCTTTCATATATTTCTTCTTTTAACTTGTCCCACATTTCTTTATTTCTTGATAATTCATAGAATGCAAAAGATAATAAACCAGCAGTAGTATCTCGTCCCGCGACTAAGATATTTAATAATTGATCTCTTAAGACTTTTGGATTTCTAGTTTCCTTAACTAATTCATACAAGAATACATAACCACCTTTTGATTCTTTATCTAATTCTTCGAGATTAGTGTTGAGGGCTCTTTGAACATAATGATCAGCAAATCTATGAACATGAGCATTACATCTACGGAATTCACCAAATGAAATAAGAAAGTATAAATTTTGTAAAAGTGATCTTTGAGCAATCAAATGTTGAGATCTATTAAAAGCGTCAGCAAAGCCAGCTTTACCATCAAAGTCAGTACTGGGATTATTCATACCAATAAATTCATCTTGTAATGAACCAACAGATTCACCAAAGAGAAATTCAGTTGCGGAATCAACTGTGAATCTGAAGAATAATTCTTGAATATCAAAAGGTTGTTTGTTATACTTTCTAACATGCTTGGCGAATACTTGGATATGGGGTTCTAAAGCTTGGACATGAGCAACTTGATCTCTTGCAAATTGAGGTCTAAGCATAGCTCTTGAATGCTTCCACCCTTCCCCATCTAAAGTAAAAATCCCATCCCCCAATAAAGGATTAAACGAAGTATGTCTTGGTAGACCTAAACCAAAATCGTTAAATTGAGTTGCTAACATTGCTTTTATATTTTCAGGATCTCTAGTGATAATTAAATTCTTTCCAAATATTCTGAAAATGAATGTTGCAACATCAGGACGTTCAAGTTTCGAAAATAAACCATGTAAGTAAGCGATATACGTTCCTTGTTTTTGATATTTAATCAAAGTCTTAGGGATTAAGAACCCATTGAACCCATCAGTTACATAATTAGTATGGGTTTTTGCACCTAATTTTTTCGATAATGATTTATTACGGAAGTATGAAAAAACCTTAAGTACGACAAGCAAGATAGGTACAAGAACGTACCATTTCAAGAGTATGTCTTGAATATGATGGATAAGTAACAGCATGTCTATTAGTTATTGCTCGATATAGGGTAATTTATTTATAAAGGTAATTACAGGTTTAAGTTTAATGATGGAATCCAAAATCTATTTATACTACATGGTAAACAAAATAAATTTATAAATAGGAAATTACTGTGGGGAATAGTGTGTACTTTTGTAGATAAATGATTTCAATCGGAGTTGTCATGTTTGGTTAGGATATGGTGTGTAAAGTTGAGATTTCGCAAACAAATATTTTAAACTAAAGCACATGAAACCGATAATAAGGTTAGAATACTACCAACATGTTAGCATAATTCTCAATGTTGGGTTTTATACCGATAGTTGCATATCGGCTTTAATCTCAGCTAAGGTACCGGTGCTTTCAATTTAGTGGATTAATTCATACATAATTGCATTAACTCATCTCTGAATGGTAACGGTAATTATGCCTACCCCAGAATTATGCTGAAAATTTCGCCAGTCCAATATACAGGTGCGCTTAATTTATATGTATTGAGCTAGATAAAGTATCTGAGTCCGGTGTTCTTCAGTCACATCTACTGGAATTGACATTTAATAGTTTTAACTTTTATGTCAAGGTTGTGAATCATACTACTTGACAGTTGTGGTAGGTCTCTTGGCTCCATTTGCAACTTTATTTCAATACAAAATTAGATTCTTGTTATTCATATAAATGAAGCATCCACGCAGCCATCACTTTCTCCTCCTCCCTCCTCCTCCAAACATAAAATTACACAAAACTGAGACCAAATGTCCAACGTCTGAAAAGGGGAACCCCAACAGATGTTCGTTCTATATAAATCCTATTTCTTGATTTAAACAATGATACATATACAAGTCTTTGACTTAAATGTCCTTATAACAGGCATAATCCACTTATTTTAATCCTTTTTCTAAATTTTTATATATATTAACTGTGAACATACAACTAGTTCAGAAAAGTATACTACGTTACATCGATTGATAAGCCTAATCAGGATTTAGTGCCGTGTGGCCTGCATATACCTCTTTTATTTCCGTTATCCACTTGACGAAAGGGCGTCGTTTTATTGGAAGGCTGATAACCCAACAAGGATCGATTTATGACTGATTCACCTATAAATTAGCAATGTCAAGCACACTTTTAACTGTTTAGATATTAATATAGATATATCCTTTCTTTCTTTCTTTCTATAAATTTTCCAGTTTTGACTTTTTTGACCACTTGTGATTTCATATCAATGTCAATAACTTTGAGAAAATGTTTCAACTGTTGAATGAGATACATCATAAAAGATTGGAACGTTATTCCAATTGTTCTATTGAAGCAATTTACCGTCCATTTGATGCTAGTCTTCAAAATTCAGTCGATCCTTGTTTCGTATATTCATTTACTTTGATTGTTAATTCGCTTTTGGGTGCTTTTGCTGCTTATCAACTACTTAAATCACTATTTTATAATAGCCATGGTCCCTTCAGAATTCATTATGCTTTGGGTTCATCGTTCAAAATTAAAAGTGTTGGTGGTTATCAAATCTTAAAATTAATTTTATTATTTTTACATTCAACTGCACTCATGCTTTTAGCGTTTTATAACTTTACTTCATTGACTTCTATGTTATTCTTTGCAACTGCATCATCTTTTGGCATTTTTACTTTAATAATCTTACCCTTTCACATCATTGAACCAACAAGAACTGTTACTGCAAATTCTTCATTATTATTATATTGGATAATAATTTTGTTTTTAAATTTGTCTGTTTTAGTTCAAGATGTTTTCTCTGGATTTAAATTATATATTCCTATAAGTGGTAATTCTTCGAAATCTCTTGTCTATGTTCTTGAAACATTTTTGTTCATTAACTCTGCGATCGTCTTATTTCTTGAAACTTCTCTTTTTAAACCAAGTGTGGAATTACGTGATTATTATTCATTAAATGGTTGGGAAATATCATCAGTAAGAAACATGATTTCGCAAATAACTTTCAGTTGGCTTGAAGACCTTATTAAGAAAATTTATGATACTGATGAATTGGATATCAAGGATATTCCGCCGGTACCAATTGAATTGAAAAATGACACTTCTTTCAATAAATTAGCAAGAAAATTGAGAGATTTAAAGTTAAAATATAAACAGACGTCGAAACCATCATTACTTTACATTTTGATACTGATTCATTTTTGGGATTTGTTAATTGCTGGTACCTTAGATTTCGGTGAATCATTTTTTGGGTTTATTCAAGCGTTTTTATTTCAAAGATTTATTGCGTTCTTTAGTGAGAATCAAGCTGAAGTTAATAAGCAACCTGCTATAGTAAGTTTTGCATATGCAACTGGTATTTTTGTTTGTGCTGTGTTAAGGTTCGCTAGTAGTAATCAATACTTTGCTGTGTTTTATAGTGTTCGATGTGAAATTCAAGGTTCACTAAGTACTATGATTTTTAGAAAAGCTTTGGATTTGTCTCCCGAATCTAAAAAGACTAAAACAACAGGTGAAATTGTTAATAACTTATCAGTTGATGTCAATGCTATTTGTGAAATGCCAAGATTGGTAGAATTGATTACAGCTCCATTGAAATTGATCTTTACTATGTTATCATTATACAAGATTATTGGTATTTCTTCTTTATCGGGTTTTGTTGTAACAGTGGTTTTTGTACCTATTACGGGGAAAGTTAGTGCTTTTGTTATGCGCTATGTTAAAGAAAATATGAAATATAAAGATAAACGGACCAAGTTAACTTCGGAAATTTTATCATCCGTTAAGAGTATCAAGTTATATTCTTGGGAAAATCCCATGTTGGAAAGATTGTTCAAAATCAGAAATGATCAAGAATTGGTCCTTACCAAAAAAATAGGAATACTTAATTCCTGTTCTATGATGCTTTGGACTATTATTCCGATACTTGTTCCACTTTCCTGCTTAGTGACCTTCGTATTCGTTTCAAAAGTTCCTTTGGTTCCAGCTGTCTGCTTTCCTGCTTTGAGTTTGTTTGAAATATTATCAAGACCAATTGTCACGTTTCCTGAAATTCTCAACAACTTCTTTAATATGAGAATATCATTGCAACGATTAAGTGACTTCTTCGAATTAAGTGAATTAGAGTCGGCAATCACTGATCGTTCTTATAAAGAACTTAAAAAGAATGATGTTTCTATCAAGATTAACAATGCTACATTTTTATGGAATGAAGAATCAGATAAAGATTATACTGATGAAGATCGTATTGAGTCTGATGGTGAAAATAATGTTGCTTTAAGTGAAATTAATTTTGAAGCTAGAAAAGGTCAGTTAACTTGTATTGTGGGAAAAGTAGGTTCTGGTAAAACTACTCTTTTGAAGAGCATTCTTGGAGAATTAATCCTAATTAAGAAAAATAACACAAAGCTTGAAGTAAATGGAACAATTGCTTATTGTTCTCAAGCTCCCTGGATCCTTAATAGTTCTGTCAAGGAAAATATCTTATTTGGTTGCAAATATGATAAATCATTCTACGCAAAGACTATAGCTGCTTGTCAATTATTGCCTGATTTCGATGCTCTCCCAGATGGTGATAAGACTATTGTGGGTGAAAAGGGAATCTCTTTAAGTGGTGGTCAAAAAGCTCGTATTTCTTTCGCTAGGGCTGTTTATGCAAGAGCTGATATTTATCTTTTAGATGATGTTTTATCTGCTGTCGATGCTCATGTTGGGAAGAATCTCGTTGATCAAGTTTTAGGTAAAAATGGTATAATTGCATCCAAGACCATTGTCTTAGCAACTAATGCTGTTAAAGTTTTACATGAAGCTGATAACATTGTTCTTTTGAAGAAGGGTGAAATCACTGAAGGTGGTAATTATGAAGAAGTAATTGCCAAAAATGATGAATTAGCCGTATTAATTAGAGAATTTGGACAACAAGAAGCTGAAGAGGAATTGGAAGAATTGGAGGATGAGATTAAGAAAGATTTTGAACCAGAAGTTGATGTTGTTTCTGTCGGGTCTACTTTGCAAGATGATAACATCATTGAATTAAATGCTTCCAATGTGAAGAATCACATTGAAGTCGATATTCCTTTGGAAGTTGTGGATTCAATATCTTCCCTTAGACGAGCTAGTATGACTTCTTTAGACCATGAATATCAAGAAGAAGATGAACAAGATGAAACCATTGTTAGAAGGACTGAGCATGTGGTTGAAAAGGGGGCAAAAGGACGAGTGAAGTTGGAAGTATACTGGGAATATTTCAAAGCTGCCAACGTTATAGACATATTTATTATTATTTTTTTGATGAACCTTTCAACAGTTAGTCAGATTATGTCAGGCTATGCTTTAAAATCTTGGTCACAAGATAATTTAGATGCTGGACAAAATGTTTCTTCTAAGTTCTATTTGATTTTATATTCGCTTTTAGGTGGAATTACTACTTTAGGAACTTTTGGAGGTTCAATATTAGGTCGAACGAAATCTAGTATCAGAGCTTCAAAGCATTTTCATGACAATATGGCTAGAAATGTCTTAAGATCTCCAATGTCATTTTTTGATACTACTCCTGTTGGAAGAATATTGAACAGATTCTCCGAGGATATGAATGTGATAGATGATCAGCTTACATTTCTTTTGTTTGGTGTGTTAAGATTTGGTTCTACCACTATTGGTATCTTAGCTGTTATTATTTTTAATTTTCCAGTCATGATTATAGTTATTCTGGTACTCTTTTTCTTCTACAACAAACTCAGAGAATACTATATTCCTTCTGCCAGAGAACTCAAGAGGTTAGCAAGTGCTTACAGAAGCCCTGTGTATTCACACCTTCAAGAATCAGTAACAGGTGTCGAGACTATTCGTGCTTATGATCAAATTAACAGGTTCGTCAACGGAAATAAGATAAAATTAGATAGATTAATTTCTACAAATTTTGCAGCCCTATCTTGTGGTAGATGGTTGAGTATGAGATTGCAAGCAATTTCAGCCGTAGTTGTTTATGCTACCACGTTAGTTATATTATCTACATTGGGAACTTCTCATGAATTAGATTCAGGATTAGTTGGGTTTGTTATGATGAATGCCTTGAGTATTACTGGTACCTTGAATGCTATGATTAGGCTTTGGGCTGAAGTTGAAGCTAGATCAGTTGCCATAGAAAGAATTATTGAATACTGTAAGTTGAAGCCGGAGGCTCCATTAGTTATTTCTGACAATAGACCCCGTGAAGCATGGCCAGAGTCAGGTTCAATTTCATTTAAGAACTATTCCACCAAATATAGAGATAATTTAGATCCAGTATTGAAAGATTTAAATATTGATATCAAGGCTCGTGAAAAGATTGGTATTGTTGGAAGAACAGGGGCAGGAAAATCGACTGTTGCTATTTCTATGTTTAGAATTATTGAACCATCGCAAGGGCATATTGAAATCGATGGAGTCGATACTAGCAAAATGGGTTTATTTGATTTACGTCATAGAATTAACATTATCCCTCAAGATGCACAAACCATCGAAGGTAGTGTGAGAGAGAACCTTGATCCATTTGGTGAATTTGAAGATGAAGAGTTATGGAATGTTTTAGAAATGTCTCATTTGAAAGAGCATGTTCAAGATATGAAAACAAAGAAAAATGTGAAGAAAAAGCAAACTGAAGTCAAGGTTTCTGATGATTCTATTAATATTGAAGACATTTCAGATTATGATATGGGATTAGATGCTGTTGTTTTTGAAGGAGGGTCAAATTTATCTTCTGGGCAAAAACAACTATTATCATTAGCAAGAGCTTTATTGAATAAATCACAAATCTTGATTTTAGATGAAGCAACAGCTGCAGTTGATGTGCAAACAGATAAAATTATTCAAGAAACTATTAGATCAAGTTTTAAGGATAAGACTATTTTAACAATTGCTCATCGTTTGGAAACTATTTTAGATAGTGATAGAATACTTGTCCTTCATGATGGACAAGTTAAGGAGTTTGATACTCCTAAAAACTTATTAAAAGATGACACTTCCGAGTTTTACTCTTTATGTAATAAAGGTGGTTATCTTAAAAATTTAGATATAGAAAACCTCTAGTGCTTATAATTTGCGTGTAAATAGTTTTTAGTATTAGGAAGTTTTTGTATATAGTCTAGAACTCTAATATCTCTACTAAATGTGGACTATTAGTAGTAATTATTTATTCACTTTACGACTTATGATATTCATATTTCAAACTTACTTACCTATCCACTATTAGGAGTCATGCGGTCCGTTCTACGGTACCCTGACAATTACAACGCATATATAAGTTTTATCTATTCTTACTTGCACTTTTTATATGATTTTCTTTTTATATTATTAAAAATTTAGCTATATTTACATTAATACCTATATAGCAGGTATATGCTGATGCCCCTTGTTTTGTTTTATTTAGTTCGTCAGCATACCTTCACCCTCCCCTCTTGTTACTTCAATACATGTTGTTATATTTCTCTCTAATTAAATATCAAATTTTGTAACTTTTTTGCAGACATTTTAAAATTAAATCTTGAAACTTTAAGCACGACCTTTTTTCTGTTTGGAAAAGATCATTTGCCCCGTACTTCACAAAAATAGAATCACAATCAGTAATCAGTGGCTAGAAGGTAGATCATCAGTATTTACAGTCAATCAATCAATCGATTATGAAGACATTCTTACTTCAAGTGCCAACCAAGAAGACTGATGAGGTCAACTGGATTAAGCCATTGAGTAATTACTTGATATCTGTGTACGGCTCTACCACGGATTACATAGAGGATATCAATGCCTTTAACAAATTAAGACAAGATATAAGAGGTGCTAATGCTGACACTACTAGTATCAAGTTATACTATAAGTACTATAGTCAAGTGGAATTATTAGATCTTAGAATTCCATTTGCTACTGTGAATAAGCATAAGAAGATTAACTTTGAATGGTTTGATGCATTCCAACCTAGTATTGTTCACAAGCAAGGTGCTTTACCATTTGAGAAGGCAAACATTTTATTCAATTTAGGAGCTCTTTTATCTCGTCTAGCTACATTGAAGTATCAAGAATCTCAAAAGAAAGCTACTGGAACTGATGACGAAACTACCAAAGAAGCTTTGCAATATTTCCAACAAGCGGCAGGTATATTTCAATTCCTTAATGAAAACTTCTTACATGCTCCTTCAGCTGATTTGAGTCAATCAACAGTTAAGTTCTTAGTTAAATTGATGTTGGCTCAAGCTCAAGAAGTCTTTGTTCTTAAAGTTGTTACCGGAGATCTTGAACAAAAGAAGAACTCATTAATATCAAAATTATGTCGTAGTGCTTCAGCTCATTATGAAGAATGTCATAACATGTTAACTTACGTTCCAACTCATACTTCAAACTTTAATGATTTCACTGTTGTTGATTCCGATGAGATTGAAAATAATTTCCTTGATCCATCTGATGAAAGTGAAGCCGTTGCTACTGAAAGTGTTGAAGATAATACTTTACATGTAACTGCAAGATTAGACCCATCGTGGGTCTCTACAATTAACTTCAAGTATATCTATTACAAATCATTGTCATATTACTTTAATGGATTGCATTTAGAATCTAGTAGAAAATATGGTGAAGCCTTAGCATATTTCACTAAATCTCAAGAGATATTAAACGAAATTAATAGTTTTTGGTTAAAAAATATAGCTAAGAGTGGTTCAGGTGATTCATATGAAATCTTAGATAACTATAAGTATCAAAAAGATGCTGTTGCTATTAAGTTGGCTGACTTAACCAAGGATAATGATTTAATTTATCATGAAATTATTCCTTCATTAGTTACCTTACCTGATATAAAACCTATGGATAGTACGAAGGTGATTCCAATTAATCAAAATACCGTTTTCCAAGAAGTGAATGAATACAATTATGGAAATTTCTTAACTAATGTTGTTCCTATTAATATTCATGAATTATCTAGTTTCTATTCTGAGGAGAAATCTCAATTTTTAAGAAATGAACTTGATGCTGTGGATGTTTCTAATGAAGAAACTACCTCAGCATTGGAATTCTTAAAATTACCCAAATCGTTGGTGACTATCAAGGAATTGATTATAAATAACGAAAAGCTGGAAAAGAGTGGAGATGATAGTCATATTGACCCAACTTTGTTAGGTATTGCAAATGAAATCCAACAAGAAGCTTCTAATGATAGTTTCAACAAAGATAAGATTGTTCAAATTCGAAAGCAGATATATGAAGTTATTACTGAAAGTGAAGGTGCATTAGGTCATCAATTCAGCGATGCATTGGTTAAGTTTAAGGATGATGTTTTAAGATTAAAGAAGTCTTTGTACGATGCTACGAATTCCGACAATCAATTATTTGGATTGATCAATAGCGACAACTTAGGATTATATTCAATATTGCAGAAGGGTCCAAATTCAACTGAATTTAAACAATTATTCAAAAGTGAAAGTAGTGGTTCAAAATCGACAACTAGTGCTTCTGCTGGGTTAAGTTTGTTAGATATGGATGAATCTCAATTAGAGGATCCAAATGTCGCTATTCACAAACAAATTAAAACCGTTGAGGATTTATTACATGATATCAATGTGGTTAAAACTAATAAGATGAAATTAGTTGATACGTTGAAGAAAGAAATTCATAGCGATGACATAAGTGATATATTGATCTTGAATAGCAAGATTAAATCAAGTAATGAAATCAAATCACTTATTTTCCCAGAGGAACTAAAGAAATTCCAACCTTATAATGAAGAATTGGATAAATTGATTGACAAAGAACGTACGTTTATTAATGATTTAAAACTGGAGTGGGAAAAATTATCTACCAATCCAAAGATTAAATCCGTTCAGAATTTAAAGACATTTCTGGATGTTTTAATTAAAGATCAAACTGAGAAGATTACCAAGTTTTATAATGAGAATTGGAAGAGATATTCTACTGGATTGAAGAAAGGTTCTAAGTTTTATAATGATTTATTAAACTATGCTATTAGTTTGAAACAACAGATTTATGGTGAAGTTAATCGTCTTTCATCCAGACCTCCACCACCACCAACTCAACCAGTTTCACGTCAATCATCGCTTACTCAAGGATTTAATAATTTGTCATTGGGGACTCAATATTCAGGTAGTGACTATGGATATCAACGTCAACCACAAGCCCCTATACAACAAGAAGCTCCAAGAAGGCCAAGTGGAGTATCCAATCCAGGATCTTATAATCAGAACTATAACAATTCACCATCTCCAAGTGTTGGTAACAGTGGTACTACTAATTATTTTGAACTGCAATATCCTCAACCTCAATTATACAATACACCAACTACGGACTCATATGGCCAAGCACCCAAGTCCCAAGCACCACCACCACCTCCTCAGAATCAACAATCATATAACCAAATGTATCAGACACCAACATATGGAGGTGCAAGTAATAATAGTACTGGAGGAGGATATTCCAGACCTGCACCACAATTACCACCACAACTTCCACCTAAGCAGTATCAAGGTCAGCCTCAATATCCACCACAAGGTCAATTATCTCAGCAACCAAGTTACCATCAGCAAGCACCACCACCGCCACCACCTCAGCAACAACAATCACCTTTTGCTGGAAATGGAATCAATAACAATAGTGGTAGTAATTTAATTTATGATCAACCATCAACTTATCAACCTAATATGTATAATTTCTTTTCCAATAATAATAACAACGGTTAGTTTCTGCTTTTTATACACTTTTTATATACAAATACATGTCTCTCATTCATATAAGTTATCTGTAGTAGGAGTTTCTTTTTGCAATAATTAGTGACTTCAGCGGCATAGATGTGATTTTAAGGGGGGGTTTGAGAGGTCTCTCATTTTGTGAGACAAATGACAAGGCGCAAGTAATTTAATTCTAGCCCTGTATATATTAAGTTCAAAGGCAGGGTAAAGTAACCAATTAATATGGACAGTTATTGGTAATGTTTACATTAGAAGCAATTGATGATCAGATATTAGTTGATATGTTGACGTCTACTTAAAAAAGAAACTTTTATAAGGTACAAACCCAGACCAATGTAATTAACACTAATTAACACTTGCGGACAGCTACCTTAAAAAAGAAATTCCTTGACGAGTCACCGTAAGCTGAGTGACTGAGAATGCAGCAAAAGTCTCGAGATTTTATTCGTTAACTCTTGCATAGCCTGCAAATCTCCATGGTTGAGGACATTTCGATTCAAACAGATTAAGCTTATCTTTTCCTACTCTAACCAAGACCCTTGTACACCCTGTATAATTTGCAACTCCTATAAAATAACACACACTCATAGTATGAAACTATACTGAAACAAATTAATATAAAACACTAATTTAATTTCATTTCCCTTTTGGGAAAAATGTCAATAAAATTTTCGTGAGTGTTTTTTTTTGGTTGTTAAAAATAGAATTCCTTTTGCTTTAGGACAAATTAAAAAGAAAAAAAATAAAGAAAATTTTCGCGATCTGTTTTAGTGAAGTTGATCTCCTAAATCTGACCTTGTTCGAAGTGGATATAAAGACATTGGTTTCTTTGTTTGATTATTTCGTTCTTTATTCATTTAGAAGTCTGAGTAGATACCACTATCGCTTTTATACTACTTACTTTCATTCATTCCTCAATTTAACTACTGTTTCATACCTATAGAGGTTTCGTCTGCACTATTCACTTAATAGACGATTCATAAATCCATTAACTTCTACTTTCGTTATTCCTTCAACCAAATCAGGGAACTATTTTTGCATATTTTAACTCGTCTCAAACACCATCCTTCTGCATATTAACTTCCTTTCATAATTCATAAATACCATGCTTTTTTCTGGTACCTTTAAATGGATGTTCATACCCATAGTGTTCTCCATACTATTATCTCATGTTTTAGCTGATGATACCATCAGCTATTGTAATTCCACCGTCCAGTGTCCAGAGTCTTCTCCATGCTGTTCTCAATATGGTCAATGTGGTTCTGGTGCCTATTGTTTAGGTGGTTGTGATATCAGATATTCCTTTAATTTATCATCATGTATGCCAATGCCAAGAATGACTAGTTTTACTTATGATTTCACTAGTATTGATGATGTCGAATTACAAACTCAATATTTAGGTAATTCTTCTGAATCAGATTGGGTTTATACTGGCTGGGTTGCTGAACATGACAATGCCTTATTATTACAAATGCCAAATGATACAACCGGTACTGTGGTATCATCCACCAAATATTTATGGTATGGGAGAGTTAATGCAACTTTAAAGACCTCTCATGATGCTGGGGTTATTACTGCCTTCATTCTTTTCTCCGATGTTCAAGATGAAATCGATTATGAATTCTTAGGTTATAATTTAACTGCTCCTCAAACAAATTATTATGCTCAAGGTCTTTTAAATTATACTAATGCAAGAAATTCTTCAACCACAGATACTTTTGAAAACTACCATACTTATGGATTGGATTGGACTGAAGATTATTTAACTTGGCTGATTGATGGAGTAGCTGTTCGTACTTTAAACAGAAATGATACTTGGAATGCAACTGCTGACAGATATGAATTTCCTCAAACTCCTTCAAGAATTCAATTTTCTTTGTGGCCTGGTGGTGATTCTCTTAATGGTTTAGGTACTATTGAATGGGCTGGTGGTGCTATTAATTGGGATTCTCAAGATATTCAACAATATGGTTATTATTATGCCTATGTTCAAAATATTACCGTTGAAACTTATGATTTACCAAGTGGTGTTAAATTAGATGGTTCAAATAATGAAACTGAATTAAATGCTTTCCTTTATAATTCCACCGATGGTAATTCCACCGATGTTTACTTAACTAATAAACAAACTTGGTTAGGATCTTCTAATGCTACTGGATTTGATCCTCAAAATGATAAACCAATTGTTAAAAATGTTACATCAACCATTCTTCTGACTAGTGGATCATCAGTCGTCACTAAAACTACTATCCATACCACAGCTCAAGTTCAATCCGCCAATGCTCCAGAACAAATTCAAGTCAATGGTGGCCAAACCGTAGTTGTAACTACTGCCCAAGAAACGTATGATTCAGCAGCTGGTATTGGTGGATTTGTTCAAAATTCCAAAGCTACCACTAGTGCAGGAAGCAATGGAGGTCGTTCGACTGGATCAAGTGGTTCTTCAGGAGCTTCTGCTATCATTACTACCAGTATCGCTGGTATAGTTGGATTGATTAGTGCCATTGGTCTTGGTGTTATTTCATTCTTTATGTAGGTTCCCCTTTTTTTGCAACACGGATTATAAAACTCAATTCTTTCTATCAAAAGTAAACATTAATAGATCAAACAAGCCAATCAATCAAATGTATTGATCAGATCAGATTATAATCTATTATACTCATCTTTCATATTCATATTTATAGACTTAGTTTATTATAATACAAATGGTTAATTTAAACATATCTTCCTTATTGTAGTTCCAACCAAAATGTGGTAAAATCGCGGTATGGATTTTTCTGTAGTGAGATGTTTTGATGTTTTTTACTGTTGTTTTGTTTAGCGTGTCCTACTCACCATTTTTGAAAAAAGAAAAACAAATTGACCACCGAATCGAAAAATCTCAAATCAACGAGTCGTTGTTGATTCATATAGTATAGTTTTCCATTCTACATCAAAACACAATTAACATCCATTCATTGACTTGTCAATTCATATCACACGGCCAAGATGAAGATGTTAACTAAATTTGAGTCAAAGTCCTCCAGGGCCAAGGGTGTTGCATTCCATCCTAAGAGACCTTGGGTGTTGGCTTCATTACATTCATCCACCATTCAATTGTGGGATTATCGTATGGGAACTTTAATTGATCGTTTTGAAGATCATGTGGGTCCTGTCAGATGTGTTGATTTCCATCCCACCCAACCTTTATTCGTTTCTGGTGGTGATGATTACTCAATTAAAGTGTGGTCTTTAAACACTAGAAAATGTATTTTCACTTTAAATGGCCATTTGGATTATATTAGAGGTGTCTCTTTCCATCGTGATTTACCCTGGATTATCTCATGTTCCGATGATCAGACCATCAGAATTTGGAATTGGCAAAATCGTCAAGAAATTGCTTGTTTAACTGGTCATAATCATTATGTTATGTCTGCTTCATTCCATCCAACTGAAGATTTAATTGTTTCGGCTTCATTAGATCAAACCGTTAGAGTTTGGGATATTTCAGGCTTGAGAAAAAAACATTCAGCTCCAACTTCTTCTATCAGATCATTTGAAGATCAATTACAAAGACAACAATTACCTCAACAAGATATATTTGGTAACGTTAATGCTATTGTTAAATACGTGTTAGAAGGTCACGATAAAGGGGTCAACTACGCTTCATTCCATCCAACCTTACCTTTAATTGTTTCTGCTGGTGAAGATAGAGTTGTTAAATTATGGAGAATGAGTGATACTAAAGCCTGGGAAGTTGATACTTGTAGAGGTCATACTGCCAATGTTTTATGTGCTGTTTTCCATCCTCATCAAGATTTGATTCTTTCTGTATCAGACGATAAGACCATTAGAGTTTGGGATTTGAATAAAAGAGTTCCAATTAAACAATTTAGAAGAGAACAAGACAGATTTTGGTTAATTGCTTCTCATCCAAATATTAATTTATTCGCTGCTTGTCATGATGGTGGGGTTATGGTTTTCAAATTAGATAGAGAAAGACCAGCTTCAACTATTTTCGCTAATAGATTATTCTATGTTAACGCTGAAAAACAAATCCAATCATATGATTTCCAAAGAAATGAACCTTCTTTACCAATGTTATCATTAAAGAAAATAGGTAAAACTTGGTCCTTCATGAGAACCATCTCTTATAATCAAAGTGATAATTCTATCTTAGTTACATATGGTGAAGGTGATACTTCTAGTTATGCCTTAATTACATTACCAAAACATATCACTGGGGCTATTGAACCAACTGATGTTAGACAAGGTGAAGGTAATTTTGCTACCTTTATTTCTCGTAATAGATTTGTCACATTCATTAAAGCTACCAAGACTTTGAATGTTAAAGATTTAAGTAATAACGTTACCAAGAGTATTCAATTAGATAATTCTATTACTGATGTTTTATATGGTGGTCCAGGTCGTGTCTTATTAGTTAAGAGTCATGCCGTTATTAATTACGACGTTCAACAAAGAAAAGAATTATCTGAAATTGCAGCTAATAATGTGAAATACGTTGCTTGGTCAAATGATGGTCAGAACTTGGCTTTATTATCAAAGCACACCATCACTCTTGCTAATAAAGATCTTGAATTGATAACCTCTATGCATGAAACTATCAGAATTAAGAGTGCTGCTTGGGATGACTCAGGAGTTTTATTATACTCAACCTTAAATCATATTAAATATACTTTATTAAATGGTGATAATGGTATAATTAAAACTTTGGAAAATACCTTATATATCACTAAAGTCAATCAAAAACAAGTTTACTGTTTGAACAGAAGTGGTGAAATTGAAGTTCTTACTATTGATCCAACTGAATATAGATTCAAGAAATCATTAGTTAATAAGAATTTCAATGAAGTATTAAGAATCATTAAGAATTCAAACTTAGTGGGTCAAAATATCATTGCATACTTACAAAAGAAAGGATATCCTGAAGTTGCCTTGCAATTCGTTCAAGATCCAGAAACCAGATTCGAATTAGCTTTGGAATGTAGCAATTTACAAGTTGCCTTAGAACAAGCTAAGATCTTAAATAATAATACCATCTGGGAAAAATTAGGAGAAGAAGCTTTAACTCAAGGTAATTTAGAAATAGTTGAATTAGTTTATCAACAACTACATTTATTTGAAAAATTATCTTTCCTTTATGTATACAAGGGTGACAAGGAAAGATTAGCTAAAATGACCGTGGTTGCTGAACATCGTGGTGATGTATCTTCATTAATTCAAAACACTTTATACAATAATGATATTAAAAAGAGAATCCAAGTCTTTATTCAAGCAGGTTCTTTACCATTTGCTTACTTATTAGCCAAATCGAATGGATTAACAGAATTAGCTGAACAAATCTTACAAGAAGCTGATGTTGAAGAAAGTGAAATCCAATTACCTGCATTAGGTGATTCAGTTTCTATACCTAAAGTTAAAGAAAGTCCAATTAGTGAATGGCCATTAAAAGAATCTTCATTAACTTTCTTCGAATCTGCATTACTTACTGGTCACGTTGAAAATGTCCCCGTTAAGGATGCTGAAGAAGATACTACAGCTTTTGTTGATGCTGCTAATGTTGAGTTTGAAGACGACGATCTATTAGAAGATGAAGATGGTGGTGCTTGGGATTTGGATGAAGAATTAGATATTGGT
Organism: Scheffersomyces coipomensis; assembly: GCF_036884675.1. Taxonomy (NCBI): domain Eukaryota; kingdom Fungi; phylum Ascomycota; class Pichiomycetes; order Serinales; family Debaryomycetaceae; genus Scheffersomyces; species Scheffersomyces coipomensis. Next base: position 542,839 of record NW_027042898.1, on the reverse strand, counting down.
GAAGATGAAGAAGCTGTGGTTGAAGATTTACCAGTGGTTAGTGCTGCTGATGGTGAAATTGGTTATTGGTTAAAGAACGCCAAGACAGCTGCTGGATATATTGCTGCTGGTGCTTTTGAACAAGGTGCGTCATTATTGAATAAACAGTTAGGAGTTGTTGAATTTGAACCATTAAGAAAGAGATTCCAAGAAGTTTATCTTGCCTCTAAGTTATATTTACCTGGTGTTGATGACTTACCACCAATGAAAGATTATATCAGAGCTGATAACGATGAAGATCACCCAAATAGATTCAAACCTTTAATACCTGGATATGATAGTTTAGAAGCTGAATTACAAAAAGGGTTCAAATTCTTCAAGGATAATAATTTAGAAAGTGCCATTGATACTTTCAGAAATATAATTTATACTATTGCTGTGATTACAGTTGACGATGAAGAACAAGAAATTAAATGTAAGGAAATCTTGACTTTAAGTCGTGAATATATCCTTGGTTTATCAATTGAATTAGAACGTCGTGCTTTACCAGCTACTAATATTAAACGTAACTTGGAATTAGCTGCTTATTTCACCAGAGTTCAACTTCAAAGTGCTCATAAACTTAATGCCTTACAAGTTGCTATGAGTCAATCATTTAAGAATAAGAATTATGCTAGTGCATCATATTTTGCTGGTGAATTCTTAAAGATAACATCAACCACAGCTAGAGCAGAACAAGCCCAAAAGATCAAAGCCAGATCTGATACCATTGCCAGTGATGCTATAGATATTGATTTTGATCCATATGCTGAATTTGAAATCTGTGCTGCAACTCATACTCCAATATATAAAGGTGATGAATATGTTACTGAAGCCTTAGTTGATGCCAAATATAAACCACAAGAAAAGGGTACTATATGTCAAATCACCCAAATCACAGCTGTTGGAGCCCAAGCTTCAGGTTTACGTATCAGAGGTTAATGATCCCCCCCGCATAGACTCAATAACATTGGGAACTACTTCCCCACATGAATGTTCTTTATTCTTTTTGAATCTTTCTTCTCTTTTTTTGTTTCCTATTATTTTTTCTTGATTTATATTTTATATATATACATATTTCTTCTTTGAAAATTGGAGTAAGTAATCAAAAATGCTTTTAATATAGTTTTTATGTACCATTTATTACCCATTAATTAGCCAGTTAATTGTTATGATAAAGCCTTACAGTCGTGAGATCAAAGAAAAAAAGAAATTTTTCAGTTTCAGTGAGACGTCAACAAGAAAAAAAAAAAGATTTGAAATATCAAAATTGAAATCTAGACTTAATTTTAATTTTTCAGTTTGTTAGAATATCAAGTTAAGACAAATAAGTAAGATGAGTTCTGAAAGCAACAAGGAATTGGCTATACAGTACAAGGATGAAGGTAACGCCTTCTTGAAAGAACATAAGTATGAAGAGGCTATTGCCAGTTATACCAAGGCAATTGAAGAAGATCCAACCAATGCTATTTTCTATTCCAATCGTGCTCAAGCTCATATCAAATTAGAAAATTATGGTAGTGCTATTCTTAATTGTAATGAAGCATTATTGATTGATGCCGACTTGGTGAAAGCCTACTATAGAAAAGGTGTTTCATTGATGGCTATTTTAAGACATAAGGATGCTTTAGCAAATTTTAAAATTGTTTTGAATAAGATGCCAAATGATAAATTAACTTTAGAAAATTATAAACAATGTACCAATTATTTAAAGAAATTAGCTTTTGAAAAAGCCATTTCTACTGATGGTAATACTTTAGTTATAAATACCATCAATTATGATGGTGCCGTTACTGAAAAATCTTGGGAAGGTCCTTCCTTAAAGATCAACGCTACCAAGGCTACTGAAAATACTGATGTTCAACTTCAAATTGAAGGATTGGATATTGATTATTTGAAATATATGATTAAGTTATTCAAAGATGGTGGAAGATTACCAAAATTACATGTATTTGCTATCATTGCAAAAGTACATGAGTTATTTAGGAAGGAAAGCACCATGGTGGAAATTTCTTTACCTCATACTAAATTAGATGTTTCCAATTCAACTGATGAAATAATATTAGAAAATGGTAAGACACTTACTATAGTAGGAGATACTCATGGTCAATTTTATGATGTATTGAATTTATTCCAAAAATTCGGTTATGTATCACCAGATCATATTTATCTTTTCAATGGTGATTTTGTGGATAGAGGATCCTGGTCTTGTGAAGTAGCATTATACTTTTATGTGTTAAAGATTATATTCCCTACTTCAGTTTATATAAATAGAGGTAATCATGAAACCATTGATATGAATAGAACTTATGGATTTACTGACGAATGTGAACACAAATATTCTAAGAAAATCTTTGATGCTTTCACAGAATCATTTGCTGCTTTACCATTATCAACTTTGATTAATGGCTCTTACTTATGTATGCATGGTGGTTTATTCTCTGATGATAAAATTACTTTACAAGACATTAAAGCTTATAATAGATTCCCATCATCAGGATCAACTCAACCTCCAAAACAAGGCATTGCTATGGAGTTATTATGGACTGACCCACAAGAAGTCAATGGTCGTGGTCCATCCAAGAGAGGTATTGGTATGCAATTTGGACCTGATATTACTGAAAGATTTTGTTTATCTAACAAGATTAGAAAAGTTATCAGATCTCATGAAGTCAGAATGGAAGGTTATGAAGAAGAACATAATGGTAGACTTATTACTGTGTTTAGTGCTCCTAATTACTGTGATCAAAGTGGTAATCTTGGTGCTGTGATTCACATCACTGAAAATGAAGCTTATAATAAAGACAATGATAATGGTGAAGGTTATAGAGATGTCAATGATCCAAATTGTCCTTGGAATCTTAAGTTTGAAAAGTTCGCCGCCGTCCCTCATCCTGATATTAAGCCAATGGCCTATTCCAAGGGTGGATTTGGTTTCTAAGTTATATTGACAGTTTATAAATATATATATATTTAAATGTATTAGTAGAAAATAGTATTAACCATATATATTCGATAATATGCAGGACTAGTCCATTTCCATCACTCCATATTTTGTATAATGCGACGGAGTTTGAAATCGAGTTCAAGTGACAATGACATCTTCTTCATGCTTTTAATAGGACACCGACTATACTCAAGCCCAATGCAACCCTCACATAGTACAGTTGAAAGTGAAGCTAATGACTATGAAGATGATGACGATGAACCTGATGAATGGGATCAAAGGATCATGAAGACAGGATGTCATGAAGAAAACTTAACATTGCAACTTTGTCATGCTGATACTGGAGATTGGAGACAATGTATTAAGGAAATGGATGCATTTAGAAAGTGTTGGGCCGAACATAATAATAACGAAAGAACACTGACTGTGGATAATCCTGATACCTAGGATATTTTAGGTATGAATGTTATAAATAATGATACATGAAATGTAAATAATTCAAAATCAATGTAAATAGATAATAAGTGTGTAAATAGTTCATCAATAGATAAATCTTGTTAATACTATTAATTAGATTCAATTCAATGTAGATGATCAAATCAAAAGTGTATTACAAACCTGTTATTATTGGTGATTGTTAAAACTAATCAATTCAACCGAAACAATGAATTAACTCTTCTTTTCATTATTTACTTTCAGTTTTAATAACTTCTTCTGCCTGACTGCTCTCTTCTTTGCAGTTTTAGCTTCTAACTCCTGTCTACGTCTTTCTTCCTTTGATTTAAACTGTTCTTGTTCTTCTTGTTCCTTTAGTTTGATCTCTTCTGTTTTTGTCAATTGTAACTGTTTCCTTTTATTTCTTATGTAATTTGAGTAATCAAATGATCTTTTTTGAGCTAGAATATTTCATGTTAGTCAATAAGTCTAATGAGTTAATCCATAATTTGTTATACTTACGTTTGTTTGAATCTTCATTATGGTTAGTCTTTTTCTCCACATCAACATTACTAGTGACTTCTATCACAGGATTTCTTTTCATTAAACTTTCCAATTGCTTCCGTTGACTCTCCAACAGTGAGTTAGACATCCTTAACCTTACAACTTTATGAATCTTATTGGTTATACAGTTTTTAACAATCATTTCCAAAAACAGAAAAAATTTAAAGATTTACACAAAAAAAATATTTACGACTGGAGTCCTAACCAAAAAAAAAATAGTAAACATTGCAAGACCAAGAATTAGAAGACTACCGAATCTACAACCAATGGATTAAGGAAGATGGAGAATAAAGCTGATTTGTCATACAGCAGTCAGAAACTGCCAAGTATGATACTATCTCGAGTTCTACCGCTAGAGGAAGATCTGATCTCAATTGAGACTGAAGATGATAGTGATAGTTTTAATGATCTGATTAATGATTATTCACATCTCCATAATGATACCAGCCTTTATCAGAATGAATCTGAGTTTCAAGCTGAGATAAATCGACTCAAGACTGAGAGTACCCAACGTTTCAAATCGAAATGGGATGAGATTCTATACAAATATTCCGTAATAGATGATGAAAAGGAAAGTGATGAAATTGATTTATCAACTGGTTTGATAATCAAGGATAATGGTCATCTTAAATCATTACAAAGTGAGAATTTGGCAGTGGGGAATGTTAAATTAGATGGTAATATATGGCATCATGATTATGATGTTGACAAACAATTAACTCAGACTAGACGAAATGAATTGAGAAAGAAGAAGAGAAAGCATGCTCTTAAGGCAAGGCTAAAAGAGGAACAGAAGTTTCATACAGTTTCTCTCGATAATACTCAGTTCAATTTGCAATATGATAATCTTTCAAATAAGAAGCGAATTCCTCAGGAAGATAATTTACTTCAATTGGATCCATCACCAACTAAAAAGTATAGATTCACAAAACTGTCAAGTCCTATACTGCAAGATCGCTTAAGCTACACCACTCCTACTAAGTCTAAGACACCAATACCGACGATGAAAATCTCGCCCACAAAGCCTTCAAGATCGATTCATCCAAGCAATGTGTTTCTTGAAGATTCAAATCTACATATACTGCTGAGTACAAGTAAAGAATCTAGTTATATGTCTCCCCATGAAGATGAAACATCAGAGACTTCCCAACCAGAGTCATCACAAGAAAATGAAGGTAATGACTCTAATTCAGATTCAGAATTTTCCCAGAATGAACAGGAAGATACCCCAAAAGTATTTCCTAACAGAATTTCTTCTATTATTGATCCTTCTGAAGATGAGAATGAAAACGAGGATGAAGAAAGTTTTGATGATGAATATCTGATTGTACTTGATCCTCTTTACTTTGATGATATCAGCAACACTATCACTATCTATCAATGTGCATTTGATGAATGCTCATATTGTACGGGAAACAGGTCGTTATATCAAAATCATTTACTTGAGAAGCATTCACCCGAGTTACATTTCATTGGTTATCCAATCTCACCTGTACCCGAGCATATACCTACTACAATCAAATTTAATGAATCACGATTAAACAAACAATTTCCCTTAACGTATCCTATCCCACCGTTCCCAGATTCGGAGGATGGTCAACCATTGACTTGTAATAAGTTATTGGACAATAATAAACGATGTCGCAGAACGTTTCTTACTCAATCTGATATGTATAATCATCAGAAGGAAGACGCTTGCTCTCACAAAAAGCGTGTGCTAATGTGTCCATTGCTTGGATGTGGATTTCTAACTGAAGATGGTTATTTAGAATGGAGGGCTCATTTCATTAAAGAGAAACATCATATAAGACCAAGTCATCAAGAATTATCAAAATTAGAATATTTTGTGCTGGATACCAGTCATACCGGATCTTCAAACCAGGATATTCAGGAAGTAATCATTATACCTGATGATGTGGAAGATCTTTTCAGTGGCGATGATAACAATTCAAGTGGCTTCGAAAATTCAGCCGATGAAGAGCTGGTTGACGAAGAGGATGATAGAAGCGTTTCAGATACCAATTATCAAAAATATAGCTCACCAATTAAAAGAGAAATAAGACATGTTTCTGTGACAGAACCTACTTTTACTGATAAAGTTACCGTTATTGAAGATCATGAACCTACGGAGAATGATTCATTAGATGAATTATTCGATTAAAATAGAATATATCTGTACTATACTTTTATTCTAGTACCAAAATCATATAGAATAACTATTTACATTTAATTTATTTTCAATTTTTTTTTAATAATTTCGTCTTTCTTAATCGTTTATTATTTACAATGGCTTAAGAAGTTGGTTCAGCATCTTTAGGAGCTTCACCTTCATCTTTAGCTTTTGGTTTACCTCTAAAGGCATCGTAACCTTTAATATATTTATCAAAGGCATCATTTCTTTCTGGGAAAGGTCTTGGTCCAACCAATCTAATCATATCTTCTCTGGTAAGAACTTCTTTCTTGAATAATTCTTCAGCAACCTTATCAACTAAGTCAATTTTTTCACTTAATAATGTATGACATGCGGTATAAGCTTCATCAATGAACCTCTTAACTTCAGTATCAATTAATCTTGAGGTAGTTTCAGAATAAGTATTATGAACTTTAAATGATCCATCACTATCACCATTATCATAACAAATTTGTCCTAATTTATCAGACATTCCTAATCTTAAAACCATTTGTTGAGACATTTGAGTAACTTTCTTAAAATCATCAGATGCACCACTGGTAACTGTATCGAAATGTAATTCTTCACTTACTCTACCGCCTAAAGCCATTATAATTCTATGATTGAATTGTTCCTTAGAAACTAAATACTGATCTTTAGGTAAATATTGAGCATAACCTAAAGCACCTTGACCTCTTGGAATGATAGATACTTTAACCAATGGATCAGCGAATTCTAAAAACCATCCACAAATAGCATGTCCAGCTTCATGGAAGGCAACAGTTTTCTTTTCTTCAGGACTTAACACTTTTGATTTCTTTTCCAATCCAGCAACTACTCTTTCAATAGCTTGTTCGAAATGATACATTTCAACAGAATGAGCATCTTCTCTGGCAGCAACTAATGCACCTTCATTACAACAATTGGCAATATCTGCACCAGCAAAACCTGGAGTTAAAGCGGCCAATCTTCCGGCTAATTCTTCAATAGCAGCAGCTTTCAATTCTTGATATTTACTGAAATCAATATCCTTTTCATTTGATTTAATATCTTTATCAATCTTTAAAGTTAATTTTGATAAATGAACCTTGAAAATTTGAATACGACCTTCAATATCTGGTATATCAATAGAAATATGTCTATCAAATCTACCTGGTCTTAATAAAGCTTTATCTAAGATATCCGGACGATTGGTACCAGCTAAGACAACCACATGATCAGAACTATCAAAACCATCCATTTCAACTAATAATTGATTCAAAGTGTTTTCACGTTCATCATTACCACCCATCTTACCATTACCTCTTTCTTTACCAATAGCATCGATTTCATCGACGAAGATGATAGAAGGAGCCATTTCACGAGCAGTTTTAAATAAATCACGAACACGAGAAGCACCTACCCCGACGAACATTTCAACGAATTCTGAACCAGAAACAGATAAGAATGGAACACCAGCTTCACCAGCAGTAGCTTTGGCTAAAAGTGTTTTACCAGTACCTGGCGGACCAGAAAGAATAGCACCTCTAGGGATTTTAGCACCTAATTTTTCATATTTTTGAGGATCTTGTAAAAATTTAACAAATTCCATAATTTCTTCTTTTGATTCATCACAACCTGCAACATCTTTGAATTTTATTTTAACTTCATTTTCTTGATTAAATAATTTGGCTTTTGATTTCCCTATTTTGAAGATACCACCTGGACCTCCAGCACCTCCGGCACCACCCGGCATTTGAGAAGCTCTTCTCATAGTTAAGTAATATAAACCACCAATTAATAACACAGTAGGTAAGATTGGTAAGATATAATTAATCCATGAACCTCTTTCTTCATAACTTATTGGGATTCTTTCATTGATTGGTATACCGAGTTTATCTTGAATAGCTTTCATTTCATCTTCAAAAAATTCAATAGATCCAATAGTGAAGGCCACAGTTGGATTACCTTGAACATTAAAAGTTTGGTCAGAGACAGCTCCATGAATTAATTGAGCTTCCACTACAAATTTATTAATGACACTTAATTTCTTTACTAAACCCTTTTCCAAATAATTGGTTTTAAAATCTTGGAATGATAAATCATTTTCATGATTATTATCACCATTATTTAACATGAAAAACAACATTAAAATAGGAAATAAAGTAAATCCCACAAAATATTTACCTAATGTCTTTGCATCAAACTTATAAATCTTGATATTATTAGGATCGATATCTTTATTTTGTTTCTTAAGACGCTCTCTTATTTCTTCACGAAGGGCTGCTTCTTCACCTTCAACATCTTTCTTGGACTTTTTTGGTTTATCATCATCTTCATTCTTTCCTTTCAAGTTCTGCAACGATTGCTTGAAGTTTAATCGATTATTTATACTTGAAAATGACCTCACACCGTAGCTTGATGGAATATTATGATATATGAATCTGGATGTAGTAGATGTAGTTGATGGCCTAGTTAATGCCGACCTTATGATAGAAACACTCGTTCTAGACACTATTATAGGAGACCTACCCCTTAACGTCGCTGAAAGTATCATCATACTCTGCTATACGTATGTTAACAAAGCTAAATGACTTCTTTAAAAAACAATTCACACAATGGAAACGTCTATGTTTTGTTATAATTCTATATGGTCTAGGCTATACCATTTGACTTGTCAGATCCTAAGACCTTTTTTTTCATATTTTTTCGCCTTCCAGAAAATAACCCAGATATCCTGCATACAATACGAGGTGTTTAAAGTATGTATAAATAGTTGCAAATTTTATATTATAAGTTATAAGTTAGTTAATTAGACAGAAAATAATAATTACACATTATAAAATAGAGGGGGTATCATTGTATGTTGTACAAAATGTTTATATGAAAGTGTTAATGTCTGTGACTTATTAAGCTGATGATGGGGTATTATCTGATTTTGTAATAGCTGGGACTGGAATCGTAGTAGATGAAGTAGCACCAGTTGTTGGTTGAACTGTGGAATTTGTTGTTATAGTTGATTTCGAGGTTGAACTTGAACCAGGTTTAACAAATGCAGCTGGGAATTTTGAAGCCACGAATTTATCCCAACTGGTTTCACAAATCTTAAGGAATTTAGCTTTTTCTTTAGAAATCCATTGTGATTCAGGTGATGGGATTGGATCAGTTGAACTACTTATATTAGAACGTGGTACAGCAGGAGTTGGTTGATCAGAAGCAGTAGTACTATTAGGTGAATTCTTAAAGATTCTGAAATTAAATACACTTTCATTCATTAAATTTATCGAACCAAAAATCTCACCATTCTTAATAGCTTCAATTTGATTATTAATACTTGATGAATGATTAAGTCTTGAGCTAGTGGTTGATTTCTTACTTTTATTATTTCCTAAATGTTGACGTTGTTGATAATAGTAATATTGATGTTGTTGTTCAGATTTCTTACGTTCAATTTCATCATCACCATTAGCATCTTCATCATCATTTAAATCACCTTCATCCGCATGATTTTCATCTCCTGATCCTTCTTGATGAGGATGTCCCTTTTCAATTTCTTCACGATTAAAATGTTCACGTTGGGCTGATAAAGGTTGCGAAGCTAAAGGAGCTGCAACAGATACTTCATCACGATATACATCTGTGACAGATACTGATTTAGATACTTTACCTTCATCATCATCATCATCCTCGTCATCCTCGTCATCATCATCATCTTCATCATCTTCTTCACTTTCATTATCAACTTCATCCACATCAACAACCTCATGTTCACCGTAAGGATGATATGGGTATCTTGCAGTGGGAGTTTGGAAGTATCTCCCTACTCTTGGAAAATGAGAACCAACAGAAGTATAAGGTACATCATATCTGCGAGGTTGCGGATAAATACCATTGCTTCCTACATATGGTGATGGAGCAGGATAATATCCAGTTGGTATATGTTGGGGGACGAAATTCAGATAAGTGACTTGAGTATTTGGCATAGGAACATATTGAACGCGTTGTATTGTAGGTGGCAATCTTCTTACTGCTAAATTACGATCTTGATGTTGTGATATGATAGATCTTTGACGAGCAAACGAAGTAGCTCTCTGCTGTTGATGTTGTTGCTGACGTTGTTGTTGGAGTTGGGCTTGACTAGGGATAGATTGTCTTACAGGTTGCTGATTGTAGGGATGATTATGAGGTCTAATAGGTGCGGAATGAATAATTGGAGCAAGATTATGATTTGAATTAAGGGATGAATTTAAATTTAATGGAGTAGGAACTTTAGATCTCTTTAAACGACCACCATTACTTTCATTTGAATTTTTAGCATTTAATTTCAAATCTAATTCATCAGCCATTTGAGTTAAGTTCCTCTTGGTAGAATTGAACGCCACTGTAGCAGAGTTAGATCCATTTGCAGTATCATTTGTTGTTTTAGCAGCAGTAGCATTACTTGTATTGGTTGATGGTGGTGCAGTTGGAGTAGCTGAGGTAGTTGAAGTTGAAATCACTACAGGTGAAGATCTTTCTTCACCTCCAGATCCAGACAATGGTGATGAACTTATGGTGGTACTACTATTAATAGAAGCGATTAAATGACGTTGTTGTAATTCAATTTTTTGAGATTTAATCATAGTTGATTTCATTTCATGATTTAATGGAGGTAAACCAGGACTTACGATTCTTAAAGCGACATCTGAGTTTGAATCAGTTTGAGATAAATTAAGTGACTTAGGTCGGTGTTTTCTATTAGATAAGGATGATAAAGTTGGATTATTGATATTTGATATACCCGATAAAGTAGGTAATTTAGTATTAGTCAGAGATTCATTTGATTTAGGATTGATTGATGGTGAAGGAGAAGGTGAAGTGATTGAAATGGTGGTTGGTTGAGGGGGATCAACAGGACGAGCAGGATTAACGATTTTACTATTCGGCATATCAATCAGGAATACTTTTATATGCAATGATATGTCGGATACTTGTAATGTTGAACACAATTGATATAGTGAAAAGTGATGAAATTAGGATAAATTGTATATTTTTGACTAGCGTAGCGGGCAGGAAAAAAAAGACGAGATGTGTAAATAGCGGATGTTACAAACAGAAATGTTGATGAATAAGTTGAAATTCTACCCACACCAAATGATTAAATAGTATAAATAGGAAAGTTAACTTTCTAAAGGTATGAAGGAGTATGAACTATATATATTTAAACTAAAGTTGGACTATAAATGAACGAATTTGTACCAGTTGGTAATATGTCATAATTTTTTTATAATTGTTGAAAATGAGGATGTTTCAGATTTTTAAAAAATAATTTAATCGAGATTATTATAATCATGAAACATATGAAAAAATGGGCAATTAATTTACTAGTTTAAGAAAGATGTTATAGGTAGAGAAAGACGTACAATGTTAGATTACTGTACATTAATGTGTATCAAGTGACATGTCAGTATCTGTCAATAATCTAACTACAACTGACATTTTTCTGTTAACTATGTAAGGTCAATTTATAGTTTAACGTACCTTAAATCCCATCAATAAGCGAAACAATTTTATCTAGTAAATAAGTAGTTGTAGTTACTTCTAAGTCCAACTTAATATGGGCCATATAACCAACATATACTAACTCAACCATTAACTTCGACATTTAGATCAACTGATGACTTCGTTATCAAACCATCAGACCAAATCGAACTTCTCGTGTTTTAAAATATGCACAATCTTATCATACATACACAAAATATGGAACTTCCACACATAGACAAAAATAATTTCCACCAACTTAAGTACGGGGAGCAACATAATTGATATGATAAGTATATATATTTAAGTTAAATAATAACAATAAAGACAGTAAAAAAGAAAACCTATAAATAAAATAAATGGGTAGGTGAAATGTATGGAAGGATAAATGATTGGGTCATGATATCTAAATACAAAAGAGTCTTGGAGTTTTTTTATTTTTCTATTTTTTCTTTTGGAATTTTTAGATTTTATATAGTGCAATAATAGTACAACTTATGAAAAAGGTATAAGCTTCAGTTAAAACTTTTTCAAAAATTGATCTAAGCGGTATATTTTTCCCAATTCTTTTGTCTCTTTAAATTATTAATAGTATAATATTTAGTAGTACAAGACCAACCTCTCCAAGTGAAATCTTTATCAGGGTTACAGTGACAATTTCTTCCAAATCTAATAGCAGGATCAACAGGACAATTAGTAAAAGGAACATGATAATAACCAACATCTTCAAAGAAATGAATTTTTTCTCTTGGTAAGAATAAAGCAGCAGCAATGGAATGAACTGGAGCATCACCCCAACGTTCATAAAAGAAACCACCTGCTCTATCTAAATGTTCGAAATATTCTCTATATTCTTTTGATCTCCAGAAATTTAAACTTGCAATTTCAAAATTTGACCAGAAATGACAACCATTATAAGTTTTACCTTTATCATCGGAAATCCAATCTAATAAATTATTTTCAGCTAAAACTTTTGGATTTGCTTCAATATATTTTTGAGTTTCTTCCCAAAGAGTTGGAATGGTTTCTTTATATTCTGGTAAACTAATAGTAAAAGAATATTCTTTACCATTATCTTTCATCCATTTAAAAATATCATAATCAATATCACAGAATATTTTAATATCAGGTTCAACTCTCCAATAATATTCATATTCTTCCATAGCAGCTTGTCTCCAAAAGAATCCTGATTCAAATCTACACATATGTCTATAAGATTCAGAATGTCCATAAATAATTTTAGCTTCTCTCATTCTTTCTCTAGTTAAAGCAGCTTTTTCTTGATCAATCCAAGCTGGATAACCCCAATTTTCCTTTGGAATTAAACCATATTTGGTTTTACCACTACATAAAGCAGTAGTAGCTTCAATAAAAGCATCATCAAAAGGTTGATCATTAAGGAAAACCCAATCATAATGGAATTTACGATTGAAACGATCTTCAACTTGTCTAATGGAATCTAAAAGAGCGAATAAATCACTATTTCTGGCCAATGAGACAAAAGTAGCTTTAATTTTATCCTTTTCAGACCATTGTTCAGCAGCAGGAACATCAGCTTGTTCATTTTCAGCTTCTGGAGTTCCCTTTTCAAAATGTTTTTGAGTTGGACCTGATTTAACAGCAGCGAATTTTTGAGATTCAGGAATAGCAATAGGAGTAGATCCACTTGGGGTGGCAGTATTTGATTTGGCATTGAATGAAGATCCTTGAGTTAAGATGAATCCACAAGCAATTAAGATTAAAGCAAAGATACCAAATCTTATAATCCTAGCATTTGATCGAGTAGAAGCCATCGTATCAAATGAGTGTTTGTTAGTATGGGTCGTTAACAGTAAGGATTAGATACTATAATGATGACTTGTGACTAAGCAGATAGACTAACGAAAGGAAGAAAACAATTGAAAATATATAAAAAGAAAGAGAACAGATATCTTTGAAAATAATAATAATTTTGGTTCGTGGTTTTGATAAAAAAAAAAAGAATTATTTACTACATAATACTAGCGCTATAATATAATTGACGTGTTTCTTTCTGTTAATGAACGAAAAAGAGGGAGACTTTCACCTTCAAAAAAAAAAAAAAAAGAAAAAAAAAAAAAGGAATCACAAAATTTGAAATTTTCTGTTTCGCTTTTTTTTGCTGTTCTGTTGTTCTTTTTGCTGTAGTGTGAGATACTGTTGATTACAGTTTGTAGACTAGAATTTAACTATAGAGTTAACCGTTTGTAGTATAATATCAATGGAAATAATCTGGAGTAGTAGGAGTGAGATTAGTTTGAACAATCATCACTATTATTGATTGATTATAATTAACAATAATGATTCATTCTACGCGTAAGTGATATCATCACCACATAACTCATAACTAGTCAACTAACTAACACCCACACAACCTTAAATCTTGATTCTAGTTAAAAATAATCCATCCCTCAACTGTGTTTATTTATTGTTTATTATATCTCCATCATCATTGTTTTGGCTTGTTCTTAATCAATCATGTTCATGTTCTTCTTCTTCTTCTTTGACGTACTACTTAATGTTAATCGTACAATTTAATTATTCGTCATTTTTTGTGTCGTGTAATTATTTTTCCCATTTGACACGTAATTCAATTCAAATTTATCGCTACAGATTGCCCCAACTTAAACAGAGACATTCAACTTTTACTTATCCGCGACATATCACCTTAACTAATTTTAATGAGGATAAGGTGAATACATTCATAGAGGTTAGGTTGTAGTAATTAAGTTGTTGTTATCTATCGATTCATTGTATGGCCAAGACTGGTACCTTTCATCATTTAAAGTTCAGTTCAGTTCAGTTCAGTTCAGTTCATTTAGCCAAGTATGAACCATTATTCATTCCACTAAATAAATCTTAACTATTAGTTGTCCTCTTTTCACCATTTTCTCCTTTGTGGCTGATAGTCTATTGTATAATCAGTTTTGTGTCATTTGTGTAATTTCTGATGAGATATGACCATAAAAATAAATAAAAAAGGGTCCAATCATGCCCTATCTTCCTACCCAGTTCATAGTTCCTTAAACTATATTATACTCCAACTTCTCCGTAAGGAGTTATCACCATATAATTAATCAAAATAATATTATTATTAACTTAAGGGATAATATTTCATATTTTTTTGGAACTTTTAAATGTAACTTATCACCTCAAATTGTAAATCATTGTTGGTTTAATCCACCTTATAGTTTCATATTATTTTTTGGATATCATTGTTCAAACTTTTTTTATAAACTATATCCCTTATTTTAAGCTTTTATGAACATCTATTCTTTACATAGATAATAATATCCTACTAAAAACTAAAATAAAACCATATAGTCTCGACAATGTTAATCTTATTCCTGACAATATGAGTTCACTTTATCAATCTTGATTTAACAATGATTCAATCTGGTCCATGCGCATCTCATACATTGATCTACAGATCATAACATCGACCTGTTGTTTAGAAAATAATATAAATATCATTATTATTATCTAGTCCCCACTACTAACACATTCATTATGAATAACTAAGAGTATGTCTTGTGATGCTTAACAAGTTTCACTGAAATAGTTAAAGTAATTATCAGCCTTAGTTTTAGTTATCTTTGCTGTTGCTGTTCCAAAATAACTTTTTTACAACCGTTGATTTTTATTTTAAGTTTGTGTAATATTGAGACGTTTTTTAAATCGGTTTACATTCACTACAATGACAAAGATTATCTCCATTTTAAAGGTTAAAGTTTATAATTATTGTATAATGAAAAGACTATAGTACAGAAAACAATGCAAAGTTACAAGATATGAATTAATGAATGAATAAATAAATAAGTGAAATATATCTAGGTGAATTTTTCCCAATTATCAGGTTTGGCTAATCCCATAACATCATAATATTTATTACCACAAGAATAACCTCTAAAGGTGAAATCTTGATCAGGATTACATAAACATTTATGTTCTTGTCTAAAATCTGCATTAATCGGACATTGATGATAAACTCCATGATTATATCCTACATCATCAAAATAATGAATTTGATCTTTGGGAGCAAATAAAGATACCGCAATTGAATGAATTGGAGCATCACCCCAACGTTCATAAAAGAATCCACCGGTGGAATCTAAATAATCAAAATATTTTCGATAAGCTTCTGATCTCCAAAAATTTAAATTGGCAATTTCAAAATTTGACCAAAAATGACATAAATTATAACTATCACCATTATCATCACTTATAAAATTAAGGAAATTTTCAGGATGTAAATATTGAGGATTTTCTTCAATGAATTTTTTAGTATGTTCCCAAAGTGATGGAATGGTAGCTAAAAATTCATGAATTGAAATAGTGAAACCATAAACTTTATTATTATCTTCCATAAATTGAAATACATCATAATCAATATCACAATAAATTTGAATACCAGGTTCAACTCTCCAATACCAATCATAATCAGCCAATAATTCACTTTGCCAAAAGAATCCTGATTCAAATCTACACATATGTCTATAACTTTCTGAATCTCCATAGATAATATTATCATCTTTCATTTTTTTTCTTGCTTTAGCAGCTTTATCTTTATCAATAAAATCAGGATAAGACCAATGTTCAGTAGGGATTAAACCATATTTGGTTTCACCACTTGTCATGGCCGAGGTTTGTTTAATGAATTCATCAGAGAATGGAACATCATTGAAAAAGACCCAATCATAATTGAATTTCAGATTAAACCGATCTTCAACTTGTCTTATAGCCCGAATTAAATCATGTAATTCATTATTACGAGCTAATGTAACAAAAGTTGCTTTCATCTTTTTGGTACCTGGATTGGCAGCTTTATATTTCTTACGTAATTGATCTTTACTAGCTTCAATTTGATTAACTTTAACACTACTTTGTTGAATAATTAATTTTTTTTCTTCTTCTTCTTTTAATTTTTGTAATTCAGCTAAATTTAATTGTGGAGTTGGACCAGTTTTGGAAATATCTTTCATTTCTTGAATTCGATTATTAATTTCATCTAATTTAGATGAGGTCATGGAAACAGGATCTTTATTTAAAGCTTGTTGTTTTAATACTGAATCAGAAGTATCAGGAATGAAATAACTGACACTATAAAGAATGAATACACATATCGCGATTGCAACAATACGATTAACTTGACTTCGTTTCATCCTTTAATATCTATATATGTGAATGACGATGAGGATGGATGGATGTATGTATGTATGTATGTATGTACAAGCTGAACCAGATGAGAAATTGTCAAAAAATCAATTGATAATTATTAAGGTTTTGGTTAAGAATCGATTGACGTTTGCGGAGCGGTGTAGTGGGGAGGGAAAAGTCTATCTATAAAAAAATTTGTAGGGTGATTTGATGGCGATCGTTAACCTTATAATGAGTTGATGCTAGTTAAGTTTGATCTGACAAACTAGACCCCAATATACCAAAGAAAAGATGAATTAGATCAGAATAACCAATATCAAAATGTGAAAATGTAACTGAAAAAGAAAAGTTAGAAAAGTTTTTCAATATGTGTTAAATTTGATATTAACCCTTTTCGATCGACACACATTCCTTTACTTTTCCCATACACAAAATTTCAGTGTTGTCCCTCTGATTTTAGAACACATGTCATAAGTACTGTATATAAGCAAGGGTATGAGGTAATGTATTGTTAATAATGCATAGCCTATATATAGTAATTTAATATGATTTTTGACGGTTGGATTGTTATGAACAATGATAATTATAACCTATATAGTTGATATAATATAGTGAGATGAGTATTATTAAGTGATTGAATAATATTCGTGTAATTATAATTGGTCTTCAATCATCTTTACTCTCCTTTTATTTTATACATACAACTAATCACATGACTGGATTATCCTTGGTAATGACCATGACTTATTATTACCTGTCTAGGTGTATACCATTATAGATATGTCTTCTAGATGATAACATCATGATATGATAGCTGATAACAATATTTATTAAATATTTTCTTTATGGTAATACTAATGTACAATATGGTAGCTCCTCATAATTCACTCATTTTATAAACAAAACAAATCTCAAAATCATCTTCTTGGTAGCACTCATCGTATATTCCATTTCTACCAATCGTTGTTTGAAAGTCAAATGCTCTGGAGAGACATACATCAATCATTGTCATAGTCATCACCATCATCATCATGAGCAGTAATAAGAATAACAACCTACTATTCCCTCTAGACAATAATGAAGAAGATCCAATCATACGACATACTCAACCATCATCATCATCTGCATCATCTTCATCATTTGCAAATCATATAACGTTTAACGGTGGCGATAATCTCCATCAATTAAAAACCAGTCAAATCTTGAAATTAATCCAATTGAAATATAATAATGATCCCATTGAATTGATCAAACAATTATCAATCGATGTATTGAAGAAAGAATCAGAATTGATTGTGGAACGACAAGAGAATTTCTTATATCAACAAAAATTGATTAAATTATGTATGGAATTTAGTAATTTATCAACCTTGGAAATCAATAAACGTATAAATGATATGGATCATCAACTTTCTCCTCCATCTCAACTTAATCAAGATCTGAAAATCGTTCAATCATTGATAAATGAAGCATTAAATGATAAATTAGTAAGTAATAATAATAATTCCCATACCACTTCATCTACGAAAGATAAACAAAGGGTATCTTCACCAGCTCCAATTCAATTAAAATCTAAAACAACTACTATTCATGAACATGACTTACTTCCCATAGATTCAGCTACTTCATCTAATTCAATGGCTTCACCTATGGCATCTATACAATTTGCCCCTCCACCTTCAATCCCATTACTGTCATCGATTGGATCATTAGACTACTATAAACCAAATACCAACACCTTAATGTCAAGTCCATCTTCTTCAACTCATTGGTTATCTAAATGGTTTAATTCAAGTGAAGATTTGTCTTCGTCTATATTAGCTAAGAAATCATTAAAGGAAAATTCATTAAATGATGATAACTCCACTACTATTGTAAAAGTACCTGTTGAATTAGAAAGTATGTCATCACCAATTATACCTGAATTATCAGCTTTGGATACCTCAGTATCAGTTAATATTGATAAGTATGGATTTTTCAATGATTTAAATAATATAACCACTACTACAGTAACAGCTACAAGTACTCCACCACCACAATCACTGCAAACTCCACCTCAAACAGAATCAAAGGGGTTTGCAGATAGTTTAGCAATCTTGATCCAGAATAAAATCCCATTAAATCAAACTATAAATCAACTTAAACAAATCTCCAAGAATCATGATTTAACCAATTTACAAATTGAAAATGAATGGGATGAGTTGATACGAGATATAAATCGTGATTTTTATAAACATCAACAAGATAGAGAAGAGAAGTATCATGCGTATAATTTCAAACGTTTGAATTACTTCACTACAGGTAATCGTAATAATGATAATCAAAGTTTTAACAATTTAGAAATATTTGGATTAATGGGTTTGAATTTATTAAAGTTTGATGATACGAACTACGTCAAATTGATTAATTTGATTTATAAATCTGGAATATTAATCAAATATCGGAATTTATTATGGTTTGAATTTTCAAATGGGAAGAATCTTTGTGTTAATGGTGAATATCAACAATTGATAAATAAATCCCACCAAATCATGCAAAAGAGTGAATCCAGTGAAATTGATGATGAGAACGTTGAGGTGGATGATGTCAATGCAGGTATTTTGAACAACATTAATCAGATTAATCTTGATCTTCATCGTACTTTACCTCGAAACTACTATTTCAATAATTTAATCGAATTAAAACCAGGTCCAAATTTCTATAAACTTAAACGGATATTGTATTCCTTTATCATATATAAACCTGAGATAGGTTATTATCAAGGGATGAATAAACTCGTGGGGAATCTTCTCTTATTAATCAACCAACCAACCATCACGACGTTGATCTTGAAAGAAGAAGATATATTTTGGATCTTCATTGGTATCATTGAAGAAATCTTACCGAAATATTATAACTCAAGTTTAAAGACCTATCAATTATTCTATCAATCATTCTCCAATATTCAACTTGATTTGAAAATCATCAATCATGTTTACCTAAAGAAATATATTCCTACTTTATATAAATTATTTCTGAAGTTAAATATCGATGTCGAAATCATAATAATTAATTGGTGGTTAAGTTTATTCATTGATTTGAATTTCATCGATTTAGACTTATGGTTTAAGATATTTGATATCTTGTTGATTAATAACTATTACGAAATAGTCACTAATGGCGAAAAGACGATTGAAAATGAAAATGACGAAGTTAATGCTGATGCTGATGATAAAGATATCAATAATAATCAACATGAGTTCGATATACCGAACAATCTTATCAAATTCTTTTCCATAACATTATCAATCTTAAAGGTGCTTGAAAATCAATTGATTAATTTAGACAGCTACGAATTGATTTATAAATTCTTAAGTTATTCAACTTATGATATAACGAATCATCTTCATACTGATACTGAAGGTCTGACAAACACAACCAACAGTAGCAATACTAGCGCGATCATTGATAAGTTTAAAATCAAATATAGTGATTTGATTAAACATTATCAGTATTTCAATAAGAGGATCACAAAAGTTGATATTTTGAATTATAGAAAGTCATTAAAGTAAGTAGAATTTTTATATTAATTATTTATTTAATAATTGGGGTATTTATATGTATATATATATAATTTCTAAACATAGATCACATTAATAACAAAGATTTTATTTACAAAGAAGGTTTTTAATAACAAAATGATAAAAAGAAAAAGAAGAAAAAGAAAAAGAACATTTAAAACGTAAAAAAAGATATACCACCATTTTATATAACTTCACTTATAACTCTTGAAGCTTCCCTATAAGTATTCAATAATTCCATACATTTTTCCCTTTCAGCTTGAATATTTTCATCTTCTTGTAATAATTCATCAAATAATGCGTCATTATATAATTTCACTACTAAACGATTTTGAATATGTTGTTTAATATAATTAACTAGTAAACACATGATTGATTTAGGGATTTGATCTTGAATCATTTCACGAACGATGCCAAAGTAAGATACGATTAAACGTCTGATTAATTCACATTCTAATTGTTCACGTTCACTTAATTCATTAATAGCATCATCACTTTCAAATGAAGTAGAATCATCTTGAGATGGATCACTTAAATTTAAATGCTTAAATTGTTGTTCAGTAAGGTTATGACTTGAAATGGTATTTGAACTTGAATTAGTAGAATGAACATTGGTATTATTAGAATTATTGTTTATGAATTGTAAAGTATTTTCTTGATGAATTGGGAATTTAAATGGAACTGGATTTAATTGAGCTTGATGTTGTAAATGTTGTTGATGAATTATTGGATCTTTGCCAAAGAAATAATTAAAGAATGATTCAGGATAAGCATTTCCATTCAAATTAGAAGGAGTTGATTCTGATTTAATGGAGAAATTAGTCTTGCTAGAATCGGAACGTTTATGAGAAGAACCACTTTTGATTGGTTTTGGTTGTTTTATGACATCATCAACTGAATTAATATCTTCTTCATCATCAGCAATTTCATCATCATCATCTTCACCATTACTGCCTTCTTCCCGTATGATTTTTGAATTTAAAATTCTTTCACTGGCTAATTTTAATTTATTTCTTGATTCTAATTCCTTTTGTTTTTGTCTTTGTTCAACGATAAGACTCATGGCTCTAGCAGCACCAACGAAATTTGGATGATTGGTATTAATATAAGCACGATGAATTTCAATAATTGATTCAACATATTTGATAGTTGGACCTAATCTTTCTCTTAATAAATCACTTACAACTTCAATCAATTTAGCTTCTAAACGCGGATATCTATTCAATTCCAAGCCAATGTTTGATGAACATACATTATGAACAATCTTCATTAATTCTTCATAAACCATTTCCACACATCTACGAGAAGGATCTTCTAATAATTGAATTTGAGGTTTGACTAATAAATCAAATGCTAATTCAGGTACAAACAATGCAGGTCTTGGACCAGTTGAATTTCTTATGGCAGTTCTGATATCATAGATGGACAAATTATGAGTTGGATTTATAGCAGCTAATTGAGCTCCAAATATTTCATTAAAAATATAATAGATACGAGCCCCACCACATAATTCTTTAGTAGAAATTTCACTTAATGAAGTACCTTCAATTGAATTTACAAATGAATTAGCAAATTTTGTCATTAGAGTTAATATTAAACCTCCTCTTGATTCAGGAGAATTAGTTAAATTGGAGGGGATTTCTCCATAACTTAACAATTCTTGTTCAGTTTGACCCATTAAAGTATTTAATTTAGCTTTAATATCAGGTAATCTATCTCTAATATGATTCATTAAGATTTTATTTAAAGTTTGAGATAAGAATTTCGTACCACATTTATTCGACAAAGCTTTATAAGCTTGATGATTTCTGAAAAATTGTTGTTCATCATAAAGACTATCAGTTAAAGCTTTATTTTCTGATATATCTTGTTGAGATCTATTAACAATACCGATGAATCCTAATTTTAAGGGATAAACATTACCTTTTAAGATATCAAGAGCATTAGTACCTTGATCCATTAAGTCTAATTTAGTTAATATACCAACTGTTCTTTTACCAGTTGGATCAACTTGTCTGGCTAATTTTAAGGATTCAGAATTAACTAAATCAACATTAGCGGGTGAAACTGCTAAAATAATACAATTAGGTTTTGAAATATATTCCAAAATTAAATTTCTAGTTTGTCTTTCAATATCAGTTGGTTGATCACCGATAGGGATTTTAGTTAAACCAGGTAAATCAACAAGGGTTAAATCCAATACATTTGGTGAAAAAATCTTTAAATTGATCGGTAATCTTGATATTCCTTTATTAGTACCGGCAATTCTTAAAGTTTCATTTTCAATTTCTTTTCTAATATCATTAAAATTATAATATCTTTTATTTGGAATATGTAAGAATTCTCCCCATTCACTTGGAGGTTGATATTTCCCTCCATTGGCATGTTTTCTTAAATGATCTTCTAAATTAACTTCACCTTCTTCATCATTATCAGTAGAAGATGAATATGAAAATGGAGATGATTGTGGTTGATAATCATTTGAACCATTACTAATGATAGGATCATCATATTTGACATGATTCAATTGTAACACCAAAGGTCTTCTGGTGACGATTCCAGTACCTCTTGGTAAAAAATCCTTACCGACAATATTTTCCAATACTGACGATTTACCACATGATTGAGATCCAACCACGGCTAAGATAGGTAAGTCTAAATCAGATAATTGAGTAGTAGTTACAATATCTTGTAATTTGTTGACCACAGGGATAAGGTCGTGAAATGACATGCTGCTAAAAACAAGATTGAATAGTTATTAAAATTTTATGGTGTCTAAATCTAAGAAAAAGTTACCGTTTATAGGTATAAGGGAAAGGTGTATCGTTGCGGCTGAATAAGATACAAAATGGTTGAATTGATGAACAGTTGGATGAAGCTAGGATGACTCTCACTATCAAGATGCCGCTGTTGATGATAGATGGATGGATGGTGTGATGAACTTGAGGAATAGATGGATTGTGGTTGGTTGATTGGAATTGGCTGTAAATGATTATTGTTTTGATTTCAGGATGTTTTTTTTTCGTTCTCCAATTAAGAAAAAAAAATCAGACAAAAAAAAAATAGATTTAAAATTTGAAAATTTTAAGTATAGAAAAAAAACAGACGTTTTTATGAAATAATGTTGGAATGAGACGGTAAAGTTAAGTTTAAGTAGTGTTATAATCAAGAAATGATATTGTATACCAATTGGAATCGGTATCAGAGTTGGTTATAGCAGGTACGAATTACAATATAGAAGAAAATGGAAGAATATAATGAAATAGAGTTGAAATCATTTAGTGTCTATTTATATAAAAATTGCAAAATTTTGCCTTCCAAATCAGACATTTCCGTCCCCCACTATTCAAAATTGTTGATGACTTTGAATCTGTTTTACTCTGTTTTTTTAATAATATGAGTTAATCTCAACAACTTGTTATATTTGCATTATCAATTGATAATGATCATTTGTTATTAATCTATTATATATCATGTAAACTATCAATGATACTCTTCATTAACAGTTTCTAAATTGACAATTTTAATTGGAGAAAAATGAGGCTGATATTTTGTGTAACTTTAACTTTAGTTTGCTCTTTATCTATAAATTATTTAGAAAGGAATTAACCAGATGGAGTTATCCGATTCATATGATTATATGACAATGATATTCACATTATTGTGAGCTACTTAATCATAGTTATTCATATATATAACATTTAATTACTGTACACTGTTTTTTTTTTCCAAATTTGTTATATATTCTTACTCTAAAATACTATAAAACTATAGAATTTATATAAAGAGAAAGTATATAACTAGTTGAGGGAGAGAAAGGTTAAAAATAAGAATTATTTTAAACTTAAAACTCTCTTGATTTGATGATAAAGTAGCTATTTTGTAAGATTTGATTGAAAATTGAAGATCAATCTAGTGATTTATTTAAAGATTATGAATGTAGAACGATACCCATGATGAAATAAAAGAAGAGTTGAGCGGTAAAGCTGAACCTTCTTTTTACACTGTAAAATCGTATAATGCTGTTAACTATGCTAAACATGGTAGCACTCTTGCTACTATCAAAGGATAAGTGAATGAATAAGATTATTGCAGATTTAAGCTCACTTCAAATTATAGCATATATAACAAATTTGGAAAGCTGTTATTCCCTGCGAAGTAGGTATAACAACTTACTTTAAAGATCATTCTTATCCCTGACTTTTTATGTGTGGCGAAAATTTAAACTACAGTCATCAGTTATCTAACAGTCATTCATACTAGCATCAATTTATTCTGCTAAAAAAAGACATGGCAACAGGATTATAACTTTCTCATCACTGACCTTCAACTGCTTTAAACAGACTTAATATCTATTACATTATATCCTCCCTTTTAGAATAATTAACTTCTAATCCATACAGAGACGAACTGTACGGGTACGCGTGGTTGCAATAATCAAACAAATTTAATCAAATTTAATCACGTGTGTGTTGTATACAGTCCTGAAAAATTGACGTTTTTTTGAACAACAGAACAAAATTAAACACAGGCCCTTTAAAAGGCAACCCACCAACTATTGAATCATACAAGTCATAAAGTTCAAGTGATGATGGTCAATTGGAATAGAATAAGTATCCTATTGGGATTATTATGGTTTGGTAGCCTTATCCAAGCTTCGTCTGTCTTGACTGAATCCATAGATGATTCCGTTTCATGGAAAAACGCTCATTATTCAAGAACAATTGACCTTTCTAAATCATATGTTAAGGAACTTGATATTATTGATATTGTTAATACGGGGGATAAACCTCAAGATGAATATTATTTCATAGTGAATGATGGATTCGATTCAATTCCTCAACTTTCCCTTATTTCATTTGCTATATTTAATTCAATTACTCCAACTGAAGTATTACATGATGAAATCATTCCTCATAAACTTTTTAAAGTTAAATTCCCAACTCCAATCGCTCCTAATTCTAACGTGGAATTGAAAATCACTTATGTCTATACTAATGTTTTAGAACCATTACCTGCTAAAATTGGTATGGAACAAGTTCAAACCTTATTATATAGAGGTAATAAATTTCCTTATTCTGCTTATGCAAGTGATGATTATAGTTTAATCTTTAGTGGTATTGCTAAAGGTCAAGAAATGGAATTATTAGTGGAAAACATTGATGAATTAAATATTACTCCTGATTTACCTGAATTAAAACCTGAAGTTGAAGGTAAAACTTTGAAATACGGTCCATTATTTGACGAAATTTCTCCTTTAACTTTAAGTCCAATGGGTTTATTATATGAACATAATAGACCATTAACCTTTGTTCATAATTTAAACAGATCTATTTGGATCCCAGCTTCTGATGTCGATCAATTATCAATTGAAGAATACTATGAATTAACTAATAATGGTGCTCAATTGAATACAGGATTTTCAAGAGTTGATTGGTTAAAAGGTAGATTTCAAGGTACAAGAAATCATTTTGCATTAAGTCATCTTGAAATCCCAACTAGTTATTCTAAATTTGCCAATTATTATTTCAGTGATTTAGTTGGTGTTATTTCAACTCATCAATTTATAAAAGATTATTTAATTTTACAACCAAGATTCCCAATCTTTGGTGAATGGAAATATAATTTTACTTTAGGTTGGAATGAAAATTTAGGTGAATTCTTACATCAAGTTAATCAAGTTGAAGATGAATATATTTTAAAAGTTCCAATTTTAAATGCTATTAGAGATGTAACTTATAATAATACTTATTTGAATATTTATTTACCTGAAAATTCTCAATTTATAAATGTTTCATCACCAATTGATATCAAATCAATCACAGTCAATAATGAATTATCATATCTTGATGTGGCAAAGGGTCATACTAAAGTAACTCTTCATTTCCAAGATTTATTCGATGATGCCAGTAGATTGAATGTTCTTATTAAATTCAAATACACTAAATTAGATTATATTTCAAAAATTGCTAAAATCTCAGGATTTGTGTTTATTGCTTTAATCAGTTATTATGGTTTATCATTAATTGATTTATCTATCACTGATAAGAAGAAGCGTTCAACTCCTCCTGCTTCAGCTCAATCATCAGCTCCATCATCAGCTTCTTCATAGGTGGTATTATATGTACAATACTTCTTCTAGGTTTTTTTTTTATAATAAAATACATAGATATCTCTATAGCTTCAAAACAAAAAAAAACTACCACTATAGGTTAAAATGAATGAATAAATAAATCCTTCGTAATGATTAAATGTTGTAATTGGTATCTTTATGTGATATTATGTTGTTGTTTTAATTTGTTTAACTCATCAAGACGTAATTTATACTCCACATCACCACTAGCAGTAATATCATCATCAGTTAACTTAGACTTATCGATAGCATAAAGGGATAAGATTAAATATCTACCATTGAAGTTGATCCCATTCAACTCTTTCACAATTCGTTTGGCAATGGATAAATTATTATAAATGACAAAACAATCATTCTTATTGTCTTGATTGGAGATTCGAATTTGATTCAAACTACCATGTTTGGAAAACAACTCGTATAATGATTCTGTGGAAGTACCAAACGGTATGTTCCTCGCGTGTACTATAGGGAAATCTGATGACTTGGACATTAGATATAGGAAAGACTGTTTGACTGATATGGTTCATTAGATGAATTCTAACACTCAGAATTTTTTTTAGATATTGTTTTTGGTTTTGTGGCCCAAAATTGCTTTGTTTGCAAAAACTATAGATGATCCATCTTTAGAACAATAAAATTAAACCAATGTTTTAAAAATCCATACATTATTCATTATATAATCTATATAAGACCTATCCTGTTATACTTCTGATACTAGGAGATCATTCTGGCGGATGTTTCAAATGAATATGCTTTTCTTTATATGTCCTTATCCAACCCCATCTCAATATATAGGTTAAGACTATAGCACCAAAAAATCCAATTAATACCCAACTTTGATTGGGGATGAATTCATCCACCACTATTAAATCTTCATTATTGATACTCTGATCCTGACTATTATCATCACTATCAAAAATTTGAATATTTTTATTCTTAAATTTCATTTTAATCACTTTGACATCTGTAATATAAATGTCCAATAAAGGAACATTGTCATCATCCAATGGAACCACATTAATAGCCTGTATGGTATCAAACCCACCAATTACTTGTCCGAATGAGACGTATTTTTCATCCAAATGATAAGCTCTATGCAATAAACTTATAAAGAATTGAGATCCATTTTTATTCTTACCATTATTTGTCATTGAAACTCTACCCTTTTTATTATGTTTTATATCGAAATTTTCATCATCGAATAATGGAGTATTAAATATTGAATATCCTCCTGATCCATTTTTCTTTTCAAAATCTCCAGTTTGAAGAACATAATTTTCAACTATTCGATGAATCTTACAGTCCTTATATCCTTCTCCTGGACCCTTTTCAGATAATCCAATAAAGTTTTTGACTGTCTTTGGCACAGTATTACCAAACAACGCTATCTTTATTGATCCCATCGGTTTTGAATCTTGACTTATTTCAAAAATAACTTTATGAGTAAGTACTGGATCGTCCACTAAATATTGCGCCTCGTCTTTGGTAAGATATTGACTTTCATCAAATAATGGGTACCCTTGGGTTAGAAGAGCATTTCCTAACAACGTCAGGATCAATAGTATCACCTTATACATATACACCATGATATCGATCTGATCTGCTTATTAAATCCCCTTAAGTTCCCAATTTTAACTTTTATTGGACCCCCGATTAGCGATAGAAAAAATAACAAAGATTCAACGAAAAAGGGTACTGAATCTTTTTTTCAATTTTGCAAAATGAACTCTATTCGATTAGTCTATCTTTCTATTAAGAAACTCTATAATTGTAACTTCTAAACTTGTATAATGACTTGATAGAAGACAGAATGGAAGAAAAAGAGTATCTAAAAACGTTTTTAATTCGATTACGAGAGAAAATACCCACATTTTATCTAATTATCGCTTAAATGTGATTGTTATTTTCTTTTTTTTCTATACTCATTGTTCTTTTGCTATTTTGCTATATGGAAGTTATTTTTAACTCAAATTTTTTTTAGATCAATATTTGCAGTATGCAGATAAAGTCAGGGTACAATGTTTTATTAGTTTATCAAAACTTATACTGAAGCATTAATCAAATTGTTATAATTAAGTATTGAGTATCTATACAAGAAGGAAGTGTAATATTTTTATCATTGGTTATGAGCCTAATTAATGGCAGTTCGTCACCTGTCACTCCTTAATAAGACGACCCCAGAACTTATGTTTTTCTTAAATGCGATAATTATTTTTAAGCAGTAACCAGAGCCTCGAACACGCTAAATTGAAATAGAAGTATTAAATTTAATATAATATATGCCCGCCTTTCGAAGATTTAAACTAATTTAAATGTTCACTTTCATTTTTGGCGAAACTGGGGGGTGAAGCGCATAAAAAATAATGCGCTATTTAAAGTCGCAGTTATGGAAAATAAAATTCAACTTCGTTTGTCGTAAAATTTCAAAATGAAGATGACAAAAATTGACAAAACTTTAGTCGCGTGATTTTAATCGCGTGATTAACTTTTTATGACCTTTTCACACGACTAGTTTTTTGAGTTTGGAAAATTTACCAAACAAAAAGAATGAGTGGCAATTCATCAAACACAAGTATCGAAACCAGAATCTATAAGACTTTATAGATATTTAGTACAATTCACATTATCTGATTCAATTGATACATTATAGGTTATCAAGAAGAATATATCATTATCAAATATATCTTCATTGATAATTAATTAGTAGTTTCTATTAATAGAACAAGTTACTTATTTTATAATATCAATCCCTTCATATAATCGACCTGATTCAATTGAAATCAATTCATTTATTTGCATACATAAGCTAGATTATCAATCGATTTAATCTATTTTCATATCCATTTAATTATAGTCAATAAATACAATTCATCAATATGAATGGAATTAAAGTCGATATCAATCATTTAAAGAAAGGTGAAGTTAACTTGGGTACTTCTATTATGGCCGTCAATTTTAAAGATGGTGTTATATTAGGAGCTGATTCTCGTACAACGACAGGTTCATATATTGCTAATAGAGTTACTGATAAATTAACTCAAATCCATGATACCATATATTGTTGTAGATCAGGTTCTGCAGCTGATACTCAAGCAGTTGCTGATATGGTTAAATATCATTTACAAATTTATAGTGCTCAATTACCTCCTAATGAAAAACCAACTACTCAAATTGCTGCTAATGTATTTCAAGAAATTTGTTATAATAATAAAGAACATTTAACTGCTGGTATAATTTGTGCTGGTTATGATGCTAAGAATGGTGGTTCAGTTTATTCAATTCCAATTGGTGGATCCATACATAAACAAGAATATGCTATAGCAGGTAGTGGTTCTACCTTCATCTATGGTTGGTGTAATGAAAATTATAAACCACAAATGGAAAAGGATGATTGTGTACAATTTATAAAGACTGCATTAAGTGAAGCTATTAAATGGGATGGTTCTTCTGGTGGGGTGATTAGAATGGTTATATTGACTAAGTCAGGTGTGGAAAGATTGATCTTCTATCCTGAAGAATATCAAAAGTAATTAAATTTAGTCAATCTAGATTGAATCTTAGATCACATATACATACATTATACGTAGTTGATAATAATAAAGAAAATACAAAATAGCTTAAATGAAGATTTTACACGAATCATGTAGACGTAAACATACTTCAACGTGATTCCTATATAACCGCGATCGCAAGCATAGGAGTATGAACTCCTTAATTGTGTAATAAATTGATAATTCAGAGTCATATATCTACTCCACAACTGTCAAATCTAATCATAGTATCGCATATTTTCTATTATGGTCAGATTTCCCTTCAGTAACCGAGAAAGGGAAAAAAGCAATAAAAAAGGCGTATAGAAGAAAAAAATTTGAAAAATTTGAAAAATTTGACTTTGACTCATTGGAATATATCAGCGAAGTCTAACTTGACTATAATTATAAATAAACGTTCATTTTCTACTTGATTTAAGATACCTGTTCATTGTAGGTATATACGTATAATAGCTTTCCCCACTTTTTAATTCATTTTAATTTACATTTCATTTCACTTCATTTACCATAATACTCCACAATAATGTCCTTAGATGCATCTAAATTAACTATTGAGTTAACTAAAACTCCAACTCAACCTTTACCAAAGGAAGAATTAGTGTTTGGTAAGACTTTCACTGATCATATGGTTGAAATCGAATGGTCTAAAGAAGATGGTTGGGGTGCTCCAAGAATTAATCCTCGTCATAATTTATCACTTGATCCAGCCGCAGTTGTGTTTCATTATTCTTTTGAATTATTCGAAGGTATGAAAGCTTACCTTGATGCTGAAGGTAACGTTAGAACTTTCAGACCAAACAAAAATATGGAAAGAATGAATAGATCAGCTAAAAGAGCTGCTTTACCTCAATTCGATAATGAAGAATTAATGAAAATTATTGATCAATTCTTATTAGTTGATAAAAGATTCATTCCTCAAGGTGAAGGTTACTCCCTTTACTTAAGACCTACTTTAATTGGTACCACTGTTGGTTTAGGTGTCACTAAACCAACCAAAGCTTTATTATATGTTATTGCTTCTCCAGTTGGTCCATATTTCGGTAAAGATTTCAAACCAGTTTCATTAGAAGCTACTGAATATGCTGTTAGAGCTTGGCCAAAGGGTTATGGTGAATTCAAATTAGGTGCTAATTACGTTTCTAGTATTGAACCACAAACCCAAGCCGCTGCCAAAGGGCATAATCAAAACTTGTGGCTTTTCGGTGAACAAGGTAATATTACTGAAGTTGGTGCTATGAATGTATTTTTCGTCTTAAAGAAAGGTGATAAAAAAGAATTAGTTACTCCTCCATTAAATGGTACTATCTTACCTGGTGTTACTAGAGATTCAACTTTACGTTTAGCTAGAGAAAAGTTATCTGCTGATGAATGGATCATTAGTGAACGTGAAATCACCATTCATGAAGTTAAAGAAAAAGCCGATAATGGTGAATTATTAGAAATTTTTGGTACTGGTACTGCAGCCATTGTATCTCCAGTTAACAATATTGAATTCAGAGAACAACATATTAAAGTTCCAACTGGGGATGATTTCGGTCCTTTGACTCAACAAGTCTTAGATTGGATTAAATCAATTCAATATGGTCAATTAGAATTCGAAGATTGGTCAAGAGTTGCTAAAAAATTATAAGTGTATTTAAAATATTTATTTAATTGTAATTAGAATAAAAAGTTATTAGATTTTGAAATATTCAGTACGTTAAACTGTAGATTTAGTTGTCATTTTCTTAAATTTAAGTTTATGTTATATCTCTCAGAAAAACGAGTCATAATTGTTGCGAAAATCTTGTAAAATTCAATATATAGTAATAAAAAAAGATCATAAAAGCAAGATTACCGATATTCATATATCGCTTAGCATTCCGATAGCTAATATTATTCACACAGACGGCTGCAATAACCACAATGTGATAATTTGAGTGGCCAATGTTCCTTTTTGATGTTTAGATTTTAGTGGAGCTATAGTTGACTCATACAAAAATTACTCATTCCAGGAGATAGTTCAAAGCTTTTGTGTTGCCTTTTATAGCCGCGACAAATTGAAAAAGAATATATAAAGACAACAATTTGTATCATTTGAATTTACGAAAACTTAACTTTAAAGTCAACTAAGTTGCAAAATGCCTGATTTCAAACAAGTGGATGTGTTCACTAATGTCAAATTCAAAGGTAATCCATTAGCTGTCTTTTTTGATGCTACTCATTTATCAAATGAAGATATGAAAGCAATTTCTAATTGGACTAATCTTTCAGAAACTACATTTGTGTTACCACCAACCAAACCAGAGGCCGATTATAAAGTTCGTATTTTCACGACTCAAAGTGAATTACCATTTGCAGGTCATCCAACATTAGGTACTTGTTTTTCTTTACTTGAAGCTGGTAAGATCCAACCAAATAGTGAAAATAAAATTTATCCAGAATGTGGAGCTGGTATAGTTGAAATCAGTGTGGAAAATTTCACTACTAAAGATGACTTATCACAAGTTTATCTTTCATTTAAATTGCCATATTATAAGTCCTCCTCGATTTCAGATGAACAATTGGTTGAAGTAGCTGAGTCATTGAATCTTAAAGTTGATGATATTATTACTAAGCCAATATTAATTGATGATGGTCCTAAATGGTTAACATTCCAATTGAAGTCAGGTCAATCAGTATTAGATTTAAATCCAAGTTACGATGTAATCAGCGATTTGAGTATTAAATATGATTGGGCTGGTTATGGTATTTATGGTAAATACGAAGATGGTAGTCTTGAATTAAGAAATTTAGCTCCTGTTGAAGGTGTTAAAGAAGATCCTGCATGTGGAAGTGGAGCTGGAGCAGTTGGCGCTTATATTGGATCAGTGTTAAAAGAACATAAACTTAAATCTAAAATCTCTATTAAACAAGGGGCTAAGCTTTCAAGAGATGCTAAACTTTCAGTAACCATTGATGTCGATGATAAAGGAGAAGTTGTAGTATATGTTGGTGGACAAGTTGTAACTTGTATAAATGGTAGTTACTAAAATCTAAAATATTAGTTAAAATAAATATACGAGAAAACTAACTTTAAATTAGCTTCAGAAACTCCGCTACATGAAAATTCAAAAAAAAAGGTTGAAGATCAGTACGATCCCTTTTTGCAACATTGTATGATCTATTTGAGTCGAATTACAACTATGGCTCACTGTACATTTTCGTCATTTGGAGTTTTGTTAAAAATTTATGGTAAGCTCTTATTTGTTTTGCAATCAAAAACTACACAAAGCTAGTATCTTAACGGCGTTTTAGAAAAATATTTTTATTGTCTTGTTAAATAGTCAAAGCCCAGGGTGATGCCTTTTGAGAATCTGGATATCAGTCGTCAAAGTACATACATCAATTTACCATTCCTTTGCGATCCCCACTTGCTCCTATATCGGTGAAGCGGTTGAGCGCTTTGCTGTTATTTGTAAATGTGTAACAACATAACTCTCCCCCTTCTTCAACAATCACAGTCTAGAATGCACGGCATCAGACAAAAATATACCCCAAACCTATTCATTTTCAAAAGGGAAACAGAGAGGGGGATCACTAATCAAATATACTTGAATTACAAAGTCTGGGGAAAGTTATCATTGACCTACTTTATCATACGCAATGATTGAACATTGTTAGTCAAACTTTAAAAAGGTTAAACTTTAAACGCTTGCCTCAATCTTTACCCAAGAAAAAAAACAACATTCAATTACGAGTGATGATCAGATTTATCTTGTGAATTATAAATCACAAAAGGTACACCATCAACAAATAGCTTGAGATAATTGTATGTCATTAAAGAGAAAGTATAAAGTGTTGTTTAAAATCGACAATCTAACTAGTGTCTTATGTCGAAGTCAAAATTGGTGAAAGATAATGTAGCACAATTTACCCGTTATAGGACGTTATTTTTGTCCGGATAATATTGACGCATTCGGATGTTTACTTCCATCCAAACAAACTAATTTTTTTAAGCTGTAAAGGTTATGTATGGGGTTCTTAAACGAGTAGATTTTAAGCTTTAATTGTCTACAACGGACACGCTACCTTCTCAAAGTTCTTCATTAATTTCAAGAAGATATATAGAACAGGTCAAAGACTTTTAGAACAGAAGACGTCCAATAAAGGGGTCTTCAACATAAGAAAAATGTATCTGTTTAGACTATGTCAAAAAGTTAAGAAAAAGTTCTTGACTTAATGTACCGAAAAAACGAAAAAAAAAAACTTAAGCGCGGAGTTGCGGACAATCTCTTAACAATCAATTTTTACAGGTTAGGCACCTACTGTATAGAATCAATTATGATTATCAAGAAGTCTGAAATACCATCATAAACAGTTAATTACAATAAGGCAAACGATCGCCTAAGAAATGTTATGAGAATGGTAATTATTGAAACAAGTAAACGAAGCTAAGCGGATAAATAATCAGAAAATAAAAAAACGAACAATTACAAAAATGGAAGGAAACAAAGAGACTAGGGAGTACAGCAAGTAGACTAAAAAGATAAGAAGATAAGTATACAGAAAAATAAGGCAAAAAAGCCTTAAATGGAAATATGATAGTCAAAGACGAAATTTACAGAATTAACTAATTCTTTACAATAGCTGAACTATGACTTCCGAATAGATAAAAAGCTCTAAGAGGTACCGCAGATAAAGAACAAATTATACAAAAAAAGGATCTAATTGTGAATTTTTATTTTTAAGATTAAATTGGTTGTTTTACAAACTTTAAGACAACAGGCATCACCAGAAGTCAAAAATTGTTAAGATTGAGATGATGTTGTCGAAAAACTTCTTGACGGACCAACCAGGTAAAGAAAAATAAATGAAATGTCAAAAAATAATAAAGCAGATACTGTGGTAAAGTAATAATAACAACAACAAAATAATTTTAAATAGGTGATAAGAGTTGCACCTTAACTACATAAAAATTAAGCGCTATAGTTAAGATACGAGCAATAAGCTGGTATTCAATTTCATCGCATACATTAAAGTCGTAAATGAACAATAATATGGAATTAAACAGTAGTAGGGGACAATTTAATAATATATCTACATTATTGTCATACGGTTTGTCTTATTCTTTTATCTATCGATATTAGCCTAATTGGTTTGCAGTTCATTTAGAGCTTTATCAAAAAGTTCTTTGATAATAGAAATGCCTTAACTAACTAATTTAATTTTGTAAAGAATCGAAGTAAAACCTGTAATAATCTTAGAGGGTAAAAGCCTTATTTGATGGCAAAATTTACAGGTTATACCTTATCATAAATTTCTTTTTTTCTTTTTTTTTTTTAATTTTGTATCATCGCTCTAACCTGTAAAAATGGGTGGGTGGGAAAGATAAAACCTATTATGGGTTTCAGGTTATTTTCTAAACCGTATACTATAGAATCACAGAGTTAAGTGACATTTCCATTTATTAGATGATTAATTTAGTAATTAGGGTTTGTTTTTTGTTCTGTATGTCAATCTATCAGTTAATCAATCCCATCTCATCTCATAAGCTTTGAAACAACTAACAAAAAAGAAATGTAAATCAAAACTAAAATCATTAACATATGTGGGGTAATTGTTCTGGTGAAGCTGTTGCAATGTTGTAATAACTGTTGTCTACTGAACAACCACAGCTTTAATTGCTATTCTATATTTTCTTTTTATTTGATATTAATCATACAATGTTCGTCTTATTAGCGGTAACATGTAAAATCTCCACTTCATAAAATACCCCAAATACATAGAATAGAAACTATCAAGTACAATATGCCGTATAGAAATTTGTATATATATAATGTAGTAATTGATAATAATCTATTATCATAACTTTTGTAAGGGAGGAAACTATAATAAAAGGATTCGCAGTGGGATACTGGTACGGCGATTTGAGAATTTCTTTTTGTCAAAACTTTGTTATAAAAGTTTTACAGGTTAAGATTAGGTCGTGCAGTGGTGTAAAACTCTCCATCGATAAAAAGTTCACTGATAAGAACTCAAATTTTAAGACACAAACCAAAGTTAAACAGACAAAAAAAAAAGAAATTTTAAATTGTCTGGCATAATTCCTAATTTGGAAGCTGCGATAAAAACAATCAAAATATTGTAGCCCTCTTTTTCCATTTAATTTCATAATCAATTTTATACTTTCTACTAATCAAGGCTTTATGAACCCAGTGAATCTACTGATTTTCATAATCAAAAAGGGCGATTCTCTCAATTTGACCTTAATCTTTTTTTTTTTATTTTTGATATTAATTTAATTTAATTAACTTTGATAAATTATCGTATTTCTTTTTTGGCTTTTTTTTATTTTAATTAGTTTTACCGGTTTCTATTTGTCGAGCTCATTTTAAATTTTTGGGACAATTCAAACTTTCATTCATATATATATCCTCCAAAGTATCCTTTATTTTCAATTATCAATTTGATTTCTTGTTTTAGGTTTTCTTTTTTGTTTTTCTTTATAATTATCTTTATCTTCAATCAACAATGCCTGAAAAAGAATTAGATTATATCAGATCAAGAGAAGTTGCTGCTGATGGCTCTTCTACCGAAAAGAACGGTGGTGTCTACATCGATGCCTTTGATGATAAACCACAATTAACCGGTTTTGCTAAAATCATTGATGGTTTCAAAAGAGCTGATGCTGCTGATTTAGGTCTCGATCCAAATTTATCAGATACTGAAAAAATTGCCATTATGACTGCTAACTCTCCACTTTCAAGATCTTTAAAAAATAGACATTTACAAATGATTGCTATTGGTGGTGCCATCGGTACTGGTTTATTCGTTGGTGCCGGTTCTTCTTTGGGTACGGGTGGTCCAGCTGGGGTTATTATTGCTTATATTATCATTGGTACTATGATCTATTGTACCTGTCAATCTTTAGGGGAATTAGCTGTTACTTTCCCAGTTGCTGGTGCTTTCGTTACCTATAATTCTAGATTTATTGAACCATCATGGGGTTTCTCTATGGCTTGGAATTATGCTATGCAATGGTTAGTTGTCTTACCTTTGGAATTGGTTGCTGCCGCTATCACTATTCAATATTGGGATGCCCACACTAATTCTGCTGCTTTTGTGGTTATCTTTTATGTTTTAATCTGTTCTATTAATTTCTTCGGTGTTAGAGGTTATGGTGAAGCTGAATTCTTTTTCTCAATTGTTAAAGTTTTAGCTGTGTCAGGTTATATCATTTTAGGTATAATTTTAGCTGCCGGTGGTGGTCCAAAAGGTGGTTACATTGGTGGTAAATACTGGCAAAACCCAGGTGCCTTTGCCAATGGTTTCAAAGGTGTTTGTTCAGTTTTCGTTACTGCTGCTTTTGCCTTCGGTGGTACCGAATTATGTGGTTTAGCTGCTGCCGAAACCGCTAACCCAAGAAAATCCTTACCAAAAGCTACCAAACAAGTTTTCTGGAGAATTACTTTATTCTACGTTGTTTCTTTAACTTTAGTCGGTTTATTAGTTCCATATAATGATCCAAGATTAATTGCCAACAGTTCTGAAGATGCTTCAGCTTCTCCATTCGTGTTATCTATTGTTGATGCTGGTATCTCTGGTTTACCTTCAGTTATGAATGTAGTTATTATGATTGCTGTGTTATCTGTCGGTAACTCTTCAGTTTTCGGTTCTTCAAGAACTTTAGCTGCTTTAGCTGCTTCTGGTCAAGCCCCAAAAATTCTTGGTTACATTGATAAACAAGGTAGACCATTAGCTGGTATTATCGTCCAATGTGTCTTTGGTTTATTATGTTTCATTACTGCTTCCAATCAATCTAATACTGTTTTCAATTGGATGTTAGCTTTATCTGGTTTATCATCATTATTTACTTGGGGTTCAATTAATATGTGTTTAATTAGATTCAGAAGAGCATTATATGTTCAAGGTAGAACTACTGATGAAATCGCTTGGACTTCCCAAGTTGGTGTCTATGGTGCTGCTTACGGTGTCTTAGTTATTATTCTTGTTTTAATTGCTCAATTCTGGATTGCCTTATTCCCATTAGGTGGTTCTCCAAATGCTGCTGATTTCTTCATGGCTTACTTAGGTGCTCCAGTTGTTATCTTTTTCTGGATTATCCACAAATTATGGAAGAGAGAATGGAGATTATTCATCAGAGCCAAGGATATCGATATTGATACTGGTAGAAGAGAATTAGATTTAGATTTATTAAAACAAGAAATTGCCGAAGAAAAGGCTTACGTTGCTTCCAGACCTTTATACTACAGATTATGGAACTTCTGGTGTTAAGCTAACCTTCACGAATGGAATAAATTTAGTATTTTTAAAAGATTCTAAGACTTCATATTTTCCAGGGTTCAGTGGGTTTTATATAAATGTATTTCTACAATCGTTATTTCAATTCTAAATTATTTAACTATATACTATTTATTTTAGTATTTTCTTATTCTTAATTATATATAATTTTAATTCAATATTTTTCAAAATGTTTCAAATGCACCCAATGTAAATAATAACCTTTGATAAATGTGTTAGTCGTTAGGAAACATAATTTAAGGTTATGGTTAATCGTTGATTAGCCGAGGAATGATTAGCCTCTTAAATTCGTAATTGAATTAAGATCAAAATAGAGACACAAACCTTAGAGATTGTTGTTAGCGGCTATCAAAAACGCTCT
Source organism: Scheffersomyces coipomensis (assembly GCF_036884675.1). Taxonomy (NCBI): domain Eukaryota; kingdom Fungi; phylum Ascomycota; class Pichiomycetes; order Serinales; family Debaryomycetaceae; genus Scheffersomyces; species Scheffersomyces coipomensis. Next base: position 504,143 of record NW_027042898.1, on the reverse strand, counting down.
ATCTGTATATTTTGTGGAGCAAAAAATATTTTTAAATCTACGGCACCAAATGTACAAAACAAGATTATTGTCTATTGGTCGGTGAATTGTAATTTGAACTTTGAATACTTTTATAGATATTAGTCTAACCTTCCATAATTTTGGTAAATTTGAATTAATTGGGGGAATGCAAGTTATCATTATCAAATTTAAGCTCAGCTCATCTGGTGATAACCCCCTAAATTTGAAATAATCGTAAAATTGATGACGCGTTTCAAAAGTCTGATGCAAAATGTCGCGAAAAACACGGGGTGTGACTTCCCCATGTCGTTTCAAAAGTAGAACGACATTGTCATAGTTAGTTTTGTTTTGTTTGTGGTGAGATTAATACATTATGGTGACCGGAATTGACATATACGGTCGATATCAAATTCTTTCATTATAGTGCCTCTAATTGAAGAACAACTAAGCAGTAAGCGTATCAACCCATTGATAAATTGTTATAATAAAGGGATACCCCTAACACGAAGAGGAGTTGTATTCAGAGACCATAGCCTTGTCCAAACACCGTAATTTAAAAATAGAACTTAATATACAGGAGATCATATATACAGGAAAGGTAAACAATTTTTTTATTTTTTTTGTTTTTGATTTTAAAAATTTGAGTGGTGTTCATTGTTCCCTTAATTGGAGATTATTTTGAACTGATTGTTAGACTTATTTTGGTTAGTAAACGTCTATAAGTTCCATAAGACATAGTTTGATCAGGTCTTGATACTGATATCGTTGATCGATCCATCCATTTCATACCAGAGGGGAACGAATCTGGTCAAAATTGCTTTATTTCTTATCTGCTATTACGTATTTTAATTTTAGCGCCGCATTGTTGAAAATCATTTGATTCAACAACATCGATATCACACTACATCGACTTATTCAAATCATATTAGCTAATCGATCATGGCATTGACAAGTATATTAACTCCATCTTCAAGAAAGTATAGAACCCTGCTCATACGAGTAGGTATGATAATATGGCTTCTTGTAGCTTGGTATTGGATCCAAACCCGGTATCTTTCAACCAGAACCAATACTCAACTTAATGATTTATATAATATGTCAACTTATGCTCCTACCATAGATTCTGATTCATTCAAAACATTCATCAATTCAAAATACCCAAAATTCTTTAATGTAACTCCAACAGAATCAATCTATCAATTTGATGAAGATACATCTCTTTATTATGATCCAGATGTTTATTCTAATGTTTATGATCAAATCTTAAAGATTAATGATACTGGATCATTATTTAATGAAAAATTATACCATATTTTATTGAATTTAGATTATGAAGATCGTTGTAATCTTTACTTTAATAGTTTATATGGTAATCATAAATCAGGGGATCCAATCGTGGCTCCTCATAAAAGTTTCGACTTTAATAGAGGTCATTATAGAACTTGGGATGAATTTAAACAAGATATGATTGAAGAACTTCAAAAGGATAATCCAGATATTAAGACTTTAACTGTTGAACAAGAGAAAAAATTATCTGAAGATTATACGTCTATTCAAAATAATATCAATCAAGATAATCAAGGTTTACATGATTTCATCACTCATTTGAAAGTGTTTAATAAATGTTATCTTTCTGATAATGATATTGTAAAAGATGCCTTTATCTATCAACAACAGAATACTATCAAATCATTTAAAGTTCCTGAACGATTATTTAATTCATTGACTATAGAACCAAACTATCATAATGAACATTACTTGGAAACTTTAATTTATCCATGGTTAAGTCAAAAATCTCCACTTTTTGAAACTTCAGATGGTAAAACTTATGAAATACTTCCAAATACTCAATTCCATTCAACACAATCGTTTTTAAGTTTATTTAAGGCCAAGTTAAGAGGTAAAGGTATAGTTTTAACCATTGCTGATAGTCATGTCGATAATACCATCAGATTGATGCATTTATTACGTCAATTGGACAATGATTTACCTATTCAAATCATCTATGATTCAACCACTTTATCTGAAGAATCAAAATATCAAATTTTTCAATCCACCACTTCAAAATTCCATAGTTTAAGAAAACAAGATTTAACATTTGTTCAGGTTAATCGTGCTATAGCTCATGATTTTATCGGTAAATTTGGAGGATTTGGAAATAAAATATTGGCAGTATTGTTCAATACATTTGAAGATATGATCTTTTTAGATGCTGATGTAGTAATTACTCAACCACCAGCTCAATTCTTCGAATTAAAGAAGTATCAAGAACATGGAACTTTGTTTTATAAGGATAGATCAGCCGTTGAATATAGACCAGATAGTGATATTCAATTCTTTAAAAAATTAATGAATAATCAATTAGATGAAATTATGTTTAATTTACCTCAAATCACAGAACTGACACTTAAATTACCATTTTTCTCTAAACGTGTTAATCATTTAATGGAATCAGGGTTAGTCTTAATCAACAGAAGAAAACATTTTGATCAAGCTTTAATTATGGCTCATATGAATTTCTATATGCCAATTCAAGCAAGACTTTATGGTGATAAGGAATTATTTTGGTTAAGTATGGCCATGATGGGAGATGAATCATTTCAATTTAATAATCATTTTGCTGCTGCCATTGGTATTGTCACTCCTGATTCAGAAAGAATTTTGGATATTGGAAAAGCTCATAAATTCAAAGGAAAAGAAATTTGTTCAAATCATCCTGCTCATATTAACGATGAAGATAATCATAGTTTGTTATGGTTCAATTCAGGTTTTGTGTTTTGTAATCAACTTCCAAAAGTAAATTTCGAAGGGGAGTTTGATGTTAAAAAGAGGTATACCCATATTAAAACATTAAATGAATTCAAAGCATTCTTTACATCAAAATTAATTATTAAATCAGCTATTGTTCCACCTCATTTAAAAATAAATGATGATAATAATGACGGAGAACCAAATTTAGCATGGTTAAACATGGGTGAATATTGTGGTGGTTATACCTGGTGTGGATATAGTTCAGTTGGAACTGGTGATTCGCCTGATGCTAAAGGATTTCTTATCCGTTATTCTGAAGAAGAACAACTTTATTTCGGTCTGTTAGGTGATATTTGGATGGAAGAAGTTGATTATCGTTCTTATGCTCAAATTGAGAAAGATGAAAAGGAAGGAAAGAAGAAATATACTCTTAGCTTTGTTGAAGAAGAACCACAAGTTGATGAAGAAGTACAGGAAAAATTAGCTGCTAATAAGCGAAAGGAATCATTATTAAAGAAACAACAAAAATTAAATGAGAAATTGGATGATGAATATAACCCTAAGGTAAAGGATTCGACCAATTGGTGGTAGTAAAGACATCACCACTCATATAATCATCATTCAATCATGTATATATGTATGTATACCAATTCATATTTTTTATGACAATTTATAGAACTTTTTTTTTTATTTGAATCACCGATGTAAATACCGTATACCATGCAGGATCGTGTTTTTTTTAAGACAGACAAAAATTGTAAGAAAAGAAAAATTAATTGATAACACGGTCTGATGATACCAAGCCATAACAGCCGATCCTTTATAGATCTATTGTATTATATCAGTATTACGTGTTTTTTGTTAAATTCCAAGCAAAGAAACCCGTGACAAACTTACATTTTGAATTACTAACCTCGTGGATATAATTTAAACAAATAGAGCTAAGATGATTGCTAATTCAACTGCCATTTCCAATCGATTATTCAGATCACTGAAGTTTTTAATTTTTATAATATTAGCATTCTTCATTGTGATATTGATGATCACTGCCTTTGCTGGTAAAGGTGGATCTCAAGAAATGATTTCTAAAGCTATGGATTATTACAGCAGTGCTGGTACTACTTTAGGGAATAGTTTGTTGAATGATAAAACCGATGCTGAAGTAGAACAAAATACTGAACCAGAAGATAAAGATTTATTAGAAATACAAAAGCAAAAGCAAAAGCAATTTGATCAAAAACAAAAACAAAATGAAGATAAAGCTGCTGATTTAAGAAAAGTGAAAGGTGGTGTATCTACTGCTGAATCTAAGGTTGATGAACTTGATGCTGGTGCCGATGTTGACTCTGATGTTGAAGATTCAAATATTAAGAACGATGAAGTTGCTGGACTTATTTAATCTCGAAGGATAGTTCTAGTTTTTATCGCTTACTGTACTACATATTCATAATCCTTCTTTTGTAATACTCTATATATACTTTTAATTGACATTTATACACATATCTAAATCCCTTTCCAAATAACTTTTTCTAAATGATCACCTTTTGGTTTTTCTTTCAATAATCCCATCATGACTAATTCTTGACAATTCTGTACAAACCAAGCAAATGTAAGTTTATTCCAATCATCTTCATTATTTTCAATATCTAAAGTTTGAATATATTTATCGGATGATTCATCCTTTATAAAACTTTCAATCAAAACTTTAATTTCATTCTTGTTCAAGGATTGCTTGAAGGCCATATAAAAATCAAAAACATTAATGGTGGTTGGAGCTTCTTTATAAACTCGAAATAATTGAGTTATGATAGGATTTAAATTGGATAATTTCTCATTCAATTGTTTATAAAAGAATGGATTCTTAAGATAAGTTGAACAATTATCTAATCCTAATTCAATCGATGATCTTAAATTTGGTCTTATTAAATTAATCATTAAATTTTCATAACTTTCTTCATTAATAGGTTGAGAACTTTGTGATACAATTCCTCCATTCATAGTGAATATCTCATTAAATAAGAAATCTTGTAACGATTCCATGGTTGAAATAGGTTGAAAGAAGTTAGTCAATAACTTTTTGAACCCTGAATCCTTTGCACTACTACCACTTATCAATGATCTTAATTTTAATATGACAGGTGTTTCACTATCATAGGATATTAAAAATGATCTTAATGCGGCAAAATTGGATTCAAAGTTATCTGAATCAACAAATTGACCGACTAATTCAGAAATGAATACTGAAGTCGTAGCTGAAGATGAGGGGATTGCACTATTACTGATTATCAACTTGTATAACTCCAAATGTTCCTTTCTCGGTTCAAAATTAACTAATGTTTGTAATTTATCTAGAATTTTAATATATCCTATGACCGTATTGATATAATTAATAAAATCCTTTCTCTTTTCAATAAGTAACTGTTTAATCCTATCATCATTATCATCTTGTAATAATTCTTCTATGTCATCCACTTTATGTTCGTAAATCTTTCTTTCAATATACTTCTTGAAAGAGGGTAATTTCTTTAATCCATTGGTATACTCTGCACTAACATTATCATATTTTATCAATGCACTTAATGGCAGATTATAAAAATGAATCATATAACAAAGTTTTATCTCAGCTATTAATGAATCAATCGAATTATTTGAATTTTCAAATCTTGATAAAAGAATAGTACTAGTTTTAAAATTCAATAATAAATTTAAGGGTTGATCTGAATTTTCATCATCCATATCGGTTAAGAATAAACTTTCTAAAATCAAATAACCCAAAGTTCTATTATCATTACATTTGAATTTAAACCCATTAGTTAATATCCTAATTTCGTTATTAAAATTATTATTAATCCAATTACTGATATTATTAGCTGATAAACCTAAGATCAACTTTAACGGTAAGGTAGATCTATAACCATAAAGGATCTTGATTAATTGATTTATGACATGATTACTGATCGAGTTTGTATCTTGAAGGACTATAATGAAACGTAACGATTTCTTTTGATTATACTTATCATTATACCATTCTTCAATCATATCTAAATCATATTGTAATTTCCCTTTCGTATTTATACTTTGATATTGATTATCATCCTCTACTTCATCATTATCATCATCAATCACTTCTTCTTCTTCATCATCATCATTATCGTCTCCTACTCTCTGTGGCATATTAGTATTGCTATTACCATTCTCTATCGCATTTAACATTTGTTTCACAAGTTCTCTTAACGTAGCTTTTATATGATAACAATGCTTTGAACTCATATTTATGATTTTATAATCGAATTCAGTATCTGATTTTTGATTCTCCAAAGTTAAAAACTTGTTAAATTCTTGTAAAATTCTTAAATTATTAGCGGTATTCGAACTTAATTGTAAGAAACCCAAGGGTAATTTATTAAATCTACTAGATTGATGATCTCTATTAATGAAATTTTGTAATTGAAGGAATAATTGTTTATTAGTGTTGTTTAAGATATCATCTACCTTCTTATGTTGTGAATTCCAATAATGTTGATATAATTCAAATCTTCGATTGACTTGTTCATTTGATTCCTTACCATTGAATAAATTAATAAACATATTTGAATCAGCGCGTTTTGGTCTTTTTGAACTATTTGAATCTTGATAGTTTGTATTAGACCCCATCAAACAACTTAATAAAGTCGTGAATTTGGATGATAAGTCAACTTGGGATGATTTCTTTTGAGATACCTTGGGTTTTATATAATAGAATGATTTTTGATTATTATCAGATAACGTGTTCGAATGACCATTCTGTGGCGTCACACTTTCACTATCAGATGCAGAATCATTTTCATAATCATCTTTATTGGTTCTTCTCCTCTTTGACATCAAAAATAAGCTTGATTGGTGGGAAATGATAGGTATAAGCTAGTTTTACAGCCAAATGATCCCGCTATAGTCGTTTAAATTCTGAAAAAAGAAAAATTCAAAAAAAACAAAACACCGAACAAAAGTACACGACCATAAAACATCCATACCTCGAACTTTATGAAAACTTTTATCAAACATCCATACGTCTGTTTTCATGGAAAACTTTACTTCCAAATAAGGGACTAAAGGGGATAATTTGATATTATTGAAAGACTCATAACCACTATTAAGGAAGAAGGGAGATGTAATTAACCATAGAACCACTCTTCCGTGGTTCAAAATGATAATTAAATACAAATTTAATCTCACCATTTTTGTGAATATGTTGACTTGAAGGAGAGTATGAGCGATTGATCTTCACCAAGCAAAAAGTTATCAACCAATTGCAGTTATATTATTATTTTTTGAATTGATACCCACATTTTAATTTCTTGATTAACACATTCTCATATTGTAGACAATAATAATAATAATAATAATAATACTATTTTTAAGGTTTCATAGTACTTTCGTTATGAGAAAAAAAAAAAAACTAAATTATTGATATTATTTTGCATCAATAAGGAATTGATTAATTAAGTCTTCTTTGTTTGATATTGAATTTATCAAGGTAGCGGAATACAAGGGAAGATTTACATTAAATCTCCTCGCGTTAAAGGACATTTAGCCATAAAATAATTGTTCGTTTCTATTTAACCGGTATAACGAATTTATCGTATCGATAGAGTGATTCAAACCAAAGATTGAAAATATCACAATATAAAATAAGAGATCCAAAAAAAAAAAAAAATGTTAAATAAAAAAAAACGAACCGAATATAATATAATAAACATTGATTGAAATTGTAACTAGATTTAGAAATTTTTAAAGAATAGTTTTATCAAGGGTGGGAGGAATAATACCTATGGTCTGACTGTAATAATTCATTTAATTGCTATTATTTTGATCTCCATTCATGTTAGATTTTTATTATTTTTTCTTGATTTCTAGGGAGTACCACATGTAGATTTGCTATCAGTTGGTTACATTGCTAGATTGCTAAAAAGTAGACTTGTCTAGTTTGACTATACCTGTCAAAAATTGGACTAAACAAATAACTCCTTTCCTTTTAATCTTGTACGATAACTCCTAACTAACTCTAATAAACATTTGTGACAATTATCCTCTGGGTATACAAACACATATTTCCTTATTTGGTATCACACCCCCTCCCTTCCTACTCCTCTTTCCCCCCCAGTTTTAAAGTTTCTCTTAAAAAAAATTTTTTTTTTATTTTCTCTATTTTCGCTTTTGTGTAATTTTGAATCAATTTTTTTGTATGCGAAAGCGTAATTAGAAAAGAATCATCATGATTGCCTGCCTGGCTGCTGGTCTTGCCCTGTCAGGGAAATGATATCATAAATTATTCATTGATTATTTTCCAACAAAAATCTTAGAAACACACTGGTCTAAGGGGTTATTCATAGAAGGCAACAGTGTGTCAGCATCTAATCCTTGTCTCGTTAGAACATATATAGCCATGGGTGCAGTACAGGATTATCCAGATCAAACCTTAAGACACAGAAAAGGTGGAGATGAAGAAGGCGATCAAAGTATAGTACGAGAAACCACTGAAAATGATAAAGATTCAGTCACACATGAAGTTAGTATAGATGTCAATGATAGTACTAGTACTGATCTTCAAAATGAATCGAACAGCGGCAATCAAGAAAAGATTACTCCATCATTGTCATCAAAATCAGTACCAGATTCAACTAAGAAATCAAAACCATATGTCAATATCAATATAGCTCCATTGAATACACCACTTCGTCAACGATTGGAAACTTTGGGTGTTATATGGCATACCATATCTATACCCTTTTTCATTTGCTTATTTCTTCTTTCTGTCTCACTAGGTTGGATAGTATGGTTGGCGATTATATTACCTTATTTTATTTGGTGGTATGGATTCGATTTACATACTCCTTCGAATGGGAAAGTGGTTTATAGAGTTAGAAGTTGGATGACAAATATGATCCTTTGGGAATGGTTTGTGGATTATTTCCCCATTAGAGTTCATAAATCAGTTGATTTTGAACCTACCTTTTCAGAAGTATTGGTGGAAGAAGATTTTGAAGGTTCAGATGATGAAGAAGATTTAATTTCTGAAGATTCTCGTACTTTAATAGATGTGGTATTTAAACGATTAGGGTTAAGAAAAAGACTTAATGATTCAAGTTCTTATTCTCCTCCTCCAACTTCACAGGATGTTTCAACTTCAAGATCACAATCATCAAGATCACTGACTTCTTCAGGTTCATCCACAAATTCAAATGCTGAAAGGAAACCTCCTTTAAGATTCAAAAGAGTTTCTACCGGTCCACGTTATATCTTTGGTTATCATCCTCATGGTGTCATATCAATGGGTTGTATGGGTTTATTCGCTACCAATGCCATTAGAAATGAACCATTTCAACCTCCTTTAAAATTTTTAAAACCCTTATTTCATGATCCTACTAAAGGAGTAAGACAATTTCCAGGTATTGGTCATGTCTTCCCATTAACCTTAACTACTCAATTCACATTACCATTCTATAGAGATTATTTATTAAGTTTGGGTTTAACCAGTGCTTCTGCTAAGAATATTAAAAGTTTAATTAATAATGGTGATAATTCTGTTTGTATTGTCGTTGGTGGAGCTCAAGAATCATTATTAAATAATATGGTTGGATCCCATAATAATGTTGGTAAAGGTTTCAAAGGTGGTAAAGATCGAGAACCAACAAAGAAGAAGGAAATTCAGTTGGTTTTACATAAACGGAAAGGATTTGTTAAGTTAGCCATTGAATTAGGTAATATATCTCTTGTTCCTACATTTGCATTTGGTGAAGCTGATCTTTATAAATTAACCATTCCTCAACCGGGATCTTGGGGTTATGCATTCCAACAGTGGATGAAAACAAATTTTCAATTCACAGTACCGTTTTTTAGTGCTAGAGGAGTATTCATATATGATTTTGGGTTCTTATCCTATAGAAATCCTATCAATGTTTGCATGGGTAAACCTATCCATATTCCTAGTGGTACATTGGAAAAATATAAAGCTGAACATCCTGATTTTGAAGAAAAGGCAACTCCAGTTCATACAAGTCATGAAGATCCAAACGACACTTCTTTACCACTTCCTCCAAGTTTGAAATCAGTATCAAGAAAGGATTCATTTTCAAATTTGTTTAAGATAGTTGATGATAAACCGAAAAGATCAACCATTAAGACTAAAATCCCTCAAGATTTATTAGATTATTATCATAAGCTATATGTGGAAGAGTTGAAACGAGTATATGAGGATAATAAACATAAATACGGATATGGAGATGTGGAATTGAACATTATTGAATAAAAGTACTACATAACAAACAATGAAAAATATCAAAAACGATTTAAAAAAGATAATGAAGAATTACGAACGAACAAATATAAACAATCAATCAAAAGCAATAGTTAAATGCCTACTGGCATAGTCATGAACCATTTTTTGAGATATATACGCATCTACAATTCATTCTAAACATTGTAACATGAATATAAAAATGCATTATTATTATAAATTATTCTGTAATGACGATAACCGATTAAAAAAACTATAAACAAGACGATTAAAAACCAAAGGCAAACATGTGAAAGTTACCTGTAAATGAAAAGATGAAAAAATGAAAACATGTAAAAACACTCGTTAAAAGAAATCAAACTATTACTTCTTATCCCAACCATGCTTGATAACTACAAAATTAGCCTTTGGAATTTTATCCTCTTTATCTAACTTCTTAAAATTTCTAGCTGATTTACGATCGACCTTTCTACGAGATCCAGCTTTGACATAAAGTGATTTGGAATCAGTGAGGGATTCTTTCCATTCAATAAACTCTTCGTTGTTTTCTTTGGCCTTTTGAATCTCTTCTTCTTTCATTTTGATCTCTTCATGGGTATCTGATGGTAATGATCCGAATAATTTCCCACGAGGGAATATTTGCCATAAATAATCGTCATCAATTTCATCCATAGCAGGGTTCAAATTGATCATTCCCAGTAATGATGTCTTGAATGAATGTACTGGTACCTCTTTTAATTTATTTGATTCTTGATCATAGTATAATTTAACGATTTTCATTTGTGATTGGGCTATTTCCACATCATTATCTAATTCAAGAATATTATCAATCTCATCTACTATTTGACGATCAATATCAGTGACTAGTCCATCCATTTTGGATTTCAAATAAAGATCAGGTATTTCAAATCCCTTCACTTTAGCTTCTGTGTCTGTTAATTCATGGAATTCAACTGTAGGACTTACATCAGCTCCACCAAATCCCATTTCGGTACATAATTCCAGTAATGACTTATCAAGGACCGATTGTGGTGGTTTAGGTAATGCAGAGTATGGTAAATAGCTTGGAATTGGACTTGCTGCAGTATTGGTGCTCGAATTCAATATTTTATTCTTATTGTGATCAGTAATCTTTTTTGACCCCTTACTTCTACCAGTCAGTTTCGGTACTGATTCTTCAACAGAACTTGCATTCAATTCAGATGATGATGCTTGTGATGCTGATGCTGATGCTGATGCTGTAACTTTACTGCTTCTTTTCTTAGGGAAAGCCAGTATAGATTTTTGATTCTTTATAGCAGCAGTTGTAGAACTGACTGCAGATTCGCCATCTTTAGAAGACGAAGGTTTTGATGAAATTGATCTGAACGAATGAATAAACATAGAGTTGCCAGCACGTACTGGAACTCTATTTATAGACCTCCTTATACTAGCAGACAACATGATTTTTAAGTCGGTATAATTAGAAAGCAAGTAAAATATGATAGCTCCCTTAACTTGATCGTTATGTTATTTTTGGTTGTCATAATAAACTTAGTAGTCAGCAGAAAAAAAGGCGGAAAAAGTTTTGAGTCAATTTGCAGTTTTAATTCACGTGTTGCAGTTTGTGACTAACATGTAAACTCGGTGATTATATTTCTGATTTACAGTTTAGAAACTGCCACAATTTTTACGCACACTACCCATGTGCACCGACTCGATTACGATAATAATAATAATAAATTTTTCAATTATAAATTGATCAACATATCCTTCCTCCCTTCCTGAATTAGTGAATGGTAAGATTTAATATCCCTAAATCTAACCTTTCAAAATTATTAACAAAGATGTCCTTACATAGAGATAAAGTTGATTTAGCTCAATTGCCTCACCATTATGATGGAAAGGTTACTTTGGCTGTTATCGGTGGTACTGGTTTATACGATTTACCAAACTTAAACCCAGTGGCAAGATTAACTATTTCAACACCTTGGGGTTTTCCATCTTCACCAATTACTATTTCAGTTACTGATTCAGGTTTCCCAGTGGCATTTTTAGCCAGACATGGTCAACATCATGATTTATTACCATCTGATGTTCCATCTAGAGCTAATATTGCAGCTTTAAAACATATTGGTGTTAAAGCCATTGTTGCCTTTTCTGCCGTTGGATCTTTACAACCTGAAATCAAACCAAGAGATTTTGTGGTTCCAACTCAAATCATTGATAGAACTAAAGGCATTAGACCTTCTACTTTTTTTGAAAAAGGTTTTGTTGCTCATGCTATGTTTGGTGAACCATTTGATCTTAAATTAAATAAATTAATTAGTGATCATATTCCAACCCATGGATTCTTAGAAGGATTTGATTTAGAACATACTCCAACTTTCCATACTAAGGAAAACACCAATAAAGGTGAAGATTTAACTGTTATTTGTATGGAAGGTCCTCAATTCAGTACTAGAGCTGAATCAAGACTTTATAGAACTTGGGGTGGATCAGTTATCAATATGTCTGTTTTACCAGAAGGTAAATTAGCTAGAGAGGCTGAAATCGCTTATCAAATGATTTGTATGTCTACTGATTATGATTCATGGAATGAAAATGAAGAACCAGTCACTGTTGAAACTGTGGTTGGTAACTTGAAAGCTAATTCTGCTAATGCTGCTAAATTAGCTGCTAAGTTAATCGATGTTATTGCTGATGAGTTTGCTAAAGGTACTGGTTTAGGTGATGATTTGACTGGATCAATGAAATTCTCCGTTAGTACTAGTCCACATGGTGTCAAAAAGGAATTGTTAGAAAAGATGCATTTCCTTCACCCAGGTTACTGGCCAGTTCATTAAGTGGTTTAGTAATTGCTTATTTACTTATTTATTTATGTATTTATTTGGATACATTTTTATATTAATAGAATAGATAAATACATCAATAAATTATCAATTAGAATTATTAGATAAACTCAGATTATTGAAAATAATTTGCAGCATAAATTGGACAGATGAATTAAAATTCACATTTCTTTTTTTAAAAAATTATAGTTGTATAGGTAGTGATTTTTAGGGAGAGAAAAATATTTAGAGCCGTTCATGAGATGGATCGCTAAAAATTTTTTTTTGGCGCCACTAAGGTTTAAATTTAGTTAATTAATTAAAAAGTTAGTAATAGTTTGGCTTATCTTTTGCTTTGATAGGGGGAATTTTTATGATAGATTAGTGATAATGGCGATATAACTACAGATTAATTGTGGTTTAGGCTGAATCTCTCATTAATATAAATACCTTGTAAGATTCCCTGTCTACGATTTTGTAAAATTTAATATAAAGAATATAATAGTTGATTGCTAAAAGCTTAAATTTTTAATACAAGGTTATAAATCATCTTACAAAATAGTTTTGTACACTATGAACAATTAAATGGACCAACTCAGAAGAGGAATCCAACTCCAGTAAAACATTCATTCATTAGTAATGTGAAAATTTAGTGTTCCGCTATAGGACATGAATCATCATCTCCAAGGTTACAAAGTATACCTGTCAACCTTATGAAGGGCGATTTATAACCCCCATCAACCCGATCCCTAGATCTAGCATGTCAATTTAATTAATACGAACACTTGGTATGGAACTATAATAAATTATTTACTCAAGTACGAGGATTGACGACAAAGGGAATTGTAAGCTACAATCCACAACGAATAAACAGGGCAATTTTTCATGCAAGCATCACGGCATTCCTTACACCATTAAAGCAGGTTAACCGTTGGAAATGGATGCATCTGCATCATATTTGATGCCTAATTATGATATGGCTCTGGTCAGCTGAATACAATCACGTTTGGTCCATAATAAATCAAACATTTAAATATAGCGCAATATTTATTTTCTAAGGGAATTAGAGAAAAGCAAAGAAAATAATTGTTTAAAAATTGATGACAACGCCGTATCCATTTTTTAGTGACCAATTTCATGCTGGCGAGACTTTTATTATTTTTCTAACGAGAAGATCTCACTAAAAATAGACATTCACAGCGGGAAAAGCAGCCTAAAAAAAAAGAAATTTTTTCCTTTCGGCATATTTCTCACTGAAGGAAAAATGCCCTTTGGTAACATCGCGAGGGAAGCAGGAATTTAGAGAGGTTGCATAAAATATATTCCATTTGCTTAATTAGGCTATAAAAATTGCCTTATATTTTTTCAAGTTTAAATATATTTCAATTGTTTGCTTAACTATGAGAGATGGCTTCCTTTCCCTTGTTTGTATGGCCTCGCGAGATTTTACAACTTCCCAAAATGGACGACAGAAGCATTTAATTAAGCATTATTATCAACCAGGTTAATCATTTTTGGCTACGTTTACCTTTCTTTGTGGGACTATTTGTCTTGCGTGTTGGCGTCATACATCTGTGTTCATGTTTCTCCGCTCCTGAGTTTAAATTAGGTCTCCGCTATTAGCTGTCTTGATTGGAAGATATCAATTACAGATATTGAATTATATCATTTTAAATTACGCAAATGAGATGGAATAATGGAGTTTTATGTTTTCTTTTTTTTTAAGCTTTTGACATAGTTTCTTTTTTTTTATTTATTTCTAGTCTAAATTTTTCAATATAAATATAATTATTGATTGATTCCCTGGTCAAGAGATTTTTCTGGTTAAGCTTTTCTTAGATTTTCTTGTCTTTTTCTTGTTGATTACCTATCGATTAATCTATAATCAAAATATGTCAAACTCAATCAATGATGAAAAGATTCCATTAGAATCGTCTTTAGAAAAGCACCTTTCTGAACAAGAAACTGGTCCAATTGACTCATTAGATCATAAATCATCTTCTATAGATGAAGATAAACCAGTTGAAAAATTCTCCACTAATCCTGAAGAAGATGAAGGTAGAGAACCAACTGAGTTAGAATTGAAAACTTTAAGACATGTCTCAGAAACCATTCCTTTAAGATGTTGGTTAGTTGCCATTGTTGAATTAGCCGAAAGATTTTCTTATTACGGTTTATCAGCTCCTTTCCAAAATTATATGCAAAATACTCCTCAAGATTCTCCAAAGGGTGTTTTAGGTTTAAATCAACAAGGTGCTACTGCCTTATCATACTTTTTCCAATTTTGGTGTTATGTTACTCCAATTTTTGGTGGTTGGATTGCTGATACTTACTGGGGTAAATATAAAACTATTTTTGTATTTTGTATTATCTATATTGTTGGTATTTTCATTTTATTCATTACTTCTCTTCCATCCATTACCGATAGAACTACTGCTTTAGGTGGTTATGTTGCTGCCATTATTATTATTGGTTTAGCTACTGGAGGTGTTAAATCAAATGTTTCTCCTTTAATTGCTGATCAAATTCCAAAAACCAGAGCTATCATTAAAGTCTTAAAATCAGGTGAAAAAGTTGTTCAAGATCCAAATATTACCATTCAAAATGTTTTCATGTTCTTCTATCTTATGATTAACATTGGTTCTTTATCTGTTATTGCTACTACTCAATTAGAAGCTCATGTTGGTTTCTGGGCTGCCTACTTATTACCATTCTGTTTCTTCTTTATTGCTGTCCTTGCCTTGATCCTAGGTAGAAATCAATATGTTAAAGTTCCAGTCGGTGATAAAATCATTAACAAAACTTTCAAGTGTGCCATTGTCGGTATTAAAAATGGTTTCAGCTTGGATGCTGCTAAACCATCATTACATCCAGATAAGGAATTCCCATGGAATGATCATTTCGTTGAAGAAGTCAAAAGATCTGTTTACGCTTGTAAAGTTTTCGTCTTCTATCCATTCTATTGGGTTGTTTACGGTCAAATGTTAAACAATTTCGTTTCTCAAGCTGGTGATATGGAATTACATGGTTTACCAAATGATATTTTACAAGCCATTGATTCTATTGCTATTATTATTTTCATTCCAATCTGTGAAAGATTAATCTATCCATTCATTAGAAGATTCACTCCATTCAGAGCTATTACTAAAATTTTCTGGGGTTTCATGCTCGGTTCCAGTGCTATGGTTTACGCTGCTGTCTTACAACATTTTATTTACAGTGCTGGTCCATGTTATGATCATCCAAAAGCTTGTGCTCCACAATATGCTAATGTTCCAAACCATGTTCACGTTGCCATTCAAGCTCCTGCTTATTTCTTAATTGCCATGTCAGAAATTTTAGCTTCTATTACTGGTTTAGAATATGCTTATACTAAAGCTCCGGTTGCTATGAAATCATTTATTATGTCTATGTATTTACTTACCACAGCTATTGGTTCAGCTTTAGGTATTGCTATGTCATCAACTTCCGAAGATCCAAAATTAGTCTGGACTTATACTGGTTTAGCCGGTGCATGTTTCATTGCAGGTTGTCTTTTCTGGATCTGTTTCCATCATTATAATGATAAGGAAGATGAATTAAACAAATTAGAATTCATTGATGAAGATGAATTTGCTAAGGAAGCTGATTTAGTTCCAGTTACAACCTTCCCTCATTCTCTTAGAAGTCTTGCCTAGAGTTAACTAGATTCCAGAAAAAGATCTACTAACGAAAACTTAAATTAAGTAATCTTTTAAATTATTTGATTTCTCATAATGTATTATTATAGTTCCCAGCATCATTTTTTTTATTATCTACTATTTGTTTATTTAAAGTATTCATTTGCATACCCTTTTTTTACGTATATACAACAATTTATATAGTGGCATTTAACGTTTTTAATTTTAATTTCAATTTTTGTTCAAAAGTACGTTTTGCAGTTACGAAATCAAGACAGTAGATATGGCACCATACTGATAATATACTAAAACAGTATATTATGATCTTAGTTTACCGTTTAACTGATAACATTTGCAACTTTATGTAAAAGCCCTTCATTACACAAAACCTAGTAGGAAAAAATAAGCAATTTGCGAAACAAGAAAAAAACAATAGCAGCTAAACTAAGAATTTTGTCATCATGAGAGGTTTGAAATGCCTTATAGTTTCCTGTCCTTGGCAGTTTCAGATAACAAACCTGATTTATAAGAGCGGTTGTGGATACCTAATACCTTATTAGAGCGTCAGCCCAGAATTTATTTAAGGTAGAATATGGCATTTCAGCCCTGTGAGACCAGTGCCATACGGATGGTTGGGATTAAATTGCAAAATAGTCTTGGTTAATATAGCTTTTAAAGCTCTATGATACCATTGAAGGTTTTTAGTGGTGATAGATAAGCTAACCTTCCCCAGAACTTCATATTCATCAGAAGACATCATTTTTTAACGATGGCTGAGAGTTAATTTTATTTTTTAAGCATACTTAAATGCGTTTAATCCCCAAAATTATCAATTACAAAAACAATTTCATTTCTACTTTTAACAGCCATTCCATTTTTATATAATAATGTCAGAAATTAAAGAAACCCCCGACTATTCTAGAAATTCATCAGATAACCTTGAACTGAAAGGTAGTCAAATATCAACTAATGATGATGAAGGTAGAGAACCAACTCTTGAAGAAATGAAAACATTGAGACATGTTTCTGATAAGATTCCTCTTAGATGTTGGTTAGTTGCCGTTGTCGAATTAGCCGAAAGATTTTCTTATTACGGTTTATCAGCTCCTTTCCAAAACTATATGCAAAATACTCCAGAGGATACTCCAAAGGGTGTTTTAGGTTTGAATCAACAAGGTGCCACCGCTTTATCATACTTTTTCCAATTTTGGTGCTATGTTACTCCAATCTTTGGTGGTTGGTTATCAGATACCTACTGGGGTAAATATAAGACCATTACAGTCTTTGCTGTTGTCTATATTTGTGGTATACTTCTTTTATTCGTAACCTCTCTTCCTTCTATTTCAAATAGAACTACTGCTTTGGGTGGTTTTGTTACCTCACTAATCATTATAGGTCTTGCAACTGGTGCTGTCAAATCAAATGTTTCTCCATTGATTGCAGATCAAGTTCCAAAATCAAAACCAGTTATTAAGGTTTTAAAATCAGGTGAAAGAGTTGTCGTTGATCCAAATATTACTATCCAAAATGTTTTCATGTTCTTCTATCTTATGATTAACGTTGGTTCTTTATCTGTCATCGCAACAACCCAATTAGAACATCACGTTGGTTTCTGGGCTGCTTATTTATTACCATTCTGTTTCTTCTTCGTTGCTCTTCTTGCTTTGATTCTTGGTAAAAATCAATATGTTAAGGTTCCAGTTGGCGATAAGATAGTTAACAAAACCTTTAGATGTGTTTATATCGCTATGAGAAACAAATTCAATTTAGATGCTGCCAAGCCTTCCTTGCATCCTGAACATAACTATCCATGGTCTGATAAATTCGTTGAAGAAGTTAGAAGAGCTCTTTATGCCTGTAAAGTCTTTGTTTTCTATCCATTCTATTGGGTTTGTTACGGTCAAATGATCAATAATTTCGTTTCCCAAGCTGGTCAAATGGAATTACATGGTTTACCAAATGATATTTTACAAGCAATTAATTCATTATCTATCATCATTTTCATCCCAATTTGTGAAAGATTACTTTATCCTTTCATTAGAAAATTTACTCCATTCAGAGCCATTACTAAAATTTTCTTTGGTTTTATGTTTGCTGCAAGTGCTATGGTTTACGCTGCTGTTTTACAACACTTTATTTATCAAACTGGACCTTGTTACGACCATCCAAAAGCTTGTGCTCCAGAATATAGAAATGTTCCAAATCATATTCATGTTGCCATTCAAGTTCCAGCATATGCATTAATTGGTTTCTCTGAAATTTTTGCTTCAATTACTGGTTTAGAATATGCTTATACCAAAGCCCCTGTATCTATGAAATCATTTATTACATCTCTTTTCTTAGTCACCAACGCAGTCGGTTCAGCATTAGGTATTGCTTTAGCTTCAACTTCCGAAGATCCAAAATTAGTCTGGACTTATACTGGATTAGCAGTCTCTTGTTTCATTGCTGGTTGCGTTTTCTGGTTCTTATACCACGGCTACAATGATAAAGAAGATGAACTTAATAGATTAGAATATGCTTCTGATGATGAATATGAACAAAGTACTGGTCTTAAACCAGTCGCCTCTTTAACTCGTTCTCTCAAGAGTCTTACATAAGAGATCAGTTGAATTTACATAGTACCTTTTAACTTATTCATTGCGTTACGTTTTAATATATTTTTCAAGAAAATAAACATAGACATAAAGATAAAAAAGGAAATTCTATAAACACTAAAAGAATATTATCAACCACCTAACCAGTAAGTAAGTTGACATAACTTATAACATGTATCTAAAAAGAGGATTTTCTTTATCAGTTAAATCTGCAAATTCGTGGTTTTCGATTTCTTGAAACTTTTCAGCCGCTTCTGATGATAATTTATCTCTCTTGACATTTTCTCTCCAATAACAGAACCAAATCAAAAGCAAACATACTAATGATAAACTTCCAAAAGCAACAATGCAAATTTTAGCAGTTGGGTAATCTGGTGCTTCTGATGCTAAGAAAGTTTGAGGACCGATTAAGTTACCCACACAGTAACCGATTAAGTAAATGGCGTTAACAGTAAGCTTTTTGGTATGACCAGCAACATTACTTGAGATAACAGATAACAAACAAATAAAACCGATAGGTGCCAAAGCATAGATAGTTAACCCAGCAAATTGAACATTTCTATCCTTACCAAAAGCAAGCATACATTGTGCAGCTACAGCAATAGATGTACCGATACAAGCCCAAAGCATTCTTGATTTAATATACCCTGAAAAATAAGCCAAGAGAGAGCAACCAACAAATTCCACTACCCCTTGTGGCATTTGCATCAACAAGGACTTCTGAGTAGAAAATCCGAAATCTTCATTCAACAATATACTACCGAAATTTGTTATACCACCATTTGGAATATCAGACGCTAAAGCGAACATGAAAATCAACCAAGTCTTAACATCCAATAAGGCTTCCTTGAATTGGTTCCATTTGAAATGTTTATTACCATACCCTTGTTGATTATCTCTAATACGTTCAACAACGAGGATCTTTTCTTCTTCGTTTAAGAACCATGCTTCTGTTGGAACATCGGGTATATGAATAAGATATATAAAACCAAGGAAGATAGTCAAGCATCCAGTAATGATAAATATAAGTTTCCAAGCTGGTAACGAGAAGTTTTCTTGATCTCTGTAAACATTATAGGCAATAGCTCCACTCCCAATAATAGTACCTAACCCATTACTGGAAAACCAAAGAGCACATCTAAGGAATACTTCTTCTTTTTTATAGAAGAAACCAGTTATAATAAGGTTGAAAACTGTCACTGAACTTTCAAGCATACCTAAAATAGTTCTAAGTGCTATAAAACCGGCAAAATTGGCAACTGAATGGAGACATAAAACAACACCCCAAAGAATAATGAAAACAGCACCCGTCTTAGCAACAGGAAATTTTTGCAACAATCTTACTGAAATGAATTCGAAAAATAAGTACCCGATATAGAATGCTGAACCTGTCCATGCATACATGTTACCAACCATATTTAAATCAGTTCTTAATCCCAAAATCGAAGCATAGGAATTTGATAATTTATCCATAAATTGGAAACAGTATAACAAACATAATACTGGCATAAGGAATAAATCAATCTTCCAAAGCAACTTTCTGTCTCTTGCAGGATCTAAATGAACGTCGGAACTTGCATTAGCAATGGCATATTTCATAGCTTCATCTACATCGCTTGTAATCTTAACCTGTTTTCCAGTATGAGGAGATATAATAGTAGTAAGGACATTATGAGTGTCCTTCAAGTCCTCTTCCGAGAATGATAAGATTGGATCTAAGTGTTCAACTGTGTTTTCTTCCTTTTCACCCATTTTTTAAAGTTGTTTATTACTGCAAAACAGAAATGATCAAAACTTAAACCTTTGATTTATGAAAACTTTGTAATATTTATATTGAAAATTATTAAATTAAATAACGGAATCAGATAGCGGAATCAGACACACCTTATCATTTTGTTGACACAATAATTTTTCAAACAATTAAAGTTTGATTAATTGTTAACCATTTAAAATTAGCAGCTTATCAATTTTAAGTGTGGTTCTGAGCACAAGCGCAAAAAATATTTTTTTTTGGACAATTACTATTGCCGGCCCCAAAATAGACAGGGGGGTCAAATTAATTAAACTTGGAAAATTTCCCATTTTTAATTCCACACTTCTTAATTTATATCCTACCGGATAAGTTGCTTTGATCAGCTAATTTTACTATAATCACCTAATGTATTAGCAATTTATAGTTCTACAATGACTAATCTTGTATATTATTCAAAATTGGACCCTATACACCAAAGTAATGTCAAGACATGATGTTTATTAGTGGTTTGAATACTTTTCTTAGAATTGAAATATTGCGAGTCTCGAGAATCGGCCATCGCTGAGTGGATTCCGGCCCATGGATAGCTTTGACGGCAACACATTTAATCAATCATTATCTAAATCCTACAAAAAAATAAATTCCATCATTTGTATGAGCAGTTATTCTTTACAGTTAAACCCGATATAATACCTCAAGGATTTAGAGAACTAATATAAATAAGTGTAATGATGTAAAAAATTCCTTTTGTTGAAGATCAAGATAAAGAAAAAGATAAATAGGAATTAATTTCCCTTCTGGGTGAAGACCTGTTGGATATGTTACTATTTTTTATTTTCACCCTTAGGGCTATCGGTGCGTAACATAGAAATTAAAAGCTTTATCTCTGTAATCTATGTGTTATCTACTGATACCACTTTCTACGGAATCTTAGAGTTGAACAATTATTCATCTAAATATTAGTTGTTCTTGACTCTTCAGTCCTTTCTATCTTAAAGACCACTTCAAATTAGAGTGTAGGAGAAGTCAATTATAAAGTTGCTGTTATCTTTATTTCAGAGGCGGCTTATCAGAAACAGGCGCAATTTGTTTGACTTCGGAATAATACTCCTGGGGTGCATATAATTGAGGTAAATTAGTCTAGAATCATAGCGAGCTATAATTCTTCTATCTATAACTGCATTTCCTTCAGAAATATTATAATTACAAATTTTTTTTCTTTTATAAGTATTCAAAATTGATAGGCTCATAAAATGTTGTAGTACAATGCAAGGTGTTCGTGCTGTGTATATTAAAGTCTTATGAATATGTATTTCAATAAAAGAAGTAATATTATAATGGAACAATATCTACTTAAATGAAATGAATAACTATATAATAAACATCTTAACCAGTAAGTATGTTTAACTTATAACGCATATCTGAAAAGAGGATTTTCTTTATCAGTTAAATCAGCGAATTCATGATTCTCAATAAGCTCAAACTTTTCCGCTGCTTCGGATGTTAATTTATCCCTCTTAATATTTTCTCTCCAATAGGAATACCAAATTAACATCAAACATACCAATGACAAACTTCCAAAAGACACAATACAAATTTTTGCAGTTGGGTAATTTGGTGCCTGTTGTGGTAGGAAAGTTTGTGGGCCAATTAAGTTACCAACACAATACCCTATCAAAAAGATTGCATTTACCGTAACCTTTTTAGTATGACCAGCTACATTACTGGAGATGACTGATAATAAGCAAATAAATCCAATTGGACATATCATATAGAGAGTCAACCCAGCGTATTGAATGTGTTTATTTGAACCGAAGGCAAGCATACATTCTGCAGCAACTGCAATACCTGTACCAATACAAGACCAAAGCATTCTCGACTTAATATACCCTGAAAAGTATGCCAATAATGTACAACCCACAAATTCGACAGCACCACCAGGCATCTGCATCAATAAAGTTTTTTGCGTTGAAAATCCGAAGTCTTCGTGAAGTAAAATACTACCAAAGTTGGTGATACCACCATTTGGAATATTGGTGGCTAGAGCAAACATAAAGATCAACCATGTCTTGAAATCCAATACAGCTTCTCTAAATTGGTACCATTTGAAATGTTTATTACCATACCCTTGTTGATTTTGTCTAATACGTTCGACTACTAAAATCCTTTCTTCTTCATTCAAGAACCAAGCTTTGGTTGGAACGTCGGGAACATGAATAAGGAAAATAAATCCAAGGAAAATAGTCAAACACCCTGTGATGATAAATATAAGTTTCCAAGCTGGAACGGAGAAATTATCTTGATCAGTATAAACATTATAGGCGATAGCTCCACTTCCAATAATAGTACCAATACCATTACTTGAAAACCAAAGTGCACATCTGAAAAATACCTCTTCTCTTTTATAGAAGAACCCGGTAATGATTAAATTAAAAACAGTAACGGAACTTTCAAGCATACCCAAGATTGTTCTAAGAGCTACGAAACCGGTATAATTGGGCACTGAGTGAAGACATAATACAATACCCCAAAGAATAATAAACACTGAAGCTGTCTTTGCAACTGGAAATCTTTGCAATAATCTTGCTGAAAAAAATTCAAAAAATAAATAACCTATGTAAAAGGCTGAACCCGTCCAAGCATACATAGTACCCTCCATCTTTAAATCAGTTCTTAATCCCAAAATAGCAGCATAAGAATTGGTTGTTTTATCCATATACTGAAAGCAATATAATAGACATAAGATTGGCATGAGGTATAAATCTATCTTTCTAAGTAACTTTTTATCTCTTGCAGCATCTAAATGAACGTTTGAATTTGCATTTGCAATGGCATATTTCATAGCCTCATCAACATCACTGGTAATGTTCACCTGTTTCCCAGTATGAGGGGATACAATAGTGGTAAGAACATGTTGAGAGTCTTTCAAATCTTCTTCTGAAAACGTGAGTACAGGTGCAAATTCTACTTCATCTGCAAAAGCTTCTTTAATTCCCATTTTTAAGTAAATTTCGTTGAGCTTTCGCAGCAAATTGAAGATACTCAAATTTAAATCATAGAAAAGTTTGCATCATCATTGGAAAATAAAAGAAATCTGAAGTATTTATAGCTGAGTTTTTTAAGATCATAGGTAGAGAAATCACAGTGTCCTTTATCTACAAATTAAGGTTTTTATTGACCCCATACTTTCTAAGATGATGAGTTTGTCCAATTGTTCGATAAACAGGATCGTAGCTTTATATCTGTTTTAGTGAGGGTTATGAGCCCAAGCGCAATTTTTATGATTTTTGTGCCCAAGCCGCTTGGATCCAAAAATAGTGAAAGGAGTCTTACTTGAACTACTTTAAACATTTTGTTCAATTCATAACGAATGGTTTCTTTTGTCAGGCTTTGATTTCCGAGGCGAGCTATTGTATTCTAGAGTAATTTTCCATAATTTTCATTCTTACTGGAGTATGATTTTAAAGTGGACCCCACCATTCAAAGAGCTGCGATGCAAATCTCAAAAGCGAAAATCATTATGATTATAGAAGGCTATTAAGTACACAATGAAGGGATAATTAAGAACTTTTGCCGCGATTTAAGGATTCTAATGACAGGAGTGTTGGAAAGGCAATATACCTGTCCAAGTTTACCCTAAAGCCAAAACAATCGTGCTATCCACCGGGATTGAACTAGGGATTTAAGTTCTTTTTCAGACATAGGCCCGATACACAAATACACATTTATTTATGGGGTATGAACTCCACATTGTACGATTTTGGGTTTGATAATTCTTGCCCAAGTTCAGCTAGTCTGTAACCTTCAACCAAACTCGACTAAATATTCTATATTCCTTCTAGAGGCTGATAACTAAAACCTAGAATAGTTTGAAGAGTTTTCATAACCAAGTGAAGTATTTCTTTTCTAATTATTTTAACAATATTCTTTTAATTGAATCAAAGGCAACTTCTGTACATACAATAGTATTCTATAAACCCTTTGCTAAATAGTAATAATTGGTAACGTGATAGATCACCTGACCATTTTTCCATGGAAATTTAAACCAAAACAAAAGAACGCGTAATGACTAAAAAAATTTCATTCTAATTAATATAAGGTTTGGTGTTTGATAAGCAAATCAATATCATCATAGTCAGTTGCTAGCACCATCAGTCATTGGTTAAATGGAGTTTACCCAGCCTACGCAAACACAACCAACCCAGCAATCACCTCCAACTCAAACCCAAGATGGTAGAGAAGTTGACTCGAAGTTAATATGTCGATTTATATGTGCAACGGGTCAATTGAAATGCTTCGACTTTGGTAAAGAGAAAGAAACTATCAATGGTAAAAAGGAGTGGGTTATTGGAAGGGGTACAGATTGTGATTTCAAAATGAACTTTTCTTCAAGACTTTCAAGTAAACATTTCAAAGTATGGTTAAATGAACATGATAAGTCTTTATGGATTCAAGATAATTCCACCAATGGTACATATTTAAACAATAATAGATTAGTCAAGGGTTCAAATTATATATTAAATCAAGGAGATGAAATATCGGTAGGAAATGGTGTACCGAAAGATGTGGCAAAGTTTGTGGTGTTGTTCTCCGATGGTTATAATCCACTTAAACTATCAACTTCAAATCAAAATTCAATAATTCAAGATGAAGGAATACATAAGGATTTTACAATTAAAAGTGAGACCATAGGTCAAGGTGCTTTTGCAACTGTGAAAAAGGCTATAGAGAGATCCACAGGTAAATCTTTTGCCGTCAAAATTATAAATAGAAGAAAAGCATTGAATACTACAGGTGGTGGAGCATTGGAAGGTGTTGATCGAGAATTGTCCATTTTGAGAGAGTTGGATCATCCTAATATTGTCGCATTGAAAGCATTTTACGAAGATATGGATAACTACTATATAGTAATGGAATTAGTTCCAGGAGGTGATTTGATGGATTTTGTGGCTGCAAATGGAGCAATTGGTGAAGAGGCAACTCAAGTTATAACTAAACAAATTTTAGAAGGAATAAAATATGTACATGAAAAGGGAATATCACACAGAGATTTAAAGCCAGATAATATTTTAATTATGCAAGATGATCCAATTTTGGTCAAGATAACGGATTTTGGTTTAGCTAAATTTAGTGATAATTCTACTTTTATGAAAACATTTTGTGGAACTTTAGCATATGTGGCTCCTGAAATTATAACTGGTAAATACGAACAGACTACTGATAATGGAAAAAGAAATTATTCATCCCTTGTTGATTTATGGTCATTGGGTTGTCTTGTCTATGTATTACTCACCTCACATTTACCCTTTAATGGGAAAACGCAAGCACAGATGTTTCAAAAGATCAAATTAGGTGAATTCCATGAGGCACCTTTAAATTCATACCATATTTCACACGAAGGTAGAGATTTCCTAAGGCAATGTTTACAAGTAAATCCAAGATTACGTATCACTGCCGATGAAGCTTTGAACCATGATTGGATCCAAGGAGCTTACTGCGAAGAATCTCAACTGCAAAAACCTTTAAGTTTATCACAATCACAATCACAACAATCAAGGAAGATAGATAATGGTTTAGCGATTGATGCATCTATGAGTAAGATTGATGAAGACGTTATGTTCAGGCCTTTAGAGGGTAAGAAAGTCAAAACTGGTAATAACGCATTCAAAGTTCCGAAGAGAGTTATTCCATTACCTCAAACACAAGCACCACCCGCAAGTCAACAACAAAGAGCCTCCTCTCAACAACCTTATGAACCAAATATATCAAGCTCACAACCGAATAGAGCAAGAAGAAATAGTAATGATGATGAGAATGAAAATGAATCTTCAAAATTGAACTTTAAAAAACAAAAATTCGCATCTCAAATTGATAATTCCTCAAGCAGGAATTCAACAGCATTTAACAATATAACGAACTTACAAAAGAAACGATTAGTAGGCAATAATGGATTGCTGAATATTGCTGAAGTGTCAACAGAAACTTATCCTAAGGGAACTTGGTTAACTTTAGAGCCACTCCAAGACTCAATGTATACTAGCCCAGTCCACATGGATGAATTAAATTATCATTCAATTGGTAGACTGGAAGTATGTGATACTTGGATAAATGATGATAGAATGTCTAAAATCCACTGTATATTTCATAGATCTAGAAGCAATCCTGATGGAGAATATGTCATAGAGTTATTAGACATTAGTACAAATTCATGTGCTGTGGGCGAACAAACTATAGGTAAGGGTAGAAAAATCATAATACGAGATAAAGATATCGTACATTTATTTATGGATGACAGCTCGAATGAACTGATTGGATTTAGGGTCATTGATAGAAATGCAAAGAAATCAGTCAGCGAAGAAATTCCTAAAGTTACTCCCATGACTTCAATCGATAACTCTCTTAGAGAAAAGGTTCTGACTGGCTTCAGTCGTTAGCGATTATACATTATGTTAGACTTTAATATATACAGCTTTTCATGTATTTACTCATTATCTGTAGTTTCTATTTACAAATTTAAGCGACTATTTATATACTGTTTACCATTGAAGGTCTCTCCATTCAGCTATTACTTTCTCATCAATAGGATATTTCAACATATGATTTACTCCTAAATATCCAATATTATAGTTTTTAAAATCAACTAAAAAGACGAGCAATCTAAGTCTTAGGTTCTTTAAATATTCTTCTTTACGTACCCTCCTTTCCTCTAATGTCTTACCCTCGCCAATATATTTCAAATCCAGTTTAAGATCAAGAATCAAATTACGTTCTAAACTGGCTATCACTAACTCTTCTTCTCCAAGATCCCAAATGTTTCCATTATCATTAGCACCACTTAAATAATAATTATCCACTAATAAATAATTGTAATAGTTCTGTAATATCCTCCGTACAACTAGTTCCGGGACTAGTACAGATGGCAACATTCTAGGTACAAGTCTTAATGATTTAGCTAGAACCTTTGCTTCATCAAGTGGTAAGTTATATGCAGTTTTCAATGATAAATCCACAAGTCGATTTGAGTCGTATCTTTTGCTTCTTATTTCATCAAGTTTCTTGGAGGCAGACACGTTCCACAACAGAGGTAATATAGATGGCAAAACACATGTCAGAGGAGCTACTTCGGGAACAAAGTAGCACAATAATGGTGTGCTTTCCATGAATATTAAAGCTAAAACCGCAAACAAAGGTATCTTGTTGGTATTTGAAGGTGCTCGTTTAAGTACTTGATATTCACTTCTAGTCAAGTTGAAGAGTGGTAAATTGTCTTTATTATTTTCCCGTTTAATGAATTCTTGCGATTTAGTGGAATTTTGAATATCATTTATATACAAAACTTGGGACATTTCAAGAGTTAACTTTTTAAAATTTCTAATTCCGATAGATAATCCATTGCCTCTACTATCGACTTGATTAATTAGCTTCATATTCGATAATATGGAACGTCTGAGTTTCCTTCCTTGCAGAACTCTAGATAATCCTTCTTTGTAAAAGGTTGCTAATGATTTGGCAAATGCGATCCCTTGCTTCCATTTCAAGCTCACTGCTAGTATTTCAGGATTAGAATTCTTTATCTCTTCATATATGTCTTCTTTTGACTTTATTGGAGCTGGAATGGTAACGATTGAATTCATTTTCTGGTAATTGTCTTGCTTTGATGCTGCCCAAAGTGATTTTAACGTTTCTGTTGTCTGAAGCTCCTGAAGGAACTGATTCCTCCTAGCTGGAAACTCATAGAACGCCTTAGTCAAAGCTTTACCCGTTCTACTCATCGTTACTCCTCCAACCTTAGTATCCTCTTTTAAGAGCAGTTGCACTTTTAAATCTTAATCCATAACTGCTTTGAAAAAGATTCCTGTATTTAAACTGGGACTGCATGTAAAACAAATATGGCAACTTTTTATTTACTAATTGAAAACTATCTATATGATCAATTTAATTACAAGTTGATTATTCAAAACACAAGTATGCCAAAGCCTGAAAGAAGAATAGTATCTCCACAAGACTTAGAAAAGTGGGTGGAGTCTCCTTCATACAATTTAATATTACAATTTGTTGTTGACTTGCAAGATCTGATCACTGGTTTAACTAATGATGCTGAAGTGTATACATCAGAGAATGTTCATTTGATTTTAAAGGCATTAGATGAAGTAAATGTTATAATAGATGAAAATCCAGTTGAGATTGATAAAAACATATCGAGATTTGGTAAAGTTGAATTTAGAGATTTTTATGATTCAGTTGCTCAGAAATCAAAGCAATTTTTATCTTCATTGTTGGATGAAACTAATGACAAATTCATAGAGTTGACATCATATTTTGACGAAGCTTGGGGTAACAGAACCAGAATAGATTATGGTTCAGGTCATGAATTGAACTTTATTTGTTTCCTTTTATCCTTAAGAGAATTAAAAATAGTTAACCAGAAGGACTACTCGGCCTTGGTATTAAAGGTTTTTACAAAGTATATTGCCATCATGAGAAGATTACAAAAAATATATTGGTTAGAGCCAGCTGGATCTCATGGGGTTTGGGGTTTAGATGACTATCACTTCTTACCATTCTTATTTGGATCAGCTCAATTAGCCACTCATCCTCATATGAAACCCAAACTGATTCATAACGAAGAATTGGTAGACCTTTACTACAAACAATACATGTATCTAGAATGTATTCATTTCATTAACAACATTAAAACTATCCCTAAAAATCAAACTGAAAAGCTCAGTATAAGGTGGCACTCTCCAATGTTAGATGATATTCTGGCTGCTAAATCATGGCAAAAGATAAAAGAAGGGATGATCAAAATGTATAAGGCAGAAGTTTTAGGCAAGTTGCCAATCATACAACATTTCATGTTTGGAAGTATAATTTTGTGTCCTGAAGGTGTCAGTAAACACGATGAAAATAGCAGTGATGATCATGGTCATGATGACAACTGTGGCCATCTTCACGATGTTGCAAATCCTTGGGGTGATTGTTGTGGTATCAAGATTCCTAGTGCTATCGCTGCTTCAGAAAGTTTACGAATGGCAGAACATCAAACACATCATAAGCCAATTCCATTCGATTAGTTTTGTAATATAATTATAATACATTCTATCTATAAGATATACATACGCTATATATATAATTTATAAGATAATTATTTATTCGTTAAACCCAATATTAGTAGATATTAAAACATGTTTTGGAAATGCACCAGCAAATGGAAGTAGTATCTTCATTTTATGCTTTTCATCCTCATATTTTGAAACATGAACATAACCCTTTATACTTGTATTCAATAAATCCTTTCCCAGATTATTAGTTTGTGGTAACTGGGTTATAGCCATGATGGAATTATCCAAGTTGGATGAACTTGGCTCAGTCAATAATGAATAATATTTAGTTAAACTATCATCAGTTTTCGATTTAACTTCTGAATTCTCATCTTCATCAGCAGCATATGAATCAGCCGAAGGTAAAAACGCCAACGTGGATGCGATATCCAGTGCAAGAACAGCTTTATATATTATTAAATCTTTGGCATCGATATCAGTCTTGAATGGAGATAATCTTGTTTTATGATTACCATTAAAATATTCCTTGATAGTTTCTTCTTGACTTCTTCTTATGAAACCTTCATCAACTTCAGCCACACCTCCACTAATTGGAACTTTTATAATTTGTAATTGGGATAATTTATGTTTGAATTTTTTCTTTAAATCAATTAATAATCTTTCATTCCCCATTATAACTATTATATCCACTTCAAAATCAGATACTATATTTTCAATGATGGTGAAATCTTTTATTGATAAAGGCGGAGTATCAATAACTATCCCACTATTTCTAATGGATAAGTCTTCTTCCAATCTGGACAAGACTGTGACACCAAGCTTTGATATTTGATATTTATACAAGTCTAAATTCTGATTGATATCGGAAAATCCATAGTTTTTAATGATGGGTTGTTTTGGATTATGATTCATACTACCAGTTGTAGTAGTGAAACCATATCCATTTGTGCTTTCAACATCTAAGGTATCACTTATTGGTGTAGCTGATATGGAACCTGGTAAGCAAAAGACACCATCTCTTGGATTTAAATTGACTAAAATAGGACGACTATCCATTTTATTAGCATACCCAACAAGAGTCTTCGCTAAAGATGTTTTACCTGATCCAGGATTTCCAATGATTAAAACTTTTGGACCTTGTTTCAAATCCTTTGGATTCAAAATATTAGAATCTCTAGTTTCTTGTCGAATAGTCTCCAAACCTAAATGTAAATTGATATAAGTTGTTTGAGCTTGAGTTTCATTACTTAAATATTCTGATATTTCTTCATCTTCATTAGTTATGACAGCTTTGTTTTGTAAAGTGGTATATTCCAACTTACATCCATTCGATAATGGAGCATATATGGCATATTTAACCCCAGTAAGTTGTAATTCAACATTAAGTGGCAATTCAGTTCCAAAGATTTCTCCAATCCCATCAATAATCTTAAATTTTAAGATAGTTTTATGAGGAACTTCGAATCTCCACTCTGAAAACCCAGGTATTTCAACTTGAATACTATCTTCCGGACGGAAAGTGGAAGTATCACCACCACCAAATCCTGGAATTGACATTATATCTAATGGTGTATAATCAGTAGTATGTTATATCAACTGCAAAGGCAACAAGAACGGTATATTTTTGTGTATGAGAAATTTTCAGGCTAAAATGGAGTTTCCTGTATACAAGAGAACCTATAAACTTTTTACAACTGTTGCAAATACAATATATGTATAAAAATGTCAAATCTTTGTATTATGAATATTTAATAAAAACTAAGCTATGTAGAGGTAGACGTTACCCTGATCTATGGCACACTGTGATAGATTTTGAAATTTCCTTAACCTGTTAAGAAAATGTGTTTTATTCGAAATTATATACCGGAGAAATCCAATTTCTTTGGTTTGATTCTTGATTGATTTGCAGTTAATTTCACAATTCTTCTTTGCCCTGTCTTGTTATTAACCAATTCCATATGTGTGTCGTAATTGACTGATTTAGAATTGTCATCAAATGGGTTTGAAGACATGGTTGATTTATGTACTGGGGTAGAGTTTGTAGTTGACAAGAATGGATTTTCAAGCTTTGTAGGTGTTGGAAGTTCTTCATTATCTTCTTCATCAGATGAATAATAATTATTATATGATTTTCCATGCCAATGGTTTACTAGACTATCATTTATCAATTGAATTCCTGGAGTTTGAGGTATATTCATATCTTCCTCTTCCTCTTCTTCCTCACGATAAATCATAGTTTCATCTGCTTCTTCTTCTTCTACTTCATTTCCATATCCACCAGATGATAAGAATATATTATCCTTATGTGACATATTTCTAGCATATTGTCTTCCTGAACCAACTTTAGATGGAGCTGGCAATAATAAACCAAATGATAATTTTTCTTTTCTATTTGATTCTACATTCAGATTACTAGTAAAGAAATCACTAAGATTACCCATTATTTTCCTTTTCCGTGAGTTTGGAGATTTATGAGGAGTGAATTCAGGTGTTATGGGTAATAACTTAACAGATGATTTAGGAATAGTTAAATTATTTGACTTCTTCTTCAGTATTGAACTTGGCGTTTTGAAAGTAGTCGGAGTAGTTGAAAAGGTTGTGTTAGCATTGACAGTATTACTACTAGTTGACAAGAATGGATTTTTAGACTTTGATGTAGTTGAAGGAGTTATCAAACCATTTCGTTGTTGAATTGGAGTAGTTGATGACAACGGAGTCAGCATAGTCCTACTTGACTTTGCATTGGATCTAGGCGGCGTCAGAGGCGTTAAAGTGATATGTGACATTGATAACTAAGCTAATAGATGAAGAATATGAGACAGTAGTTACAAGATGATTTGATCTGACATATAAATAAGTGATATTAGATGAAATGAGATGGGATGATTTGGTATAGATCAATCAAAATAGATTTCTTGCTTAATTTTTGTGGTGTCGTGTTGTGTCGTGTCTGTGCGCGTCTGAAAATAAATGGCTGGTAAAAAAAAAGAAGGATAGAAGAAAAAAAAAAGTCTGAGAGAAAAAGGATTTTTCCTAATTGGGAAGTGATGATAGTCAGACATATTATTAACTATGCATAATTTGGACTATACAGATGGATTAATTTGCAACAATTCTATAAGTAGTAGGAATAGTGTTGGCAGTATGATAATCAACTGAGCTGAGTTTAAGGGCTCTGAGAAGGGTGAACTACTTTTGAAATAGGGTGTTAAGGTGAAGTTCATCGTAACCGAATATTTTAAGTTCTAAACTGTGGTGATTCAATATTAACAATCGCAGACGCTTGGAAAGTCAATTGTAGATGGTCTCAAAAATTGTATAAATTTAACTCATATCTTTTGATTTATATAATGGCTAAATTATCCAGTTAAATAACCAACTTACACATTTACTGACAAACTTCTGCTAATGTCCAATATCTGACGATTTCTGATCTATAAAACAAATCAAAGTTAAAATTATAAAGTTTAACATTTGACATCCCCGATATAATCGGAAGACTACCAATTTATGGCACCTGTAAATCTATACCTTCTAAATTGATTAGTATTGTTATACCCTGTGATAAATTTAATTATAAATTAGAAATCACGATGACTATAATAAAGGCGCTATCGTACATTAATTTCATTAGTTGTAACCTTTTTCGAAATATAAATCTAACAGACGGGTTAGAAACGGTTAGTATAGGAAATGGGTGGAACGGTATGGTTAAGATGTACTGCATATGTTTTAAAGTTACATTATAATTGAAGAAAAAGTTTTTGATTGCTTATAATTGGGTACGGCTAAATACTAAATGCTATTTCATTTTATAATTCTAGCCCCCTATTCCAGTTTATAGGTTTTCTTTTTATTTTTGGTACTGATCGGCAAAAATCCCTAAATCTATGGTATGCACGGCATGTAGCAAGAATTAGAATTAGACATTTTAATTACTATAGAGTTCGAATTCAAACTTCACTGACGTAAGAAAGTCAAGTAGTTGACGTCAACATAGATACTATAATTAGTAATTATATAATTCAAATAATAGAAGACAGAGATAAATATCGACATAATTTATAAATTTAATAATGGGAAATTATTTACTGCCAATAAATTGACAGAGATAACCGCTAAATAAAATACACCAAAATAAAAAAAATAAAAAAAAATAAAAGAAAACCAACAAAAGGGGAAATTCAAAAAAAAAAATAATCAGACAAAATGTCGTGCTGGTTTAAATTTTATAATTGACTAATGATTACATCTGTTATCTCAAATGTGGTGAAGGGGACGGATGACTTCGTCCGTTATCGTTTAGAAGTGTGGTTTGCACCCGTACAGAATTACTATGTGACTATCTAGAGTGACTAAGAATAGCTTTGTAAATCCCTTATTACACTTTCCGTAAATAATGAAAAATGTGAATAATTTGAAAAATTTAAATGGCAGTCTGTCTGTCTGATTGTCAGTTTGTCTGTCTGATTGTTTTGGTTTATATTTTTGTGTTTCAGTGTCTGATTTTTGTTTTTGTCTCTCATTTTTTATTGTTATTTTAATTTTGTGTAATTTTGTGTACGACAAAAGTCCTTACCAAAAGCAGAGACAGACAAAAAAAAATAAGTAAAAGACAAAAAAAAAAAGTCTAAAAAAAGGATTTATGAAAATGAAAGTGAAAGTGAAAATGAAAGAAGAGAGAAATAGAGAAGCTCAATCTATTCTACCTTTCTTCGTTCTTTATCACTACCAAACCCTTTATAGAGAGTATCGTAGTTCCAACGATACTGAGTAGATCATTGCTTGGTCCTTGTTTAAACATCATCCATCCAACTTCCACGATACTACACATTCAGACAAAAATCATAGTTAGTTAACGTTAGTGTATAATTTTCGGGTGTCTCCATAATCAATTATTTCATCTATTGATAAAGTTGTGGTTATCTCATACGATAATAAGGCGTTAAACCTAAAATATCAATTATATCATCTAATTGCATCTTAACCTTTCGATTGCATCTATTCAAACTATACCCGCTTTAGTATTTTATGGTAAACCACCTATATTTACTATTTCTCATTTCATATTCCCATTGACAGTCCGTTTTACAACCACATTTATTCAATTATCATCCATCAATCGAAAGTTAATCATTAATTCAATCAATCTATCATGAGTTTTTTGTTCTGTTGTCTGGGTGAATCTTCTGATTCAAGTGATGATAAATCTCAAACTCCTCAAACTAGAACCGTTAGTTCAGGTGTAAATAGAAAGGATATAACCGCAAATAATATTAATCCAAAATCATCAACCACTAAATCTACTACATCCAATACATCAAAAGTGCCAGAAATAGTTGCTACCGCTACTAAAACTTCTAAAGGTCATCAAAATAGTAATAGTATACATAAAAAAGATTTACTTGATGATGATAATTCTATAAATGAAACTGACACCATAACAAATACTGGCGACGAAGCCAATAATACTCCTATATCTCATCCTGATAAACAATTATCATCTGATCAACAACAAAATATAATAACTCAAGTTAGTCCATCATCAAGTAATGGAGTTATTTCTGCCTCTAATAAATCCATTAATTCTCATCAAAATAAACAAAATGGAGTTGAAGAACAAGATGAAGAAGATGAAGATGATGATGATGATGAACATGATGAAGAAATATATGATGAAGATGATGATGAAATGGAAGATGAATCAGTTTTAGATTTAACTAAACTTCAAGATGGTCAAGCTTTTAATCCTGAAACTGGATTTCTTTTGGGCAAAAAGGATAAAAAATTTGGTTCTAAAAAATGTCTTATTCTTGATTTAGATGAAACTTTAGTTCATTCATCATTTAAATATTTAAAAACTGCTGATTTTACTATTCCAGTTGAAATTGATAATCAAGTTCATTATGTTTATGTAATAAAAAGACCTGGAGTGGATGAATTTTTAAAGAAAGTTGGTCAATGGTATGAAGTTGTAGTATTTACAGCTTCAGTGGCAAAATATGGAGATCCTTTATTAAATAAATTGGATATTTATAATTCTGTTCATCATAGATTATTTAGAGATTCATGTTATACTTATCAAGGAAATTTTATTAAAAATTTATCTCAAATAGGACGTACATTAAGTGATTCAATTATTATTGATAATTCACCTGCATCTTATATATTCCATCCTCAACATTCCATTCCAATTTCAAGTTGGTTTAGTGATACTCATGATAATGAATTATTAGATTTATTACCATTTTTAGAAGATATATCTAAAACCAACGTTGATGATGTTGGATTAGTTTTAGATATATCATTATAGATAAATGTATCATATAAACCAACAAAATGAACAAAAAATACATCCACTGCTACTATTATATATATATACTATTACCTCCAAAAACTATCAAATAAACTATCATTCATCACCTCATCCCGCTTTCCATTTACTATATTATCGTTACTGTTATTATTCGTTGCATTATTATGCAACTTTTTTCCCATATTTTTTCATTATATTAATATTTTTTATTTTATTCACTTTTATTTTATTTAATTTTATTTAATTTTTATTCTATGGCTAATCCCAAACACCCTTATAGATTTTCAGCAATTGACAAAAAGACCCAAAACTAAGATATATCTTCATCCCCACCACCTCCAAAACAGAAAAGCTCCATCATAAACAAAATGTTAAAACTAAATCACTCAATCAATCAACAGAAACAAAGAAAGAGACCAAAGTTTGATAATAAGATAGATATGCTATTTTTAAAAGAGGATGTACTATCTTCATAAACAATAGCACATACATAAGCAGGACTTATGTTTTATTGTTGAATTAGGTTTATCGATGGGATCTTTTGATTAAGGCTTTTATTATTTGTTGTTGTCATGGTCAAAAATGATAGTATAAAGAAAGCAAAAGAGAGGTTAATAATCATCAATATGGTCTTATTACATAAAGCTATTACTTCTAATTAATTATTATTATTATTATACTTAACATTAATACAATATAACTCTGTAATTATAATGCATATGTTTATATATGAAACTGTTTATTACTATGTACAAATTATTTTTCGCAGTAAGTTAAACAGGAAAAAAATTTAACCAAAAATAAAAATTAAAAAAAAAGTTAACCAGAGATGAGTTTATACCATATTATAAACCTATAAATACTACATACACAGTCTCCAACGGAAGAGACAGCCACATCATATCAGCATATTTCATTCATAAGATTTAGCATAGTACGTTTAACGCTCACCCCAGGAACAAAGAATAAGTAAATCTATTGCAAACATGAAGATAAAAACCATCAGTAGATCATCAGATCAATATGTTCCCGTTAGAAACACTCAAGAATCATCATTACCACGTAATTTAAATCCTGCCTTACATCCCTTTGAAAGAGCCAGAGAATATACCAAAGCTTTAACAGCAACCAAGTTGGAAAGAATGTTTGCTCAACCTTTTGTAGGTCAATTAGGTGATGGTCATCGTGATGGGGTTTATTGTATTGCAAAGAATTTCAATACTACTAATCAAGTTGCTAGTGGTTCAGGAGATGGGATAATAAAATACTGGAATATGACTAGTAGAGATGAAAGTGTTACATTCAAAGCCCATTATGGTATGGTTACTGGGTTAGTGGTGACTCCAACTCAATCAAGAATGTTAAGTTGTGGAGATGATAAATATATTAAATTATGGTCTGTGAATCATGAAGAATTCGATCATACTTTTGGTGAAGATGAAGTTTATAATAATAAGAATAAAGGGTTAGTTAAAACCTTTTTAGGAGAACATGCATTTAAAGGCATTGATCATCATCATCAAGATGATGTGTTTGTTACTGGGGGATTATCCATTCAATTATGGGATATTAATAGATCAAAGCATATTAGTGACTTAAGTTGGGGTGCTGATAATATTAATACTGTTAAATTCAATAAGACTGAAACTAATATAATTGCTTCATCAGGTTCAGATAATTCTATTGTATTGTATGATATTAGAACCAATACCGCCATTCAAAAAGTTGTTACCAGTTTAAGAACCAATTGTTTAAGTTGGAATCCAATGGAAGCATTTAATTTCGTTAGTGGTAGTGATGATCATAATGCTTATTTATGGGATATGAGAAATTTAAATAAATCGATTAATGTATATAAAGATCATGTGGCTGGTATAATGGATGTTGATTTCTCTCCTACTGGCGAAGAATTAGTTACTGGTTCATATGATAAAACCATTAGAATCTTCAGAACTAGAGAAGGTCATTCAAGAGATATCTATCATACCAAGAGAATGCAAAGAATCTTCTGTGTCAAATATACTACTGATGCAAGATATATCTTAAGTGGTTCAGATGATACTAATATCAGAATTTGGAGAGCAAATTCGTCAGAAAGAGCAAGTATTAAATCTACAAGACAAAGAAATAAGATGGAATATGATAACGCCTTAAAGGAAAGATTTAAACATATGCCTGAAATTAAAAGAATATCTAAACATAGACATGTTCCAAAGGTTATTAAGAAGGCTGAAGAAATCAAGAGAATTGAAATTAATAGTTTAAAGAAAAGACAAGAAAATGATAGAAAACATAGTAAACAAGGTAGTAAGCCTTACGTACCAGAAAGACAAAAACATATTAGAGGTACAGCTATTAAGGAAGATAATTAGATACTTTTTTTTATTTTTAAATAGATTAAATTTAATTTACGGTGAATTATATTTTAGTTTTACTATTTTGTAGATTTTTACAGCATATCTAGAGATAGATATTTTTTTGCTCACTTCATAAAAACTTTTTGGCAGCAAAAAGTTTAGCTACCATTTACATTTTGAGAGCATTCATCTACTAAGGTCCATACAAACCATAATCATCAAATAATCAATCTTAAAAGGATGTATATTGGTGATATTTATCAATCTAATGATGAAATTGACAATGAAAAAAGCAGAAAATCTGTTATAAGAGTGAATCATAAGAAAAGATCAATAACTACAACTTTACAATTCACAAAGAGGGACTTTGAATTCAACAATAATAATAATGATGTATCATTCGGAACAAACTTATTACTTGGAGAAGATCCTATAGTGCAACATAGTGGTGTCCAAAGCATGGCGCTATTTAAAGACTTTGGTTCATATGATTTATACGCCTGTACAGGATACTGCTACGTACTTTTGGTTTTTGGATTTGTTGTATTTGGCGCTATCGCCTTTGCTACAAGAGAGTACTGGCTTTCATTTGCAAAAAGGGCCATGTCAGCTACAAGTGCAAGATTACGTGATATTAATTGGAATGCTGCTACTGTAACAGGAATTGCAAAGGAAAATGTTGAAGAAGAGAAAAATGATATTGTTGATAATACTTCTTTCCAAAATGATGCTTATAACCTAGGTCAAGGTAATGAAGAACAATTAGAGAATGGAAAGGAACCTGTAAGCCCAGCGGTTGGATATGAAATGGAAAGGAATGGAAGTCAATCTCTTGGACCCCAAATGCCTTTGAACTCAATATTTTCTCACTTTGCAGACAGCCAGGGTTTTGGTAATTCTGGAGCAATAAGAAGTTCAAGTTCAGAGAGTTTACAAACGAAAATACAATCTTTATTACATATAAAGATACTTAATGATGACAATGGTAGTGATGCTGTTAGTGAAGATTCAATAACTGGTTTTATAAAAACGGCACTTATAGAGAGAGAAGGATTAGGACATTATAATGTTGATAAAAAGAGATATTATTATAAAGATCTTTATGAAATTAGAAATAAAATCAACAAGCTGTTATTTTCCAAATTAAGGGATGAAGAAGGTGATAAGCAATATATAAAATTGACTACACTACTTACATGTTCTAAACCTTACCCACTTCTGACTTTCCCCTCCGTTCTCTTAGCCAATCAAGCCATTGTCGATATTCGTCCCAACTTTATAGATGAAAAATATGAAGCAGCTCTAAAGAAAGAAAGTTCTCCAAAGGCGGAATCTATTTTACAAGGAATTAGAATCCAGAAAGCTGAAAATGCTCTTAATGTTGTGAAATTATTATCTATGGGTGCTTCATATAAATTATTTGATAATCCTAATTATTTTATTCCTAGTTTCAATGATGTAATTGAATTTATCATGGATAATAATTACTTATTTAATATTATTAAAGTCAATTCAAACATTTGTCAGTACGATCAAAGTTTATTCATTGAAATGGTATTAATGTATTGTTGGACTCATTATACATTTAAACAAGCTGAAGAAGAATTGGTTAAAAGAGATGATGAAGAAGAGTTATCATTTAAACAAGCTCAGTTTTTATCACTTAAGAAAACTTTTGAGCAATGGAATTTAGTTGATCCAATAGTTCAATCGAGACATAATATATTTAGATATTTTTGTAATATTTTATTAGGATTAGGACCTACAGATTGGATACCTCAGACAATAAGGATAGAAATTGAATTAAAGGCATTTATTTTACTCCGAGAAGCCGTTAAAATTTCAGTTTGTCATGAATATTTAAGTATGATACCTATGATTGCTATAGCAATTGCAATAACTTTTACATCAGGAACCAAATATTTATTTTATGAAATTTTAAATAAAATTCTTAAGACTCATTCTAATTGTTGTATGAAAGAATATTTACAACAAAATGATAGTGATTTAAAAGCAATAATTCAACATGGATTTTGGTCGAAGAATGATTCAAAAGTTTTTAAACAAACGGAGAAAATCTATGAATATTTAATTAGTAAAAAATTTGAAATAGTTGAGAAATGGAAAGCTGAAGTTGAACAAGATGGTACTACATTTCCTAGTAATGTTATATATAAAGGACCACCTATAATTCCACCAACAGCTAATCCATTAAATGAAGTAAATTTCCCTCAAGTTCCAGATACTCCATTACGTGAAGTTGCAAAAGTACCTGAATTTTCTACAGCTCGTCAAAGACCAACAACTCCTGGAGCATGGAGTGTACTAAGGGAAGATAATAATCAAGGTAATAATAATCATAATAATACTATGAATGATGATGGAGATGAAGAAGGTGACGGTGAACCAGAAATAGAAGGAAGTAGAGGAAGTGATAAGGGAATAAAACATCAACGTCAACTTAATCCTCTCATATAGTTACGACATTTATAATCTTAAAAATGTATATATATAAACATCTTATATAAAAGAATTGCAACCAAATAGATTAAAAGTTGAATTAAAATATATTATATGCCGTATTTAAACAAATGACACAAAAGGCGATAGAGTTTGCATGTGAAGCGCACCTTCAGGAGATAATAATTTGAACCGAGCTTTAACTGATTTTGTCTGTACCGAGAATTACTGAGCACCGATAATTTAGTGAGCCCATTGGAACTCATGAGACTATCTTAATTATTGATATGTTTATTCGTAGGGGTGTCTAGTTGGACTAATAATGTGTAGATATAATTAGTATGCTTGTAATGATACAACTATATAGTATGGAATGACCAGTTATACTAGATAACTCCACGGTAAATGAACTAGTACTAATAACATATATTACCTAAAACGGCAATTTTTGCATTTTAATTGTTTAAAAGGTCACTAAAATTTAGTGAGAATTAGTTCCCTGCTTCCTCCCTGGCAACTATAAATTTACAGCTGTTGTCGCGCTCATGTGCTATTTTTATTTTATGATGGTGATGGCATAGTGTGAAAAGTTTGGGGTTTTTTAGAGTTGCGGAGAGTATCATAAGAAGATATTGAATTATCTATAATAATAAGGACAATCTGTGATATTATGGAATTGGAATTTACATTGATTTTGAATTTGATTTAAATATATATTACTTTTATTCATTCATTCTTTTTTTTAACTACCTTTCTATCTTTTTCAAAAGTTACTTTGTTTTCCTTTTCCATACACCCTGTTGCTAGATAAGATTAGTCCCAAAATCAATAAAATCAAATCATCATCATGTCAGGTATTGAATTAGCCGTTGCTGGTTTATTAGGTTCTCAATTATTAGAAGCCAAATTGCATATCAAAGAAGATTTCTTACTTGCTCAAAAAGTTGTAAGAGGTGCTCTTCCATATTTGTATAGATCATCACATGGTAAAGCCAGTTATTGGTATTACTTCGAACAAACCGCTTTGAAATATCCTAATAATAAAGCTATTGCCTTCCCAAGACCTAAGAAGGATCCTCCAACTCCAAAAGTCGACGATAAAGGTTTTAAAATCTATGATGATCAATTCACAGTTGAAACTTATACTTATCAAGAATTATATGACATCATCTTAAGATTCTCATATATTTTGAAATATGATTATGGAGTTACAGCTGAACAAACTATTGCTGTTGATTGTATGAATAAACCATTATTCATTTTCCTTTGGTTAGCATTATGGAATATTGGTGCTACTCCTGCTTTCTTAAATTTTAATACTAAAGATAAACCTTTAGTTCATTGTATTAAAATCGCTAAAGTATCTCAAGTTTTTATTGATCCAGATTGTGCTGATCCAATTAGAGAAACTGAAGCAAAAATTAATGAAGAATTACCTCAAGTTAAATTGCATTATATTAATGAACCGGAATTATTAAAAGTCTTGACCGATAAATCAAGACCAAAACATAGAGCTAGTGATAAAACTAGAAGACCAGATGATAGAGATTTTGATTGTTGTGCTTTGATTTATACTTCTGGTACCACTGGTTTACCAAAAGCTGGTATAATGTCTTGGAGAAAAGCTTTTATGGCCGCTTACATTTTCGGTTATATTGTTAAAATAAAACAATCTTCAAATGTCTTGACTGCTATGCCATTATATCATTCTACAGCTGCCATGTTGGGG
Organism: Scheffersomyces coipomensis; assembly: GCF_036884675.1. NCBI lineage: Eukaryota > Fungi > Ascomycota > Pichiomycetes > Serinales > Debaryomycetaceae > Scheffersomyces > Scheffersomyces coipomensis. The sequence goes on along the minus strand of NW_027042898.1, from coordinate 461,376 downwards.
GTTTGTCCAACTTTATTAGCTGGTGGTTGTGTATCTGTATCTCAGAAATTCTCTGCTACTTCATTCTGGACTCAAGCAAGATTAACTGGTGCTACTCATATGCAATACGTTGGTGAAGTTTGTCGTTATTTAACTAATTCCAAATATCATCCTGATCAAGATAGTCATAATATTCGTATTGCTTATGGTAATGGATTACGTCGTGATATTTGGTTAGATTTCAAAAAGAGATTCCATATTGAAGCCATTGGTGAATTCTATGCTTCAACTGAATCACCAATTGCAACTACTAATTTACAATATGGTGAATTTGGTGTCGGTGCATGTCGTAAATATGGTTCCTTACTTAATCTTTTAATGTCATTCTCTCAGACATTAGTAAAGATGGATCCAAATGATGAAAGTGAGATTTATAGAGATCCAAAAACTGGATTCTGTATTCAAGCTGCTAATAGTGAACCAGGTGAATTATTAATGAGAATTTTAAATGCTACCAAACCAGAAGAAACTTTCCAAGGTTATTATGGTAATAAACAAGCATCTTCCAAAAAGATCCTTTTTGATGTATTTAGAAAAGGTGATGCCTGGTTTAGAAGTGGTGATTTATTAAAAACTGATGCTGATGGATTATTATACTTCGTGGATAGATTAGGTGATACCTTCCGTTGGAAATCCGAAAATGTCTCCGCCACTGAAGTTGAAAATGAATTAATGGGATCGAAAACCATTAAACAATCCGTGGTGGTTGGAGTTCAAGTTCCAAATCATGAAGGTAGAGCATGTTTTGCTGTTCTTGATCCATTAGATGAATATCTCGATACTTCAAAACATCAAGATATCTTATCCAAGATCTATGCTCATGTAAATCATTCATTACCAAAATATGCTGTACCCCAATTCATTAAGATTGGTCGTGAAATTGAAGCTTCTCATAATCATAAAGTTCCAAAGAATCAATTTAAGAATCAAAAATTACCAAAAGGGGAAAATAATGATGAACTTATTTATTGGTTAAATGGGGATAAATATGAAGAATTAACTCATGAAGCTTGGAGTACGATCATTAATGGAGAAGCTAAATTATAGACGTTTTGTTTCTGCTCTCCATTGTGTTACTATTTCCAAAGTTATTTCCCCTGTTTACACTCTACAGTGACTGTTAGTTTTTTTATTTATTTATATTTTAGTTATTGTTTTGATTTTTTTTTTTAGATGTTTTCTTTCTTTCTTCCATTCTCTTTCTTTTTAAAATAATAAATTATGCCTTTACATGAATGTCAAATGCTACTGTAGATTAAAAATGAGTTAAATACATTTAAACTTATATTAATTATTTGAAAGTAAACAATAATAAAAACGTTATAAAAACCATTATTAATTTGAGAATGAAATCAATTCATATCGATTTTATTTATTTTTCAGAGATGGCAACAACACCTGGTAATTCTTTACCTTCTAATAATTCCAATGAAGCACCACCACCGGTAGAAACATGGGATAATTTTTCAACAACACCGAATTTCTTAGCAACAGTAGCAGTATCACCACCACCAATGATAATAGTGTTACCAGCTTCAGCAGAAGCAACTGCGGCATCTAATAAAGATTTAGTACCGGCAGCGAATTTTTCAAATTCGAAAACACCTGGTGGACCATTCCAAACAATGGTTTTAGCTTTAGCAACGGCAGCAGCAAATAATTCTCTTGATTTTGGACCAGCATCTAAACCCATCCATTTATCTGGAATACCTTCAGCTTCAGTGGCAACACCGGTTTCAGCATCTTTATCGAATTTATCAGCAGTGACGAAATCAACTGGTAAGACTAATTCAACACCATTCTTCTTAGCTTTAGCAACTAAATGTTCAACATTTTGAGCACCAGCTTCATCATATAATGAATCACCAATTGGCATTTTATCTAAAACTTTTTTAAAAGTGAAAGCCATACCACCACCGACAATTAAGATATCAACTTTATCTAATAAATTATCAATTAATTGAATTTTATCAGAAACTTTAGCCCCACCTAAAATAGCTAAAAATGGTCTAACTGGATTTTCTAAAGCTTTAGCGAAATATTCTAATTCTTTAGCCATAAGGAAACCAGCAGCTCTTTTTGGTAAATCGAAACCAACCATTGATGAATGAGCTCTATGGGCAGTACCAAAAGCATCATTAACATAAACATCAGCTAAAGAAGTTAATTCAGCTCTGAATTTTTTAACAGCTTCAGCACTGGCTTTAACTTTTTGACCATCAACTTTAGCTGAACCTTCTTCTTCAATATGGAATCTTAAATTTTCTAATAAGAAAACGTCACCATCTTTACCAGCATTAACCGCTTTTTCAACTTCTGGACCAACAGAATCAGATAAAAAGTGAACTTTTTTACCTAATAATTTTTCTAATTCAGCAGCAACAGGAGCTAAAGAATATTTGGCATTTGGTTCACCATTTGGTCTACCTAAATGAGAAGCTAAGATAACAGCCTTTGGTTTATGTTCCAAGACATATTCAATGGTTGGTAAAGCAGCCACAATTCTTTGATTGTTGGTGATGGTTTTACCGTCTAATGGAACGTTGAAATCAACTCTGATGAAAACTCTCTTATCGGAGACATCTAAATCTTTGACAGATAATTTTTTAGATAATGACATGATTATAAATGGACTTTTGCTATTAAAAGGAGAAATTCGATATAGAAATTGACCAATTGAATAAAAATTCATAAAACAAATGAAATATAAAATTTGGGAAATCGAGGAAAATATTGATGATTTTAAATAATTGGGATGGAGGTGGTGAGCATACCCAATCTGGTCCACCCACTCAGTACTGTACAGTGCACACCACCACCACCACCACCACTAATAATTTCTCACTAAATTAATGAATGGTTCTCTCGCTCGTTCACCACGTAACTTAACTCTAGTAGTGAAAAATTCCTGTATAATGGTTTAGAGATATTCCTCCCCCCCCTGCTCCCCTTCTCTCCCTGGATGAACTCCGTTAAAAATATTCTGATCCCGGCGGATACCTCACTCCCGTTACACCAACAACTTTTTGATTTTTGTTACTGAGAATAACTAGGGGAGAATCAGGTGATTGATTATTTATTTATTTATTTATAACTAAAACAACGCCAATAACTTCTAGGAATATCATCAGATTTTGAATAATTAAGTAGTACCCACATGTACTTTTGTTAGTAACTACCATTATAGTATGATAATCTAACTAACCGGGTTATCCTGTTCAACCGAATAACTACTATTACTACCATGAAAACTTAAATCTTAATTGTACCTTTTAACCGTAATTAGAATTGACATCCATACCGCTAATATGGACATATCTGTGTCATAGAATGTCGCATATTTGACATACAATGTCGTCCATAAATGACAAACTTTTGTATGTAACTCTTCGAGAAGGTTCTAGCAAATATGACGACATTATCATCACTAAAATTTTGCGATCTATATATCTATATAAGCATTTCATAAGGATTAACCAAACTTTACCTATTATATCCATCATCAACTAATAAACAAACATGAATAAGTTATTAAACTGGTCTCTAGCCCAAGAATCGGGTGATCAAGAAGCTATCAGCAAAGTCGGACAACCAGATGCAAAGATGTTACAACAATTATTTGGTGGAGTCGATGATCCATCTTTAATGAAACAAGCTATAATCATTATTGAAAATGAAGAAGCAACTTTAGAAAATAAAGAAATTGCCTTTGATAATTTCGAGATGCTTATCGAAAACTTGGATAATGCCAATAATATCGAAAATTTAAAACTATGGCCTGCAATTATAAATCAACTTTCATCAGATGCTCCTCCATCTTTAAGAGTATATGCTGCATCTGTCATTGCTGTTGCCGTTCAAAATAATCCAAATTGTCAAGAAGCTTTCAATAAAACTGATGGTTTAGAAAAGTTAATCAAAATCGCCTTAGATAAGGAATCTTCTAAAGAATTATTATTAAAATCATTATTAGCTATATCTTGTGCCATAAGGAGTTTTGAAAAAGGTTACCTTCAATTTAATAATTTAAATGGATGGGAAATCATTCAAAATATAAATAATGAACCATTACAAAATCATAAAGTTAAATTAAGATTATTATCAGTGATATCATCAGTATTATCAAATGGTTTAACTAAAGAAACTCAATCTCAATTACGTGAACATGACTTGATAAAATTCTTAGTATCAATCTTAGATAAAGATGGTCATGCAGGTTGTATAGATAAAGCTTTGAATATCGTATCCCAATTAGCCGGTGAAGGATTTGAATTCACTTCTACTGAAATTGCTGATTTATCTCAAGGTTTAGAAAATGTTCATCATTTAAAGGATACTTTATCTGTTGATGATTACGATGCTGCTAAGAAAGTTTTAAATTAATCATTCATCATTATATATATATATACATTCTTTTATAGATTTTTAGTTTTGTCGTCTAATTAATATTTATTCAAATCGATTCATTAATAGCTGTATTTGGATCTTTAGCCATAAAGAAATTCTTCATGGCAACATCTGTAGATGGTGGAATAATATTCCTACCTGTGGAATCCTTACCTATTGATCCATTGGATACAAATCTATCATGTATAGCTTTAAGCGATGGGAAAAACATAAATAATCTCTCCGTCTTTGATTCTGTCATGAATTTAAATTGTTGGATACTTTGCATAAACGTTGATTTGGTATCTTTACCAGATTTAATGGTGGGTAAATTGGCTAAACTTGAATTTCTCTCAAATTTATCATAAAGCGCTTGGGCTATAGTATAGGTGAATGACTGTAACCACATTATCCCCTCAGATGCATTTCTAACGGGGAAGGTCACAATTTTAAGTTCAACTTGTGCCTTTTGTAATATAAACTCAACAGATTTAGAAGACATTGTAATATCATCCATAGCATCAGCTTTTCTCTTTTTAGGTTGTGATCGAGGTATATCATCTGGATTCATTCGTTGGATTACTGATTCTTTATATTCCTTTTGTTCCTTGTTCTTTATCTTATTAATAAATAGTTCAAGACCTTCGATTAAAATCGTTATCACACAATCTTCATGAACTGGAAGTAATGAATTATAAAACACTTTGGCCTGATTTATAACATGCTTTAATGTATTCTCTTGAACCTTTCTGAAAAACTCTTCCGCCAGATAATACAACACTATATTCTTTTCAACAATATCTTTCTCCTCACATGGTCTGAAGATATCATTTTCCTTATCATAAGTGGCCTTCACTCTTCTCTTCCAATATACAACTGGTAAATCTTCAAATGAAGTCTCATATTTACTTGGGTATAATGTGGAAGTCAATATTTCAAGTTTGAATTTGGGAATTATTGTGGATGATAAAACAAGGGTCATTTCAGTTAATAGTTCTTCTTTACTTCTAGTGACTCTATTAGCTTTATTAAGCTGTTGTTTTTCTTCAGTCTGTTTTGGTTTTGCCCTTGGCTTTGCTTTAGGTTTGGGTTGTAATTGTGATTGGTTTTCAATTATAAATTCAAACTGTTGTGAAGACTGAGTTGGTGGTACTGTGACTTGATTCTTTGGCTTGCTTACCCTCGGTATTGGAGGTAACGGACTTGGAATTATTGAAAATTTAGAAGTAGCTGATACTATCCTCTGTGGTGTTTCCATGTTAACCTTTGGTCTTTTCGATGCACTTGAAGGAATCGGCTGAGAAGATGAAATAGGACTTAAAGTATCTAATATGTCATCCACTACCACATTAACTTTCTGGAAACCAGTATTGGCTGTAACAGGCATAGTAGAAGATCTGACAGCTTTGGTTGGTTTGGAAGAATCATTGTCACTGTCACTATCAGAAATCCAATGATCTATATCTAGGATTGAGGTGCTCGCCATCTTTACTTCTGGAGCATGAGTTTTCAGGAATGAGAATGTTGAATCCACTATACTATCATTTTCTATTGATTTTGCTATAGGTGACAGTGAAATAAAAAGCTTTCGTGATTCAGGAACTGGACCTTTCTTTACACTGCTAACTTTTGTCGAGTTTGCTTTATCGCTACTAACTCCTTTACTTCCTAATATCTCTTCAAGTTCAGCATCAACATACTGATCTTCATTTAGGGCATCGACAAATACATCATGATCCAATTCATCGTCTGATAGGCTATGTGATTCAGTTAGTATACGCGTATGGTAAAATATTGATAATGAAAGATATTACATACATTTCTATTACAGTTTCGTTTCTTTGGCCTCTATTAATTGGCTTCATGGGACTGTAGTCATCCAATAACTCTATTACTTCGTGGTTCGACATTATCATCAAATACCTTAGTTGGCTGCAATAGTTTCCCAATAGCTTTTAATGAAAAGTAAATAAACCAAAAAAAAAATTTGGTTTCCTCAAAATCAAAATTCCTGCATGGAACAATTTAGCTGAACAAATTCAAAATCATTCAAACAACATAACTATTTACCATACATAGTTTAAAACGACAGAATAGTTGGAGTGATTCGTTGATTGATCTGATACATTAAACCATGGTGCAGAGGAGATTATCATTCAGTATGCCCAAGAATGGGGTTAGTGCTGTGGGGTCTTTTGAATCAATGTTTGAATTGAAAGAAGTTCAGAATACAATCAAATATGACTGGGCCGATTTATTAAGAGACGATGCCAATCCGATTGAAACAGCAATGTATTTGTTGGATGATTCTTCGGTAGGTCTTGCTCATAAGAAGCAGGAATTTGATATGATTAGATCAAATACAGAAAATGCTTTAAGGGCTGTTGTCAATGATCATCATGAAGTTTTCAATAATAGTATTGGTTCATTCCATTTGCTATTGGATACTTTACAAGACTCACAATCAGATTCAAATGATATTAAAGATATTTTGGAGTCTACAGTCAGAGATGTACAGGATAGATCAGAAGCATTACGTGAATACAGTCAAACATCAGCCAGATATTCAGAATTGATTGAAATCTTAGATGCTATTACTGAGGTTTCGTCTATTCCTAACAAAATCGATCAATTAACCCAAGAAAGAAAGATTCATGAAGTCTATGATGTTATATCACAAGGTTATAAAACCGCTGAAAAGTATAACTTGTGGTCATTAAGTGCTATGAGTGCTACGAAAGATGCCTTACAAACTCAATCAAATCAATTGTTCGACACCATAGTTGAAGAATTACAAAGTGAGGTGTATTTAAAGGGTGCTGTAACAATAACCAATAGATCTCAACAAAATGTCTACTCATGGCTGACATTATCCAAATCCAATAATCCAAAATTATCGTCGTTAAAGTCTTTAATTACTGAACTGACAAATTTAGAGCAATATGTACATAATTCAGCTAACTTGGATATAACTGAAGTAACTGATGTTTTAACAGAACCAGTGGAGACATTCCTAAAAACACAATTGCCTAAAATTCATAATCATTACGTCAATAACGAAGGTCAACTCAATTACTCTATTCTTGTTGATTCTACTATGAATCTTAATTCGGGATCTTTCCATTATATCTATATGCTTTTGCACACTGCTTCCAGGCTTGGGAAATTAAATCAAATTGTTGAAATTCTTATAGGAAGGCATCAACTGGAAGTTCATGGTTTATTGAATAGAATAACTGAAGAAGTAAAACAAAAAAATGCATCAGCGTTAGCCAAACTAGCTAAGCTTCAAAAATTCGATCATAATTCAGAAATAAGTATAATAGGTCAGAACAATTTTAGTGATTCTTCAGTTGTAGTACTTCAAGATCTTTTCGGCTCAATATTTGTTAAGTTCTTGGCTGTCTTTCAAAGACATAAGATAATTGGTGAGATTGTTAATCTTATCGAATCTGGATCTAAACTTAACGGTACAACTAAATTAGTTACCAAGTACGATCAAGAAAACACTGCATCTGCAACAAATCATTATGATTTAACAACGGTTTGGAACATTTTGAAAAAAGAATTAAAGAATGTCATGTTGAATTATATTATTATTGATAACCTGTCACAAGTTGATACTGCCGACTTCTTGAAAGCCAGATCCAAGACAAGAGTATATGAAAACAGATCAGTTAAAAATATCTTCCATTTTGAAGATGTATCATACGAAAGATCTACTCCGTCAAATCCTGACTTCCTGAATGTTCTTCAAAATATGTTTCCAGGCTTTAATTTACATGATTCATCTGATGCAAAGAGTAACTTGATTGATTCATCGTCACCTTATATTCAAAATGAAACCATCAATGCATTAGTAGAAGTCTTGGTACCGAAAAATTTATTTAATATGAGAATCATGCTTGAATTCTTTTTAATATTTATCGAAGGTTCTCAAAGACTTTTCTTGAATTTCAAAACTGAACAACAGATCAGCGGACCTCAAAACAAAACTGCCTTACAATTCTTTGATGATTTCATGAAAGTATCATTTCTTTCCCATGTGAAGGAAAGTTTGGACTTATCATTTAAGGGATTTGTAGGAGGTACAGTTATCCGTGCTGAACATGATCAAAGTGGTGCATCCCATTTTACAGGTCTTAAACTTGATTTAATATCGATTAAACAAAATACAACAAGTAATGTTATATTTAGTTCTTTACAGGATTCAAATGAGTATAATACGCTTACAGTATATGAAAATGCATTGAACTTTAAGAAGTTGTTCCTCAGTATTTGTTCTATTTTAAACACCTCCTTGACGTATAGAAAGGAATTCAGTGACACTGCTCTTGGATTCTTAGAGAATTTTGCTACATCTTACTCAAATTTTTATTTGGAATTGTTATCAACTGGAAATTTCCAATTGAATGATTATGGAAACTCAATTGATTCTGGTAATAAGCCAATACTGAAAATAAGCAAGTGGATGAAAATTCCAGTATTGACTGAAGTTAGTGGTGCTGTACTTCGTGCTAATGCTATAAACGCAGAAGATCTAGGTAGTTTAGTTGCTCAAGAATCACAAGCTATGTTAATGGAGCATGATAATGGAGCCAATACTTTCAATGTAAATAAGGAGGATGTCTTGGATAAAGAATCCTTTAATCAAGTATGTAATCTTTTACTTACTGCATCCTGGATTTTGACTTGGTTACCTTCTATTAAGAGAGAATCTAAATATGACGTTTACGAAGCTGATCAAGAAGAAGATGAATCAATAAGACTTTCGGTAGTTGAAAAGTTAAGATACAATTGGTCATTCCTTGAGAATGGGAAATCACTAGTTAACATTACCGGCGGTAATGAAGACGTTACTCAACCAAATATATTTCTCGCATTAACTCCTGATAAGATTCAAAAATTTGATGAATTGGTTCAAACTTTTGAATCTATTAGAGATCAGACTTTGTTGGCTTTAAGATATGATTTAAGGTGCAAGTCAATTTATTATATTGGTAAATCATTCAGAGACGTTGATTGGACGCCAATTACTGAACCAGGTGATTCAGATAACTTCGTGGCATCATTGAATCAAGAAGTATTTAGCATTGATAACAGCCTTAGAAAAGTTTTAACTCAAGATGAAAGAGATAGTATCTTTGTTGGTATTCAATATTTCCTTAATAGATTACTTATTCAAGGTTCAAAAACACTTAAAAAGATTAATAGTAATGGTATTAAGAGAATTCTTTTGAATATTTATACTTTGAATCAAATGTTAAGAAATCTTTTGAAAGATCCAGAATCTATTGATTTCACTCTTTCGTCGGCCTATTATGATTTATTCGTTGCTAATGAGTTCGATTTCATCAACACTGTTAAACAGAAGAAGAATGAATATACAGTAGAAGAATTTAAGAACTTGGCAAGGTTAGTCTATAGTGAAAAATTAGCTGATGGAACTGGAACTACATTCAATAAGAACAAATATGCTGATTTAATCAAGAAAATTGACGAAGCAGTAAAGTAAATAATATAATATAGTGTAACGGCTTTCTTTTATTAATTTCACGACCTGTATGAAATCGTTCTATATACAACTTTATACTCTAATATACACATTTTAATAACTTGTTGGATATCAAATTTACATTATTTCATTAGCTTTTTCACAGTGATTTAACAATGCAGAGAAAATCCTCCAGATCTAAGGTTATGCTTTCCGGATAATTTTTCAAAGTAAAATCTACCGACACCAGAACCAACAACAACAGCAAAAAAGTATGTCAATGTATAAGACATAGCAGCCAACATTAAGGAATAACCTAAAAGATCAGGAAGAATACATAAAGCTAATCTCAATATATCTCTGAAAAATCTAGATGCGATTGGTAAAGTAGTGGAACTATATGAACTGACATCAGATTCAACTTGATGAGAATGTAATCCAATGGAATCTGATTTTTGAATACTATCATGAGATTGGGATGTTTCATTTCCAAGGAAGCCTGGAATTTTTGGTTGTTGTTCAAAATTGTTGATATAGTTTGGATTTTTCCACACTTTTTGTTCAAGATAAAGTCTAACAAACTCTAAACCTCTAGCAACAAATGCAACAAAGAATAACAAAACAAAGATACCAAACGCTTGACCTTTATTAGATGCAGTTAAGCCTTTAAACAACACTGGATAATCTTTAAATTGAGTAGTAAAATACATATGCATTTCTGACATACCTCCCATATCCATATCCATGCCAGTGGCCATTGACATTACACTTGATGCTGTAGCCAGTGCCATTGACATAGCCATAGTTGTACTAGCATCCATTCCTGCCATTTCCATGTCTCCATGACCTGCATGACGACGTTCCATTTTTTGCTTACTGATTAACTATTATATGATTCTATGAGTGAGTGAAACTGGTAATAACCAAAATCTTAAAGAAATGAATGTAATTAGTCTAAACGAATGAACTAATATCAGATAGATAATACGAAACTTTATAAATAATTTAAAGGAAACACATATCACTTTATATTCCTTTTAAATATCAAAAATTTATCAGATCTTAAGGATTGGTATGAGCAAATATCTAGAGCTTAAAAAAGAGAATATGCGCAAAATACCACTTCCCAATTAGGCAACTGAAAACCACTCACTTTTTCTTTTTTTAATTAGCGACTGCTAAAAGCAGCAAAAATATGAGATATATCACCTACAGGGTAAATGTTATCATTATTAGTTATAAATATATTCAATAAATAGATATTCTAATGAATAGAATATTGACAATTATAGTCTACTTAATTGCTCACTTAAATTATTGGGGCCTTACCTTAACTTCCCGGATCCTTATCTTCCACGAAAGGACATTTGTGTTCGGATTGTGTTGCTAAAACATGACCTTCTAACCAATCATTAGCTATAAACCGTACCCCACATGCTATACAAGTACCTTCTAAGGGCAATTTATCCGTTAAAGTAATCGCTGTTTTCCCCTTTGGATCATCAAACTTGAAATGCATATGTAATAAATGCTTCTTGTAATCGTATGGACGATTGAAATATTGAGTCTTATGCTTACACATAACCTTGGGATAAACACACTGAAATCTTCCAACTGCATTATGAATTCTCATGTGTCTGGTTAGATCTCGACTAATGAATTTATCACAAACTGGACATACGGCACCTTTTGGAATTTTCTTCTTTTTTGTCTTTTCCTTTTTGGTTGTATTTTCTTTATTAGATGATACTGATGCACCACTACTAACACTTTGGTTAGAACCTGTTCTTTCCATGTTAGGGCGGATATCTCCAATCGAAAGAAAACCAGCATTTTCACCTTTAATAACTTCATCGTCATCATCTTCTTCGCCATCAGAGCTTTGTTCGTCTTCTTCATCACTATCTGAGCCTTGTAAATCATCATTCACATTGAGATGTGGTAAACTACTATTATTCGCAGCATTTAACAATACTGGATGGGGAGTATCTTTAAAACTAGAAACATGAGAATCAAATGAACTTGAAACAGTTTGTGATGGGATTAAAGCAGCAGGCGCACTTGATTCCTTCTTGATTTTGAGAACAACATGATTGAAAGGTGATGCTGATGAATTATTATCACTACTTGCGAGATGGGTAGCATTCAAATCTTTAGGTGTATCCAAATATTGCTCAAACAGTTGATTAAAATTATCAAACGTACCTTCATTATACTTCAAACGTGGAGAAATTAAATTTCCTTGATCGTCGGAGTTGTTGGCAAAGATTTCCAATTCAAAATAACTATTTCCAGATGTTGGTGGTCTATGTGATGGGGTTATAATTGATTTGTTTGATGGGAATTTTTGAAGATCAGTTAAATCTTGTTCTAATACTCTATCATCATTGAAATTAAATAAAGTACTAGTGGGAGTGAAGTTCTTTAAATTATCAAAACTATAAATTCCTGAATCTGATTGTGATGACGATATCTCATTACTTTTGTTAAGTAAATGATCTGATTTAATACTATCCAACTTTAAGAAGAACCCAGGATTTTTTTTACCTTTTCTTGGTCTACCTCTTGGATTCTTCAACAGCAGACTTTGATTCGTACTCTTTGAAGTAGTAAGTTTCGTAGCTGTAGCACCTGTAGATACATCTGTATTTGCATTAAATAACGGAATATCACTATTATCAGCCATGTAGTTATCCCATAAATCAGTATCAGCAAAAACATCCTGAGTTTGGCCAGCCAAATTTGACAGTGGTTTATGAGATGATTTGCTAGTGACTCTTGAGCCTGTACCAGAAATTATTGGCATTGAACTTTGTCGTATCGTTGGAGGTTTGGATGGTTTAGCTTTGGCAGGTGGCTTCAAAGGCACTTGATTGAGTTGAGAACTACTTAATTTCCTTTTTATGTTAGAATCTTGAAATTGAGGCAAGACTTGAGGTATTGGGATGAAATCAGTCACTGGGACCTGTGGTATATGATTCAGAGAAATTTGATGTTGTGGAGGCAAATGTTCGTGTTGAACATGATGTGATTGCTGATGATGATGCTGAACTTGCAGTTGTGTATTAAATGTAGGAGGTTGAAAGTTGAGTTCATTTCGTTTATCAATATGCTGATCTACAGCTGGTATATTATCAAAATGAAATTGTTGTGGTGGTAATGGTATTTGTTGATGAAACAGAGAATCATCAGGGGCTTGATGAGGAGGTTGATTGCCAATACCTGGGATCAGAAGGTTCAAGTCAATGTCATTGATATTGAAATTCAATTCTTGATAATATGGATGATCTATCTTCGAGGATGGTACTGAGATTGAACCTTCATAAGAGAAATAATCAAAGTCATCATTAATGGCATTCTGACTATTGCCATATGGTGTTATTAATTGCTGTTGAGAAGAATTCTGCATATGGTTATAGTTATGATTTCCTTGTTGTTGACGAGATTGTGGTAAAGGTGGTATTATCTGTTGATGTGATTGTTGAATGGATGGTTGCTGTGGTTGCTGTGGTTGAGATTGTGAGATCAGTTGCTGGGGAAAATATTGATTAGAAGGATTGAACTCCAGATTATTACCTGTAACGAACGAAGGAGATGATTGTAAGCCAGGTGGTTGATTATAATGTTGATACATGCTAGTTGGTTGATTCGTGCCTAAATTACCTGGAGTGGTTGTTGTGGTAGTAGTAGTAGAATTATTCTTATTATTGAAATTTATATTATCTGCTCCTCCCAAACTCCCTAAACCATTATGTACGACACCTTCAAAATAAAGGTTGTGATGATTAGGACCACCACTCGACATTATCAGTTACGCAGTTCAACACAAGCCCTTGAACTGGTTCAGCAGTCTTATAAGATAATAACTTTTAAACTTAAAAATATGGTTTATATATTTCACAAAATATTAAATCTAAAATTATTTAAACGTTTTAAAATTTTTCCCTTTGTAAATAATCAGTTCTGGTAGAAAATAAAAAATGTCATGAAGCCTCTCACTAAATTTCTGTCTGTCTGTCTGTCTGTCTGATTTCGTTCGTTCTATTTTATGTCTCACTCCCTCAGACATTTTTCGCTTTTTCTGATTGTGACAATTATGAAATTAAGCAATTGTAAGCGAATGCAACAGAAAAAAGTGACATTTTTGACGTGAGAAAATAGAAAGCAAAGATAAGACCGTTCAAAGGGTAGATTGCTTTCAAGGGGCAATAGTCAGTGGAATCGCATCTAACATCTATATTAGTAAGGATATGGGTTAGAATATTTCTACATAAAGATACTTGAATAGGTAAACAATTTCAACTTTTTTTTTATTTGTACTACTGTTTATGAGAGAAAAAAATTGTTACATAAATACATCATGATCGTCGTTTATTTCAGTCAAGATCATCAACCATTATGGAAATTTCCAAGTCAGCTAATACTCTCAATGATTTTGCCTTTTGCGATCTATTAATAGACTTGAGATATTGATAAATATAGCTTACCAAGACTGTTTGAATATTAAGATGACCTCGCTTATTTTCTAAAAATAAGCAGCTTACATTAATATAAGTGACAAAATTCTCACAATCTATTCTATAGTTACATTTTACTCCATTTGATAAATCAATGTGGACTGTCAAAGCTGAACAATCATTCATGAGAATTCCCATGGATGATCCACTTTTAAGAATTAAAACTATTAATTCATTCACTAAAGCAACATACTCTTTGGATTCATTGGAATATGAATCTTTATAATAATAATTACGAAGAGTTTCTAAATTAATAGTTGGTTTAACTAAAATAGGAATATAATGAATTTGTTCATAGACCTTATGAACAAAACATAAATCTGGTTGTATACAATAGTCACCTTCTTGAATTCTAAGACCATGTCTAAAATCAAGATCAGGAAATTTACTTCGAAGTAAACCAAGCATTGGATAGAAATACCATGATTCATGGCCTGCACTTAAATCTTGCAAAATCGTATTTCTACGCTTGTTGTGTCCTTCGTAATGATTTGAAGTGGGTCTAGGAATAGATACGTTAATTAAATCAGAAAGTTTAACTTCAAAAGCACGAACTAAATTTTCGATTTCTTCTTCTTCATTAAAAATTTTAAAAATAGGTTTAAATTTAAAGTCAGAGTGATCTAACCCTGTAAAAAATACATCTTCAGAAGAGTCAGTCACGGAATCACATAATTCTTCATAAGATAAAGGAAGTGGTTCAGGACTAATATTTTCCGTTCCCTTTCCTTTTCCCTTTCCCTTTTTGATGGGCTTAGGCAATGGTTGAGGATATGAATGATAAGGAGGTGAAGGAAGCAGAAAGAATATGGCTAAATTGAGTATATTTTGAGAAACTTGATATAATTCTTGTTTGGTTGTATTTTTATAAAACGAATCTTCAGAGAATTCAATACATTCAAAGAGATAAGATTCTAACTTGCTCCAAGTCAACAGCATGAGTTTTCTATTATTTGTTACAAAGCTTGGATCGGCTCTATATACATTCAAGCATCCAACATTTTTAAGAACATGAAAATTAGCAACGGTTTTCGTCCAATGAATTGAAAATGTATTATCTAGTTTAATAAGGTGAAGGTCTTCGGTTGATGTTGCTCTAAACACTTGGTATACCATTCGCCTTTCTTCATTTGGTTGGTTAAAGAGATCATATTGTAACTTTTGTTGTTCCAACAATTTCCATATATGTTTAAGTGAACTCTCAATTGACTTTTCAAAAATATCAGTCATTAGTAGCTAATTAATAAGATATCGGAAAAGAGTATTGTTTTAAATTACTACTTCTACACTTTTCAAAATTGTCCTTTTATCTATGATTTTTGCATAACTTGCAAGTTTTATTACTTTTATAAATTTTTTGGCTGCAATTACTTAAAAAATATTTCTTTTGTGTAAAGTCCCCCACTTATTCTTTCTTGCAATTTTAATACAAACAGGGAAAGTGCAACATATATAGAAGATATGAAGTTAGATGCTAACCTTTAAACGAACAATCCCCAACACATCATAACCAAACTCTAACTCCTTTCATGATGGTTCGGTTACCCCATAATTGACACTTAGGTTTAAGGTCGTTTCGGAGTAGTGCTAAGAAAAAAACATAACACTTCGAAAAAATATTGCGAGAAACTTCCCATATGTATAAGTAAATGATAGCGACAATGTTATATTCCCTTAAGATGACCTTAATAATGTATATGATTTGTTAAATGATTTATAGTAAAGCTCGCTTGTGTAAGGAGTGATATTCGCTGAAATACTCGCCGAGATATGTAGTATTTAAACTGGCTGAATTCTCTGATTGCAAAATTTCTTTTCAAAACTATAGCCATATTATAATCATACACTACTGATAATGACACCTAGTAAGACCAATGTTAATGAATTAGCCGAACAATTCAACTTAGATGATAGATTCATCGACATTAAGAAGAATTTAATCAAGCCAGAAAATATCGAAAAGGTTACTGCTAGTTGGAATCGATTATTGGCTGCAATCAAGGTTCATTTTAAATTAATTGCTGAAACTGGACCTGATTATGTTCCAAAGGTTAATTTCCAGGAAATTGTGGATAATAATTATCAATTACCTAATGATGTAGCTGCAAAATTCAAAGAAAGAGGAGCAATTATGATTGATGATGTGGTTGATAGAGATCAAATTGATACTTGGTTTAACGAATTAGTTCAATTTTGTAAAGATCATCCAGAAACAGCAGGCTATACTTATCCAAACCCAACTGCTTGGTATAATATCTTCTGGACCAAGCCTCAAACGGAAGCAAGAAGTCATCCTAATGTTCAAAAAGTTCTTAATGCCATGTCGAAATTATTTTATGTTAATGATAAATCCTTACCTATAGATCTTGATAGTCAAGTTGTATACGGTGATAGAATTAGAATTCGTGAACCAGGAAAGAACGCTACTTTACCATTACATTTAGATTCAAGTTCGATTGAAAGATGGGAAGATAATAATTATAGTAAAGTATATCAAGAGATATTTGAAGGATGTTGGGAAGACTGGGATCCATTTAAATTAGATGAGAGAGCCAATGCTATTGAAAATTTATATGATGATCATAACGTTCCTCAACCTACTATTTGTTCAGCATTTAGAACTTTACAAGGCTGGTTAGCTCTAAGTGATAATAATTCAGGCGAAGGTACTTTAAGAGTATTACCAAATATTAAATTAACCATGGCTTATATAATGTTACGACCATTCTTTTGGGATGATAGTAATGAAGAATACCATATTGATTTAGAAACTCCAAAATTTCCTGGTGCAGTACCAGGTACCGGTCAACTCTTCCTTAATGATGATTGTTTCAAACATTTAAATCAATTTGAATCAGTAGTTAGTATACCAAATGTAAAAAAAGGTTCGTTTGTATTCTGGCATGCTGATATAGCTCATGAAGTTGATAAACACCATAATGGAAATGGACCATCCAGTGTATTTTATTATGCTTTAACTCCATTATCATTAGTTAATATCGATACATTATTAGAAGATAAATATGCCTTCTTAAATAACAAATCACCTAAGGATTATAGTTCTCAACTAAGTGAAAAAGATCGAGCCGATGAATATCATGGAGCTGATATCAAACATATTTCGAATGAATCAGGATTAATCTCCATGGGGTTAACACCATTCAACATAGATGAAAAACATCTAACATCAGGTCAAATTAAAGTTCGAAAACTTGCCAATGAAGCAATTACCAATAATAAATTCAATGCTCATGAATATATCAAAACTCATATTCAATTTTAGACAGTCAAATTAATTCCATATCTATTCTACGTCAAAAATCTACAGATCAGTCTTGTTTAAATAAATGTAAATATATTAATTAAAAACAGTTAAAAAATCCTATATAATAAATAAAACATGAAAAAATGCTAGCATGGGAATTTAGCGATTAAGTAAATTCATTCGTATGTCTCGTATTGTGATAGTACGTTGTCGTCGTTAAATTAACGAATGTATCATATGTGAGTTTGTATTTTTTTGTTAAACATCTTTTTCCTTTTTTTTGGGGGGTATTTTTATTTTTTTGAAATATATAAGTTATTTTGTTTTGGCACCATAAAGGTCATTGAAATAGTTATGGCACTAATTGTTGCAGTAGTAAGTCAGCAAGTAACTGTAAACATTGATTTTGTTTCCATTTTTCATTATAATTATTGTCGTTAAAAATTCGTTAAATTCTAATATTGTTAATTGGGTTTGAGTTAGTTTAGATCATGCTAATGAAATAGCATAATCTTCATCAACCACGTATTTTTCCCAATCATTTTGAAATCCCAAGTATAATCCACGTTTGGCAATGGCATTTTTACCATCTCCGCCTTCTTCAATAGTTTTTCTGACATATCCAAAACTATTTTCATCACTATTATCTAAATCTCTTCTTTTCCAAATATCCATGATAATCTTTCTCGTTCTTCCGATATTACCTAAAGTATTTGATTCTAAAAGATCCAAGATTTGTAAGGTGATATATCTTAATTCTTCACTTTCTTCACATAAGGAACTTATTTCCGAAGCAGCAATGAATACTGACCAAATTAAAGTTGAATACCATTTAAAATCATTCTTAATGACAATGAATTCCAATAAAGTAAAGATTTGTCTTACTAATCTTTGAACTAATTCATCTTCAGGAGTCTTGTTTAAAAGACAACTTTCCAAATATACAATGGTAGCCAATCTTTTAATTTCACACGACAATAAAAAGCAAAATTCTTCCACTTCCATTTCCGATTCAATAAGACACATTTCCGCTTCACGAGGAGTACTTGGTTCAGTAGAATTGAAAGTTGATGTGGATGAATAAGTTGATTTATCAAATAATAAAGAATCCATCATATTAAGACTCATTTTATCTAATCTTTGTCTCATATCTTGACAAAGCGTTAAATAATTGGCTTCGGTTATTCCGGCATTATATCTTTCGAATGATAAATCAGTGATATCAGAAATGACTTGCATTAAACGTTTATCACAACCCATCCAAGATACAAGAGTTACTTGTTCAACTGGAGTTGGAGTATATTGACTTTTAGGGATTAATTCAGTGGGTGGAGTAGGAGATTGAGATTGATCCTTTTCAGCTTCTTCTTCAAATACTAAGAAGAATGAATTTTCATCTTTACAAGCTGTTCTACCGATTGATTCTTGATAATCTAAGAATTCCAAAGCGAATTTCAATAAGGAATATTCCATTGAATCATGAGGTAAATTGAATTTTGAAGAATGTAAAATTTTCTTACACATTTTTAAATAGATTGTCCATTGAGGATTACAATCATTAGCTAATTCATAAAGAATCAATAATGTTAAGGAGATTAATACATCTGTTTTAAAGATTTTTTCTGGGATGATGGGTGAATCTTCATTTAAGAAAAGATTATCTAAATCTTGTTTAATTCTTTCAATACCTAAATTTTGAAATAATTTAGATTTAGCAACCCAATCTTGTTCATTATTTGCTCCACCATTTAATTTTGATAAATAAATTGATCCAAGGGAAAGAATTAAATAAAAAAGATTATTATTATTTTGCGAATATTGTACTAATGAAGATAAATCCAAACCTTTTTGAACCACGATATATTTATTTGATTTATTTGAAGTTAAATTGAAATATTTGGTTTGATTACCTACTGGATTTAAAATAGGGGAGATAAAATTGATATAATAGGTTAAAGCGAAATTTAAACTTGAAGGATCATCACTTATAAGATTTGAATTTAAAATATCAACAGGGATGATTGATGATTGTAACGAACAACTTAATTTATAATTGGCGTAATAATTTTTATTTCGGATGAGATCTTGATAAAAGAAATTAATAAATTTTAATTGATTAATATTTTTAATATTTTTATAGTATGAATCTTTTGATTTTAAGATTAAATCAGTTGATGATTGAGCATTATTAGCATTTTCCTTTTGTTTAAACCATACACCTTCTCTACCGAATTTTTTACCTTGATGTTCTAAATCTTCTCTAAATTTAAGAATAATTTTATAATTACATTTAATACCTCTTGATTTACATCTTGAACATCTTGGTTTAATTTCATCACATTTAATTCTTTTTGATTTACATTCTTCACAACCAAATCTTGATCTTGATCTTGAAGATTTATCATTTGAATTTGATATAATTGACTTTTTACGTTTATTAGATGATAAAGAGGTGGTAGTGCCTGGTTCAATCTTTGGTACAATTTTTGGTTTACGTTTTGAATCCTTTTTAACTCTTGATTTTAAGGTGGTGGTACTAGTAGTAGTTGGAGGTTGAGGAAGAGGGATGAAGTCATGATTAAGTTGAGATTGATTTATTTGAGTATTTGATTGATCTTGAGATGGATAATTGAAATCCAGTTGAGGTATTATTGATGAAGGTAATGAGACTGGAGCAGGAGGTAAATGATTATGATTATGATTATGATGATGATGTTGATCTTGGTCAAGATGATGAAAGTTCAAGTTATGATCTTGAGTAGATTGTAATAAGATTTGTTCTTCTTCAGGAGTTAGATGAAGACCATTTGGAGATGGAGCTGAAAATATTGATGTGGAACTTATATCACTTGTGGTTGAATATGGTGATAAATGAGGGTAATAAAAACTAGCTAAGGGAGACCCAACGCTTTCAGGAGATATATTCCCTGACGAGTCCATATTGAAGATGTTTAGTATTGATAGCGTGTGATAGTCCTATAAGATGACGATGACAAAAGATGAGAAGTTAAAGGACAAGTTGTATAAATAGTGGTGGTGGTGGTGGTGGTGGTGGTGGTGAACAGGATTACTAAAACTGTAAAAAAGAAACGACAGACACCTCCACTCCAAAAAAATAAATTTTTACTTTTTGACTTTTTTTTTACTCCTCCTCCTCATTAAGCCATTTAAAAATTTTGTACCTACGCACTCCAACAAAAAAAAAAGTGGAGAGCTTTTTTTTTTTTTTTAGTGGGTGTGAGTTAGTGGGAGTATGGGGCATGGCATGGTATGGAAGGTTGGATAACCCTGTGGGTTGATTGCATGGAAGTTAATGGAATAACATACACATCGTTACGATATTAGGATGATATGTATACAATGGTTTACTTATTTATCTTATTGTTGGAATACGCGGTACCAATACTTAGGCTTATTTCTCGATATAGTAAATAATTTGTTCCCAATTCGGAATATTCCCTTTGATGTCTAGATCTTTTTCTAAATAATGACCTTATTGAGTTACTTGTAGTAATTATCAATGATTACAGTCTTATAACTAGATAATCAAATTCATATCCTCTATCTAATTACACAAAATACGAATTATTAACTGTATAATTTGAAATTTTGATCTGGTCAATATTAATCTTATTAGTTAAATTTACTATAAACACGACACAAACTCTAACTCTAAAACTTTAAACTATCATGACAAAAGACGTCATAGCAAGTGATTAATCATTATGTTCAAACTAGTCATCGTTCATAAATAATCGGATAAACAAATCATCATCACTGTTGTTAAATGACTCTGTTAACCTGAAATCCCCCTAGATTCAAACTATCATATTGCGTAATAGCGGAATCTGGAATAATTGTTGATTGGCTGTCTCGCCTTAAAAAGGATCGCTCATCAATTGTGGAGAACAAAAATAAAAAAAAAAATATTTTTGTGGTGAGTGAGAGGGGTAAAAAGTGGGGTAGGATAGAATATATAACTTCTACGGATAAATATGTCCGATTCAATAACTCGATTCTAATTGCAAAAATATTCTATATTGGGACATAACCTCTCTATATATAATTAACTGTGTTATATTATGTGGTTTTATTTACACGATAATAAATTACTTATTTGGTTTCTGGAATGCTTTCAACAAGACTAGCAACAGCTTGTTCTTTGTCTCCATCTTCGTCAACTGTAACTTCTTCTTCCTCTTCCTCTTCACCATCAACCTTCTTCTCTTCATCATCTCCTGTCTTCTTCGTAATATTAGCAGACGGTAATCTTTTATTAGTAATGAATATATTAGATACTGTGGCAATACATGCAAACCCAATACACATATAAAATACATTTCTTAATGAATTCATCACTTGTAATTTAACAAATTGTTGAGTAATAGGACTTAATTTTGAAATAAATGAATTATCACTCACTAATTCAGAAATATTAATACCAGCTAATTCAGATAAAATCTCAGCATTAGTTTCCGCTTTAATAGCCTTTAAAAATAAATTCTTTAATGATGTAGAATAAACCATATCACCAAGATCAGCTCCTACTGTACCTCCCATAGATCTACTAAATCCAATCAATGAAGTAACCATAATCGTACTACCAGGAGTCTTTGGTGCCATAATTTGAGCACTAATCACTGCCGATTGCATTTGAGATCCTAATGCAATACCGGAAACAATTAATAATCCTACTTGAGCTGCAAATGATGAATCAACTTTTAAAAGACAAACTAAACCGGCACCAATTGGACCTAAAATACCCGAAAATATAGTGATAGGTTTAACATAACGAGTTTTTTGAATAATAACACTTGAAATCACCGATGTTAATACAAATGAAATCAATAATGGTAAAATATGTAAACCAGATCCCATAGCACTGGCATCATGAATAACTTGGAAATAAAGAGCAGCAAAGATAATTATACCCATGAAATAAGCAAACATAGTACCGATTGAAATAACAGCGGCAATAATTTGGGGAACTTTAGTGATTTCATTAGGAAATAATTTATTCTTGGAAAAATAAATATTCCAAATTACAAATGCAATAATAGTAACTCCTCCTAAGACAAAACATAATATAACTGGTGCTGAACCCCATGGGTAATTAACTCCACCAAAAGTTAAGGCTAATAAAAATACCACAAATCCAGATATCATTAAAAAGGTTCCGAAATAATCATATTTCTTTAATTCTTCAATTAAATTTGATTTAGGAACAGGTGGGTTGAATGCAAACCATAAGAATACAGCCGCAATACCTCCGATAGGTAAATTGATAAAGAAACACCATCTCCATGACACTCTGGTAGTTAATGCACCACCAATCAATGGACCAACAATACTGGCCACAGCGAAAACTAAACTAATAACCGCAATTCCAAGTGGTCTCTTTTGAATAGGTAAGATTTCAGTAATAATCACAAGTGATAAGGTTTGAATACCAGCAGCTCCAATCCCTCCTAACACTCTACCTCCAATTAAAGTATTCATATTATTTGAAAGTCCACACATTAATGAACCAGCTTCAAAGATTAATACGGCAATTAACATGGTATATTTTCTACCGATCATAATGGAAAGCTTTCCATAAACTTGAATGAATACGGCGGAAGTTAACATAAACCCCGATGATAACCAACCAACTTTTGAAAAACTATCAAATTTATTACCTACAGTAGATAAAATCGTTACCACAATAGTTTGATCCAACGCCGCTAAGAACATACATAAGAACACGGAAATAAAACATAAGATTAATTTAGGTCCGGTTAAATATTGATCTTCACGTTTAGTACCATCTCCAGCATCACTTTCAATGAAATTTTTCTTATCAGGTTTAGGAATTTGTGCTTCTTGATCAGTCATTATGAATGATTTTATAGTATGGATAATGGGATAATATGGGAAGGATGACTCAAAATCCAAGAAATCACTATATATCGAAAATTTTAACTCAAAACTATTAGGACATTAAGGTATATTTATACATTCCTCATCTTACACCTTATCAAATAGTTTGAAATTGTCGATTTGCAATTAAATCAAAACAAAAAGTACAAAAATGGTAAATTCCGTCGAAACTCCGTGTGCCCAAAAAAATTGTTTTTTGTGTATGAGATGGTTATTTTCAAATCCAATAGGGTATAAATGGTTCGGTTTAAGCATTGAACTAATAGGGATTCGGGTGTGTATTGTTGGAAGGTCGAAATGAAATGGTGAAATGTCATATATCAAACACATCATGATAATCATAAGCATCAGTTTCATGATATGAACCTTATTGGTTCAACCTTGAGGGTTATAATTATGGCAATAATCGGACTTTTAAACGGGTTTTCCATCCATTCTGAGTAATCACCGAGCTGCGTTGAGATGTCAAATGTGTTACCTTTCGTTTGAAGGTTGCAATTTTGGGAGGAGGTGAGCCTTCCTCAAATAGATCAGTTGTTTTTGATCTTAAATTGATTATTCAATTACTACTTTGTAAAACAAGGGTCATAATCATGATGGTGATCATATAGTTCTCACCTGTGGTTCTTCTCGAATTAGATGTACTTTATATTTTATCAAGAACGGAGTCCGCCGCAAGGCTATCATTATAAATTGCCAAGATATATGTGTCACATATATACGATTGTAAGACGGCTGCCGAACGGGGCTACCAGACGGACCAAAATTTCAGTTTTGTGTAAATTCTTTGTTCGCAGCTCTTCGGTGTTAATTTTTGCTAAGGGTAACATTTACGATTTCTACAATATAAAATATTCTTTGGTAGTACTTTATTTAACACTATGTACATGTTTTTTGTAAACCATATATATATCAATAAGTCTAATATAATATCTATAGGATCTAACTTGAAGTCAGTTCTGTCATTTCTACAGCCTGAGCTTTAGTCTCTTGTTGTTTCTCTTCTATCTCTTCCCCTGATGGTCCATTTTCCGGTTCTTCGGTTCGTTCTTCTTCTTTTTCTTCTTTCTCAGTATCTGAACGACCACTAACTTGAGGTAATCTCTTGTTAGTTATAAATAAAGTGGAAATACTACCAACAAATGCAAAAGCAAGAGCCAACCAATAAACCTTTCTAATAGCATGTAAGATTTGAGTCTTGACAAATATTTGTGCTACTGGATTCAATTCAGCAATGAACGTGTTGTCAGATACAAGTTGATTAATATTCTGACCTTGTAAAGCTTCTAATATTTGTGGATTTGTCTCAGTAGCCAATTTAGATTTAAATAAGTTTCTTAACGATACCGAATAAATGACATTACCCAAAGCTGTACCTAATGCTGATCCAATAGCTCTAGAAAAACTATAAAATGTAGTCACCATAATCGTACTACCTGGGGTCTTAGGAGCTTTAATTTGCAGGCTTATAAGTGATGGTTGAATTAGTAAACCAACAGAAACACCAGCAATAATTAAGAAACCAACTTGTTTACCATTATCACGTTCTAATCCAAATAGCATTATTAAACCCCCTGAAATGGGGGCTAATATAGCAGACGCAAGGCAAAATGGTTTAATATATCTGAACTTTTGAATTGTAAAACCAGCAACAAGAGATGACACCACAACTGACAAAGTAAGCGGTAATAAATGAATACCACACCCTAAAGCACTGTAACCAAGTACAACTTGGAAATAAATTGAAATGTAAGACAAAGATGTCATCGAAAAGGCAAAAATTCCTGTAATAGCTAATACCGAAGCCATAATTTGAGGAACTACAATAATCTCCGTGGCAAATAATTGATT
Organism: Scheffersomyces coipomensis; assembly: GCF_036884675.1. NCBI lineage: Eukaryota > Fungi > Ascomycota > Pichiomycetes > Serinales > Debaryomycetaceae > Scheffersomyces > Scheffersomyces coipomensis. Next base: position 435,905 of record NW_027042898.1, on the reverse strand, counting down.
CTTGGAGAAGAATAAATTCCAAACCACAAATCCAATCATTATAGAACCTGCAATAATAAATGTAGCTATAACTGCTGGAGAATCCCAAGCATATTCATTAGCACCAAAAGTTAATGCTATTAATAATAAAATCCATCCTGACACTAATAAAAATGCACCAAAATAATCGAATTTCTTTAATTCTTCTATAAAGTTTATTTTTGGTCTTGGAGGATTGAAGGCCCAAGATAAAAATGCAAATGCAACAGCTCCAATAGGTAAGTTAACATAGAAGCACCATCTCCAACTGACATGAGTAGTGAATGCACCTCCCACCAAAGGACCAAGCACACTAGCAAATGCAAACACACAACTCATAATGGCCATTCCGATCGGTCTCTTTTCAATGGGAACCACTTCACTCACAATAACAAAAGATAACCCTTGTATACCAGACGCTCCCATTCCTGCCACTACTCTACCTCCAATCAATACATTCATGTTTGGAGCCACAGCACAAATTAATGAACCTAATTCAAATATAACAATAGCTACTAACATAGTATACTTTCTTCCGAAAATAATTGATAGTTTTCCAAACATTTGAATAAACGCACCCATAGTCAATAAGAATCCAGAAATTAACCAACTAATTTGACCAAAGGCATGGAATTTATCACCAACTGTTGTCAAAATAGTAGCGACAATAGTTTGATCTAATGCAGTAAGGAACATACATAAGAAAATAGCAATGAAACAACCTATTAAATGAGCACCATGTAAGTATTGTTCTTCTCTCTTGGTACCATCTCCAGCATCACTCTCTATGAATCTCTTCTTTCCCGCTTGGGTTTCAAGATCTTGTAATTTTTCAGGTTCAATCTTATCACTATCAGACATATTGAATTCCTTGAGTTCTATATAGACAGATCAGGCAACGATCTTCAAGAATTAAGAAGGACATTTAGTGCTATTTATGTAGATTTTGATAGTAACTGCGGAAGCTACAATCTAAACATTGTGCTCCGCTTAAAAACCGAAGTGCATAAAACTTTCCTATTTGGGACGCAAGTATAATGATTTCATCGATACGGATCGCGAATACGGATTCAATTACAATCAAATGTTTGATTTGAAACTATTACGTACTATAGTTGAAAGGCTACTTACGATGGGTATTAGTAATCTTCGGCGTTTTTGTATTTAGGGTTTAGATTGTAACCTTTATTACTATTTACAGAAGTATTTCCTAAAACCATACGCAACAATGCAACTGCTTAGTCACTAGTAGATTGCGAATCGGTTCCAGGTTCCGAACTATTTTCTTCTCTCTTTATTTCCGCTGAACCTGAATGATTGTTCTCAGTCTCTTCGATTTGTTCCTCTGCATGTTCATTTTCAGTCGGAGGCAAACGGCCACTTATCTTTGGTAATTTCTTGTTCGTTATAAACAAGCATGCAACAGTAGTAATACAGGAGAACCCAACACTAGTATAAAATACATTACGAAGAGCTTTCATGATTTGTGTTTTGACAAAAAATTGAGCATCTGGTGATAACTTTTGAACAAAGGCATTGTTTGACATTAACAGACTAAGATCTATACCTTCTAATTGTTGCAATATAGTTTGATTAGTTTCATTTGCAATTGCCTTTCTCATAATATTCTTCAAAGATGCAGTATATACTGCATCAGCTAAATCAGTTCCTAGTGCTGCTCCTATACATCTGGCAAAATTAATCATAGTAGTAACCATAATGGTGCTACCAGGTGTTTTTGGTGCACTTATTTGAGCTGATATAACACAAGGTTGCATTTGAAGTCCAACTGATATTCCAGTTATAATTAATAATCCAACTTGTTTTGAAAATGGAGAATCGACTTGGAGTAAAGTCAAAAGTCCAGTACCAATTGGTGCTAAAATTCCAGCAATCACACTAAATGGCTTCACATAATGAGACTTTTGAATGGTAACTGCCGAAAAAATACTTGATATAACAACTGGAATAATAATAGGTAATATGTGCAAACCTGAAGCCATAGCACTAACATCCTTAATAACTTGAAAATAAATAGCTACGAATAATATATTAGTAATGAAGAATCCAAAAGTACTGGAAATAACGGTAGCTGAAGCGAGAATATAACTATTGGTTATAATTTCAGTTCCAAATATTTGATCTTTTGAAAAATATATATTCCAAAATGAAAATATGACCAATATAACCCCACCAAGGACAAAACACAGAATAACAGCAGCTGAATCCCATCCATAATTACTACCACCAAAGGCCAAAGCTAAAAGAAAGATGACACACCCAGCTATTAAAAGAAAGTTCCCAACATAATCAAATCTTTTTAATTCTTCCATGATTTTAATAGTTGGACGTGGTGGATTGAATGCCCAAGTGAAGAATAAAAGAGCAACTGCACCAACTGGTAAATTGATATAGAATGCCCATCTCCAAGTTACATGTGTAGTGAACGCACCACCAATTAAGGGACCCAAAACAGATGCAACAGCAAATACACAACTAATAAGGGCCATTCCCATTGGCCTCTTTTCAATTGGTACCACCTCACTAATAATTACAAAGGTAAGACTTTGTATACCTGCAGCACCTACACCAGCTAGAACTCTTCCACCGATTAATACATCCATATTATTAGAAAGAGCACACATTAAAGATCCCGCTTCAAATATGACAATTGCCACTAACATGGTATATTTACGTCCAAATATAATTGATAATTTACCAAAAGGTTGAATAAGCACGGCTGACGACAAAAGGAAACCAGTGGATAACCACCCCACTTTATCGAAAGCATTGAATTTGTTTCCAACGGTAGTTAAGACAGTTGCTACGATGGTTTGATCTAATGCTGCTAAGAACATACAAAGAAACACACCAGCGAAACAAGCGAACAAATGAAATCCATGAAGATATTGATCTTCTCTTAATGTTCCATCCCCCGCGTCACTTTCTATAAATCGTTTTGGATGGACTTGATTTTCTTTATCAGGTTGAGGATCTGACATTATGATTAATTTGATCTTCCATAAATATTGAATATCAGTTTAATATCAATTTATAAAGATATCTATGATGAATACAAAATTAAAAATGAGGTTTTATAAATCATGGGTGGAATCAATCATCTTAAATATAAAGTGACTCTATACATGACACTATTTTTCTCTCCGTTTTAATTCCGTAATTCGTAAGACCTTCCTAAATCCTAACAAACAATTGAACTAACTTTGATTATTATAGTTAGATTACTACATATTGCCTCCTACGAGAGTGAATCCATTGTATAGAAAGGCATATGGGTATTATTATAAGTTAGATTGAAAACTCTCATAGTCGTCTGTATAAGTTATGTGGTAAGAATTATTACACAAAGACAAAACGCCTAATTGGGAAAGGCTGGCATTTTAACGAGAGACGTAATTTTCTGATGCATATAGTGAGTTTCTAATAATCTACAAATTGGAAGTAACTTTCATTTCTATTATTATTATTACGTATTAAATTATTTATTAATTATGTATTAATTTTATTAGTGAGACCGTCTCTATATACAAAAAACCCCATTTCTTCTAAATTATATTTGATATTTATCTAAATTTACTCTAATTCTTCTTCTTCTTCTTCTTCCTTATCACTAGGCTCCTTATTATCTTCACTCTTTTCCACAACTTCTTCTTCTTCTTCCTTTTCTTTGTCGGCAGGCTTTGGAGCACCAGATGGAGCATCAGGTAACCTCTTGTTTGTTATGAATAATGAAGCAATGGTTGAAATTGCTGCGAACCCAATACACATATAGAAGACATTTCTGATGGCTCCCATACTTTGAGATTTAATAAAATACTGAGTTGCTGGACTTAATTCTTTAACAAATGCATTATTGGATACTAATCTTTGTACATCAACCCCTTGTAAATCACTTAAAATTTGAGGATTAGTTTCATGTTCAATGGCTTTTTTGAAAAGTGATTTTAATGAAGATGTATAAACAGCATCACCTAAATCACATCCAATAGCAGCAGCCATTGATCTTGCAAAGTTAATGAAAGAGGTAACCATAATAAGACTTCCAGCGGTTTTAGGCGCACTGATTTGACCAGAAAGGATACTTGGTTGCATTTGCATACCAGCAGAAACACCAGCAAGAATTAATAAACCAACTTGAGCGGAAAATGAAGAATCAACTTCTAATAAACAAAGAAGACCACAACCAATTGGACCAATAATACCAGCAGCAACACCCCATGGTTTAACATATTTGAACTTTTGAATAAGAATACCAGAAACCATAGCACTAACAACGACTGATATAACAAGTGGTAAAGTATGTAAACCAGAAGCCATAGCAGTTGCTTCATGAATGACTTGGAAATAAATTGAAAGATAAACAATTGAAGTGATGAAAAAAGCAAAACTACCACTGATGGTAAGAACAGATGCAATGATTTGAGGAACTCTGGTAATTTCATTTGGAAAGATTTGATTCTTTGAAAAGTAAACATTCCAAATAGTAAATGCAACTAAGGTTAAACCACCTAAAACAAAACATAAAATAACTGGAGCTGAATGCCATGAATAAGCATTACCACCAAAAGTTAAAGCTAATAAGAAGACAACAAAACCAGCAATTAATAAAAAGGTACCAAAGTAGTCAAATTTCTTAACTTCTTCCCACATATCAACTTTTGGTCTTGGAGGATTAAAAGCCCAAATAAAGAAAGTCATGGCAATACCACCAATTGGTAAGTTGATATAGAAACACCATCTCCAACTGACGTGAGTAGTAAAAGCACCACCGATTAATGGACCAAGGACACTAGCAAGAGCAAACACACAACTCATAACAGCCATACCAATAGGACGTTTTTCAATTGGAACAACTTCACTAATGATAACAAAAGTTAAACCTTGAATACCAGCAGCACCAATACCACCTAAAACTCTACCACCAATTAATACATTCATATTTGGAGAAAGAGCACACATTAATGAACCAGCTTCAAAAATAACAATGGCAACCATCATGGTATATTTTCTACCGAAAATAATTGATAATTTTCCAAATGGTTGAATAAAAATAGCCATGGTCATAAGGAAACCAGAAGCTAACCAACCAACTTGGTCAAATGAATTGAATTTATCACCGACAGTAGTAAGAATAGTGGTAACAATGGTTTGATCTAAAGCAGCAAGGAACATACAAAGGAAGATAGCAACAAAACAAGCAGCTAAACGACTACCATGTAAATATTGATCTTCTCTTTTAGTACCATCACCGGCATCACTTTCAATGAATTGCTTCGATGATTTTTGATTTTCATGATCTGGTTGTTCAGACATATTATATTATATTTGACTTGATTGATCTATTGATTTGATTTGATTATTTTATATTACATCTTATAGGAATTGTTTAAATCAAACATGATTTGAGTCGATATATATAGTCTGCAATATGTGATAAAAATAGCTTGCTAAAAATATGATGCGAGGCTAATACATATTTTTATTTCCGTTTAAACACCGCATCATAAAAAGAAAGGCAACTGCAATTATGTAACTATTTCGGTCGTTTTATTTTTTATCTTTATTATTCTTGATTCCGTACACGGTAACGAATTATTTATATTATTATTTGAAACATCTAAGCAGATTTGCCATCGATAGATAGATTGAGGTAATCAATAACGCGTTGAAATTAGTGACTCGAATGTATATTTTTGCAATGGTTTCCTTTGCAAGTTAATTTTTTACCAACTCTGAGTATCTAACTAAGAACCGCCTTTGCAGACGGATCTAAGTCCATATTCAGAAGCTTTCTACAATTACTAAATCTATTACTAATTGCAAGATGTTGGAATAAAGTTGCAACCAAACTCAAAACAACAATGAAGGGCTTTACGGCTGTACGCCGCTCAGGAGGAATTAAGATGTTCGTTTAAGTTCCCCATTGGGAAATCTTCGCCGGTTGGACGGAAATTAAACATTTTCTTTCTCAGAAGCGCAAAAAAAGGCGGTGATAATTATTAATTTTTGAAATTAAAATCTATAGCGAAGACATGCAAAGATTATATCTACCAGAGGAGAATAGAGGACCGTATTTCATTATTAGTTTATCGTTACGTACCTTTGGTATTGCACTGCAAAATTTACGATGTATTATTAATCATAAATGGATTTAACGTAATTATAGATTTAATTATGTTTCTAAAGGGAAATGATGCCATCTCTCAATGAATCTTCCATAGAACTTTAATAAATTCCTCTCTCCCGCTTCGGATCTCCCCAATAATTGACCTTTAGTATCATTCCAATCATGGAACTGAATCTTTTGCCACTCTTTTAACTTATCTTCTTTAGTTAAGCCTAAACGAGCCAAGGTAGGAGAATTCAACACTTCAGGATCTAATTCACTTTCATTACTTGGATTACAAAAATAGATTATGATTAATCTATTAAAACCAACTTGATCTCTAGGAGGTTGAACAACTCTATGTAAACAAGCTTTGAAATGTCCACCAGAAATAAATTCAAGTGCATCACCAATATTAACAATCAATGAATTTGGTCTATGATTAACATACCTCCAATTACCACTGTAAACATCTTTAATTTGTAAACTTAAAATTGGTTGTGAAGTTATAAATGTTAAAGCACTGATATCCAGATGTCCTCTTAAGTACATATTTTCAGTTTCTTTTAAACTGGTTTCTTCATCATATGGTTGATAAAGCATTAATCTACCATGACTACCTGAAGTATCTTGATTAGTACCTGAATTCTTAAAATAATGGTTTAATAAACTACCTTCTGGAATTTTAAGGATTAAATCACATAATCTTAAAATTTGTGGTAAGATAACGCGATGTAAATAATTATAATAATCAGCAATTTCTTTCAAATGGGCTTGAAGTAATTCAGGATGTCTTTCAGGATGATTTAAAAAGTCATCATGATAAGTATCTCTAACATTATAAAAATCAATTGAGTCTCTAACTCCATTCTTGATAGCCCAGTATCCCTTTGGTTTGAATCCTTGACCTCTTTCACCACCAATGTTACCAGGTTTTTCGTCCTCTTTTCTTGCTGCACTAGCTAAATACTTCAATTTCTCTTCATGAGGAATAGTCAAAACACTTTGACTAACCGCTCTTAAATGTTCAATATGATCATTATCGATACCAAAATTAATGATATTGAAAAACCCATATGTTGTCACTGAACTTTCTAAAATGGAAGCTAACTTCTGTCTACTTTCTAAGCCATCTTCACCTTCTCTAAAAAGAGATAAATCAATTGCAGTCAAAGTTAAAGGATTGACATCAATTGATGTTGGTTGTGGATCAACAAATGGTCTAACGTTGTACTTCTTATCAATTTCTTCAACACTGAGAGTCATTTTTCTTTAATTAGTCCAAATTAAGTGTTTACTAATCACACCTGGGAAAGATCAACTATAATTGAAATTAATATTTATATTTGGGCACAATTTTGTAAACCTATATAATGACTAATTGAATGTGGAAATTTGTAATCAAAATAGTTATCCGAGCCACTAATCGGATTGCTTAAATATATCTCTTTAATTTAACACAATTGGGAGAAGATAACAAAGAGGGGATGCTCAAGCCTTACATATACGTATTAGCTGTTATACATACCAGACCAGAGTGGTATGTAAGGGTTAGTTAATGAGTAATTGTAATTGAGAAAAAAAAACTGTGGATTCAATTTTTGTTTGTGTCACTTTTCGCAATTTTCAAAATCTCTCCTTATCAGATCACATGGATGGTAAGTACTAGCCACTTATAATTGACCGTATTGTTGCATCTTTGAGTTACCGGAAGAATATAACAAATTCTAAATTCTTCGGTTAGGTATAAAAGGAATGGTAATTCTCGTAAGAATGAATCTAGGGAAATATGTATTACTTGATAGTGATAATAACAGATCGCACTCTAGAATGGTATGCTTACCTTGGTTCATACCGCAATATCGTGAAGTAGAAGACGACGTTGAATCAATCAGTGAAAGAGATGGGTTGTTAAAAACAAGCAATGATGATAGTTCAATTCAATTGGATGAATTTGATGGAAAGGGAGATACTAACAAAGTAGTAATTAAAGAGTATAGGGATGAAGCTAATAGACCATGGTGGAAATTCTTTGATGAATTCGAATATCGTTTAACTCTGGAACAACAGAATAAAGAACACTTTCAAAAAGAAGACTGGTGGAGATTCAGATGGTTCAATAAATCATTAACTCCAGAAGAAAGAAAATTGTTAATTAAATTGGATTTAACTGTTGGTGTGTATGCCTTATTGGGTTATTGGGTTAAATATCTTGATTCAGCTAATTTAAACAATGCTTATGTTAGTGGATTGAAAGAAGATATTGGTATGAAAGGAAATGATTTGATTAATACTCAAGTTATATTCCTTATTGGTAATATTATATTTGAATTACCTTGGATGTTTTTATTGCCTAGAGTTTCATTACCATATTTCTTATTTGCTGCTGAAATTATATGGTCATTATTTACGTTACTTACTTATAGAGTTCGTAATACTGGTGAATTGCAAGCTTTCAGATTTATAGTTGGTGCTGCCGAGAGTCCTTTCTTTGTTATTTTCCATTATTCGGCTGCATCTTGGTATAAGCCTACTGAAATAGGAACTATTGGAGCTATATTCTACTGTGGTCAATTTATAGGGGTATTAACTAGTGGATTATTACAAGGAGCTGCATCAACTATTAAAGGATCATTGAAAGGTTGGCAATATATGTTTATTATTGATGGATCAATCTCATTCTTTGTGGCATTACTTTCATTCTTTTTACAACCCGGTACACCTCAGCGGTGTTATTCTATTTGGTTCACAGATGATGAAATCAAGCTCGCTAGAAGAAGAATGAAAGCAAATGGAACTGATACTTCTCACGATGTCAAATCCTTTTTTGATAAGGATACTTGGAAGAGTATTATTACATCATGGCATGTTTGGGTTTTAGGATTCTTACAAATGATGGGATTCAATACTAATAATACCTCAAGTGGTTCATTTGCATTGTGGTTAAAGAGTTTAAATAGATACTCCACCAAGGAATTAAACTATCTAACTGCTATTCCACCTGCATTAGGAGTGATTTGGATTATGATAGTTTGTGTTGGAGCTGATGTAACTAAGAAAAGATTCGGAATGATATTCTTTAGTTTCATAATGAATTTTATAGCTAATATCATATTAGCAATTTGGCATGTACCAGAAAGAGTTAAATGGGCTGGATTCTATTTAAGTTATTGGTCATGGAGTCAGAGTAGTGTGTTTAATCCTCTAATCAGTGATATTTTGAGACATGACAATAATCAACGTGCCATCAAATGGATGGTTATTTACATATTAGGACTTCAATCAAGTGCTTGGGCTTCAAAGTTAATGTTTGAAACTACAGCTGCTCCTCAATTCACAGCCGGATTTTCAACTTGTGCTGCCTTATCTGTTGGTTTTAATTTATTATTAACAGTGGCTTATTATTATTATAAGCGAGACGAAAGAAGGAATGCTATCAAAAGTGGAATATTTTTATATAATTCTAAGACAGGATACATTCCAGAACAAATAAAATTGAATGATTCATCGCCTTCTCCATCTATTGCTAAACAAAATTATATTGTGGCTGTGGAGCTGGACGATCAACATTCTCATTGAATAGCACAGATTTTATAAAGATATAGTTTTTATTTAGTAAAAGTATATTATAATTCTATCAAAGTTTATGTAAAGAAATGAACTTAAAGTTTTGCCTTGGCATCGTATACTTGTTGAATTGTATCAGTGACAATCTTATCTAAAGAGATAAATTCAAATTTTAATAAATTTCTAGTTTGAGTATTATCAACTGTTGCCAAGGTCTTTATATCAGTTGGACCTGAACCTGGAGTACCAGTAGGGATTTTTGATTTTAATTGAGGGAACTTTTCATTAATGATATCTAACATCATTTGAACACTGAAATGGCCATTAGTCATGAATACACGTTTGCCAATCAATTCTTCTTTTTCAATAGCATATAAATGAGCCTTTGCGACATCTCTAACATCGATGAATCCACCTTTATCATTATCAAATGAATCATTAGGACCTATTTTGATCAAGTTATGAATTAATTCATTTGAAACATTTAAAGTAGGTTTAACTTCATTTAAAAATGCTTGTGGACCGAAAACATAAACAGGATTAACTGAGATTAATTTGAAATTTGGTTTCTTTTCTTCCAAGAATTTCCAACTTAACTTTTCAGCAAATGATTTAGCACCATAATAAGCTGAAACTGCGTTCTTCAATGAATCTCTGTAACTAATATCATTCCAACTTTGTTCATTGAATGAAAGTGATGAATTTTGTTCATCATCAGCAGAGTAAATGGCAGCATCAGAGGAGGTAATCACAACTTTTTCAATACTTGGTTGAAACTCATAAACTGAATTCAAAATGTTTTCAGTACCTTTTATAGCTGGAATGATTAAATCATGTTCAGGATCAGTCGTATCATAAGTGAATGGTGATGCAGTATGTAAAAGATATTTAATATTTGGATTTGATTTTAAGGCTTCATTGAAGGCACCTTCGGCAGTGATATCTGGAACAATTTCATACTTGAAGTTATTTGATTTCAAGTTTGCTTTCAATTTCTCTCCTTTATCAGCAGATCTAACGGTACCAATAACGTAATAACCATTAGAAATGAATAACTTGACAATGTGTTGAGCAATGAACCCGGAAGCTCCAGTAATGAATACTTTATCTACCATTCTTCTTGATAGTATTTGTATGGATCAGAGAAATCTTTAACCGCTAATAACGTTGATCAATTTGTTTAATTGAAATGTAAGTGGATCAAAATGTTGGTGATGAATTACATGTAATTATATAGTTCAATTTAAATTATTCAATTATTTTTCATCAACGCAAACGATTGCCTAATTAGGTTTATCTAAGATGCGATTATTTTAGCGCCAGAAACAAGTAAAAAAAAAGGCTAGCAATACAAAAAAGGTTTGAGATAACCGCTAATGAGGTGAGATTTTGCAACTCAGGCATCGATTACAGATGTTAAAAAGTTTTAAACATATATTTTCATTATTTATTCTATGGTTATCTAAAGATGCGTATATATATAAAAATACAAAATGAGAAATAAATGCAATGAATGTTGAGCGTGTTGAGTTTTTGTTCTAAAGAATAGTTAGACAATTTCTTGATTTACGTACCATCTTTCGTTATCGACTAATCTATTATTGATATCATTGAAATAGTCCCATGGATCTTTTCTAAACAATGGTAATTCCTTTAATTCATCAAATTCAACTTCCTTACTCTTTAAAAGTTGATCACGATGGATACATTCCAGTAAGATATTATATTCATCTTGTAAAATATCACTCTTACAAGCCCCTTCGAAGGTTAAACTGTTGTTGAATTTATCAAATCTCAGATGATCCAAAGAAGGAGCATTCTTACAGATACTATCAGGAACCCACATTTGAATATCAGTTTGATAGTTATGATTTTGGAAATGTAATTTTGATGAGATTGATTCCTTACCGTATTTTCTGGAAAGAATTTGAGTAACGTTATGAGGAATAAGAACTGGTGAGCCTTCGAAATATGATTGTTGTAAAGGTAATAATTCATCAATGGTATGCCAGTTCCAATTTTTACAGTGAACAAACATAGTGGTTAAATCACTTGAACCTTCGATTTTATCATAGATATCACTAGGAGGTTTGAAGTTTGAATGACTTAAAGCAGTAAGATCAATGTAGATACCACTATTAATATCAATAAATCTTGCATCGATGAAATTTTTACCATTACCTTGTTTAATATATGTTGGACTAACTTCTAATAAATATTTTCCGTTACCGTATCTTGGATTTTCAATGATTAAAGATTGATTGAATTCTCTGGCTAATCTATCTAATTGAACAATAGGCATTTGAATATCAACATCTGTATCCCAAGGCATGTTAACACCATTGTATTCCCATCCTAATAAATTTCCGTAATTAATCCAAGATACAAAATCATTAGTTTTGGCAAATTCAAACCAAACTCTAATAATATGGTGGACGATACTTTGACGTTCTCTATCTCCAATGAATCTTTTAAAGAATGGGTATGCTAAATGATGGGATCTACCTGTTACAATATCAGTTATGATCCAAGGATATTTGAAATAACGACCTGAATTATCAGCGGCATAATTATTGGAGTATTTTAAAAATTGTAAATAATTTAATTCTTTTTCACTAATGGATTTATCATTTAATTTATTTTGTAATTTGAAGATTTCTAAATCTGGATTGAATATGAAATCTTCGACATCAATGTCAATTTCATCAGCAAATGATTTTTTGTATGGGGTAATTTCAAATTTCTTTTCAGGAAGCTTTTCATATTTAATCATTTCTGAAATTAACTTTTGTTTGGAGAGATCAATATTATTAACGTGATCACCTCCGATTATAGTATAATCTAATCTTTTCTTTCCAATAACTGGAATAGTAGTCATAGAATCGTCATTCATAAGATAAATATTTTGAGGAATCTCTTTTAAACAATAGAGATTAGTGGTACTTCTTAAAACTTTTTTATCATAACTTTCAATCCAGTAACCATCAACACTAGCAAATTGTTCAATGATTGAATCACATTTACCACTTGGTTCTTGATGTCTATAAGGATTTAAGATTTTGTTACCTGGAGATAAATCAGTCCAATCATCCCAATGAAAGAAAATCCCATCTGAATTACCGATATTTTTAGGATTTGGCTGATTGTTTAAATAAGAATATAATGCAAATAAAGGAGAACGAGGATTGAAATCGGAATCACGTTGTTGTTTTAAAGCTTGAGTTTCTAATAAAGTTTGAATGGCTTTAGTATTAACCGGGAATGATAATGAAAAGTCAAATATTTGGAAATTAAATGAAATGAATAAAGTAGTTAAAAGGATTAAACCAATGAATAAATTCTTGAGTCTTTTATTATAAAATTTCGGTAGCACCATATTGATTAAACTGTATTTCTAGAAGGGAATATGAGTATTATAAATGTTTTAATGCAAAAATGAAAATGAAATAAGATATTTTAAATGATTGAATGAAATGAAAGTATTAACTATTAATATGAGATATTCTTTAATGTGAAGTTCGATATATTATTATAATAAGGAAACTTTAGTAGAGAATGGTATGAATCGTTAACTTCGTTAGAAAGATATTGGAACGAATGAAAGTGTTATATTACTAATATGAATAAAGATGAAACAAGACTGTTATCAAAAACGATATAATATAGTAAATCTCAAACTTTGAAGTGGGGGAAAGTTGGCGAGTTACGAGGTTAAACCTTAAAAGCTTATTGCGAAAACTTGATTGCAAGTAACTAGATACGATTTTAACTCGAGAAAATGAGAAGCGAAATGAAAAATAGAATGAAAGTAAGTAATGAAATGGACTTGTTATAAGTAACTATGAATATAAAATCTACAAAATTGACAATTCCCTACAACTATATATAATTGGAATCGATATCCATATTTATATGAGATTCGAAATTTTTATCAAGCAGGAAAATTTGAAGTGTTTATTATTTTTTGCCGTGCAGAAAAAAAAAAAATATTTATTTTCTTTCTTTTTTTTTTTTTTTTAACATTTATCTTTTCAGACATTTTTTTGATTATTATTTGACATTTTTATATGCTATAGCCCTTTCTAAGCTTCGTTTGGTTAAGAATTATGTAAAGAAATTCTCCGTTTATAATCATTTATCTTGTAGCAATCGTCTGACATACCTTGCTATTATGCGATATAAGAAGCTTTCCAACAATGCCAACATTATTCAACAACCTATTGATTTCTTTTTATGATTGTTATGGAATGATTTGGTCACACTAGTTGTAACCAAAATGAAATTATTACCACTAAAAAATGGACTGAAATTAAGCATTAAAAAAAAAAAAAAAAAAGGAAAATTAAATAAATTAAAAAAAAGAAATTCATAAAACTTTTTTTATTCGTGTTTAAGTGGAGGAAGATGACTATTAATCTATGTCAAAACATTTTGACATAATGGAAAGTATCTTTTGATTTCCTTACACATATGTAATCCTTGACCCCCAAGGTTTTAGGTTCATGTTACTTTATACAAGCCAAGCCAAGCCTTATAGTAAGAAAGATAAGGTAGTGTAATATTGAAGATGCCGACACTTTCTAAATTGGACATTAAAAAAAGATTTTAATTTTAAAATTATAGATGCGATTACTTAATCGCAAGTTAGTTCAGCAAACATTTAATTTAATTTCTTAAAACAGACATAGATCCGCCATCACCATCGACAGCAAAAAAAAAACCTTAAAAATAGGAGAGAGACGATACTTTAGCCTCGCGAGATATGAAAGTTTTTGAGGGGTGGAGAAAGGAGGAGTTGGATGGAGGTGACGACATTTTCCCCCTATAGGAGAAAAAAAAAGGTTGAGCAATACCTTAATTATCCCTTTAGAAATTATCAGTAAATGCAACATGTTAAACCATCCTTACGGGACAATTTTTGTCTTACTCCACATTTACTCCTTAGTCTGATAATAGTCTTGATCAGTGGTTCTAGAGTCATTATCAGTTCAATCAATATATATCAAATCGTATCAATAATCAATAAAGCATAGCCCGCAAATAGTGGCGTAAAATAAAGGAATCGATAAAACAGTTATGTTCAATTCTAACTCTCCACAATTCAACTTAATAGTAACAAGATACCCATTAATATTCTTTAACAAACACGGGGTATGTTTGAAATGCTACATTGCATATGAACACAGCTTAGCCTTATCAAAGTTTCAAATTTCAAGTTCGTTGAAGGATATATGTAAATATGTGTAATTTGATGGACCATTTTCGGAGTCGGAATAGAACTTTGGTTCTTCGTGCACTGCCCACGAAAATTAGTTTCCCTCTCTATTTTTCTCACTAAAACAAAACTCGTAAGTACAAACGATAGCCAATTTTCAACAAGGCTTTTAAAATTCTGCAATTAGAAAATTTCAACGTAATTGTGATACTGTCTTCTCTTAATTTGTTTGTTTTTTTCAACCTATATAGTTAGGGGGAATATGTCCTTAATTTCGGTTTATTCCCAATTTAAAATTGTCTGATACTTTCCCACTCTCTTTTGTACTCTCTACTCTCATTAAAGTTGACATTATTATTTTCAATCACTATTATTACACTTATAGGTTACTTTATAAATCACCTTATTTCAAGTCTAATTCAACTTAATTTTTTAGGAGGGCAACAAGTTTATCCAATTTTATGATACCTCGGGTACGGGGGGACTTACCCGCCATTAAAGGTCGTGAGACAACAAGTGATGATGCTAACAAAAAAATGTCGTCACGATCCTCCCTCTATGACGTAGTATCTAAAATAATAAAATCTCAAAGATTAAAAATTAAAAATTAAAAATTAAACTCTGAATTGGGAATAATTCCTGTATATAGTCGGTATTTTTGTTTATATTTCCAGACAAAAACTTTATATTTTGTAAATTAATAAAAAAAGATAACAAGAATAGTGGGAAATCTGACAATTTGTCTGAACCAGATTGATAAGGAAGAAACCTTTTGCTAGAAGGATCGAAATCTTTGCTACAGCCTTATGTTTACTCTTTATTTTTAGGATGTCGCTTCTTTCATAGTGAAATGACACAAATTTTGTTAATAGAAGTAGTTAAATCTTTTATAGAAACATTAGACCAAGGTGAGAAACAACGATGACATATTTTATTTTGGGGGTAGGGTTTTCTTGGATAGTGGCTGATTTTTGACAAGATTGCAAAAGTTTATTCTTCAATTATGATGATTGAAGTTTCTTTATCAATATTTGACACGATTTTCTTTGACTGCAATATTTGATTGGATTTATTATATAATTTATTCATTTCTTGATATTATTTGATGTTTGAATAAGTAACAAGACTGAATATTTATTGTAAGACCAGGAAAACTTCTCTCATTTTATGTTTAAAGCTAAACCGGGCGAAGTCAGTTAAGGCCACTTACATCCGTGGGCTATACTCTTTAATCCTGTTAACTCCTATCGAATAGTATACTTTTGATTGTCTTGATACTGTAACTATTGTGTTTAATACGTCTAAAAGGTCTTACGATCATTGGATCGAATAAACAGCTCAAATGGGTTAGATGTAACCATTCTGTTTAAAGAGGTTTCGAGGTTTCTACGTAGCCAGTGTCCCTTTTAAAGTCTGATGAGTTCGTAATTTACGAGTTTAGATGAATATTATAAACTAACTTGACCCAATAATCTCTTTAATCCAAATAATGGTTGATATTTAAGTTATGTACAATCTTAACAATTACTAACTTAAATATTTTCGCACTTAGACTGTCAATCAATGGAAACTTAAATGTAAATTTATGTACATAAGCTTAAATTCTTATTTTTATATAAGTATTCTTCTATAATATGTCTTCATAATACGACTTAAACTTGCTACATACCTATTCGCATTCTTAAATTTGTTTCAATTAGTGTTTGCTATCACTTGGGCCGTAACTCATATAGATCATGAAATGAGTTTCAGCTGCAGGGTACATCGAGACCGAATTGAACAAGACGCATGTTTGGATAGAATGTTACCTGATACATGGCATTTTCAATCTGCAAATTCACCTGGTGTTTATTATGTGAAACAATTGCGAGATATAACCATTTCAGAATTGAATGAGATTCAATTGGGGCTTTTATTATTGGGACTGCCATGGTTTGGATTGGAAGCTGTGTTGGATTTTTATCATAATGATACATTAACTATTGATCAATTGCGAGAACCAATAGTTAATGCTATTCGAAATGAATTTGAACTAGATCCACATATCTTAGAAATTTGTCAGGATTACGTTAATCGGTTTGGAATTGAAGTGGATAACGTTCAAAATGAGACAGTTTTAGAAACAGAGATTGGAAGCGTTACTATCCCAGAACATTCCAGTTACAGTTCCAATGCTTTATTCTCAACATCTTCAATTGAAAGAGTTTTACAGTCAAACACTTGCAACTATGAATTGAATAATGATGGTATACATTGGATAAGGATTACACAGGGAGTTAACTAATAATCAGTCTTTTGGCTCCTGGTATTAGAGGTGCGGCACAAAGATTGAAAAAACAGGCTGTGCCATTTTTTTCAACTATCTATGAGAGAATTTTACACTTTAGTTTAGGTTTATGCAGATGTTGAAATTAATAAATCAAGTCGTAAGACAATCTAGAAACTATTTAAGCATAGATATGAATAGCATATTGTATAAGCAATTTGATATGATATAATTTGATTTGAAAATTATTAGTTTTCATCAGCTAAATATAATGGATCAAAGAATGATTCTAACCATGTATTTTTGAATACTCTCATACCCATTGTATGACTATTTAAATAATCCTTTCTTAAACGGGCCATCATGAATCTTTTATCATTGTTTCTTAACCAAGGTTGTAAGATGGAAAACATAACGATACTATAACACATTCCCACGAATAAATCCAATCTCCAATGATGATCTAAATACATCGTAGCCCACCATTGTAAAATGACAAAGGATAATCCAATCAATTTAACAAAGGTCCATCTTGAATAATAACTAAGGAAAAAGAATACCATCACCGCCATAGCTGAATGTAATGAAGGTAAGGCTCCAAACACTATAGGTGAAGCATGGAATCCGTTGGTATTAAGATGTGTTCCCATAGCTACATCAACTCTAGTTAATCCAGCCGCATATCCAGGCATATCATAATCAGCAAGAGAATTTTCACCATAAAGATGAATAAACCAAGGTGGAGCATTTGGAAATGATAAATGAGTTAATACTCCTGCTATATTTTGGACCCCTAATGCAATAGAAAATAATTTTAATGAACCAGGAGCATGGAAGACATATAACCAAATAGCTGTGAATAATGGGGCACAGAAATGGCCAATGACATATGAAAACCATGCTAAAATATCTTTTGGGGTATGAATTGGTTCACGGAATAAATAATAATCAAAATTTAATATAAACCAACTTGCTGATAATAATAGAGGTGCGGTTAAATACCAATTATTTAAAGGACGATAAGGATTAGATGAGGATTGTTGCTGACGGGTTTCAATGATGGTTTCAAGTTTGGTATTATTAGGGGTATATCTTCTATGTTTGAAATAGACTAGATCCATGAACTTATTAGGATCATCTTCATCATATAGGTCTGATGGTGAATCATCAATGGTTAAAGTTTCAGATGATATATTTTCTTCATTTTGAGTTGAATTTTGACATTCCACACTTGACGATGTTGAATCGACATCAGTTAATTCAAATGAATGAGACGGAGAAACCTCATAAGTTTTTAAGAATGGTTGATTCACTTCATTATCATTATGTTCTGAAGTCGGAACTGATGAAGTATTTTTTCCAATAGGGCCATAAACTTTCCAATATAATAAATATGATACTAAACCACAACAAATTACAAGGGCTAAATTTTCAAGGGGGAAGTCGAAGAAGTTGAATAAACGTTCATCGACTCTATATGCTAATTTGACAAAGATATGAGGTCTTATAGATTTTGGAATTAATCCTGCATTTTTAAATATTAATAACCAAATGAAAACTGGAGAAAAATTAATCCAATAATTTAATAAGAATCTGATAAGTGATTTTTGATTTAACCCTGACCAAAAGATTCGCCATAATAATTGAAATATAAGTATGAATGGATTGAAAAGTGGTTTTAGATATGAAGATAGTATCACCATGGTTTTATTATTATATGCTTATATATGGTGCTGCGGGTAACGAATGCAAAATCAGATTATGTATGGGTGGTGCGATAAAATGTACTCCGCTTATAAAATTTTATGGAGTGGAATGAAAAATGATAATGAATGAATAATGACAAACTTTGAAATGAAAACAAATGAATTATATAAATATGAATTTAAAAACTCGAAAGGTAAATATTTTGAATGGTGGAGTGGATTGGAAGGAAAGAATTTCTGTGTTATTTAAATGATAAAAACAGTACTGTTTCCGCTAGATAAAAATAAAAAATATTTATTTTACGGATGGAAGTTAGAAGGAAATGAGGGGTGATATGAAGAAATGGTGTTGTCAGGTTTTGATCAAATCAATTGATTGATGGGAGAGATAAAATATAATCAAAGAACAATATAATCTTAAAACCTTATAATATAAAATATTATTTAATTGCAATCGACCTGGAAGTATCGGGCAAAGGTTATAACCTAAACTATCCGAAAATAAATGCAACAATAAAAGGATGAAGAATGGAAAGGGTAACCAAAGAAAAAAAAAACGAGCTTGGTCCCACTTAACTTGATCGAACAACAACGAATAAATAAACTTTTGATAAGAAACGGTGGATTCCAAGTTTTATTTATACCCTATAACTGACCGGACGGGATCGATGTCGAAACCCTAGTGTTATTTGTTGTCTTTTGAATCTAGGGGCTTAACCCGCTGTGTATATTTTTTCAAATTATGGAAAGTAAATATAGTCGGAAACACGTATGAAGTTCGGAAACAATAAAATTACCCTCTGCCGTTACTTATAGGATATAATTTCTTATAGTAGTTATTTCCTTTCAACTTTTGAATGTTTTGAAGATTTTTCCCAAATAGATTTAAAGTAACAAGAATAAAGAGGAATTTATAAAATTTTATTTTTAATTATATAGGAGGATTATTGATTAGATTTATATATAGATATGGTATGATCTAAATAAAGATTTTCCTTTGAGTAGAGTACGTAAGTCGAAAGCGGTAGGTTTTCATAAACATTCAATAAAAGTCTTGTAATCACTCCGATTGAATTTGTGGTATTTTTTTAACTCCATAATTTTTTTTTTACTGAGGTTTTTTGCCTTCTTGCTAAGGGGAAATTGTAATTAGGGAGGGTAAAAGATAAAAAATGTCGCGCAGATTTAAATTTTTTATTTTTTTAGGCAGGAGTCACAAGACGAAAAAAAACAAAAAACACATTTCTTTTTTTTTTCATCTAGCGTGACATCTTTCTTCTTTGTTTTGATTGACTGTTGCCTTTATTTTTAGCGCAAAACAAAACAAATATAAGTGTGTCGTCCGCAAATTACTATAATTACTACAATTCGTCTATATATAGATTACCTTAGTTACTATATATAATCTGTCTATTTATATCTATAACTTCGCCACTTCTATTTATGGAGAATTAATCTTACTCAATTTGCTTTAATTTTACATCACCCTGATAACTGTAACCCATTCTCAGTATCGGACCGCGAGAATTAAACTTTTAAGCTTTTTAATAACACTACATGAATTCTAATTAAATTGTTTGCTCCCTCTTATTCTCAAAAGGTTGGTTTTAGTAGTCATGGAAATTGAAAATCCAAATCTTAACCATTTTAAAGTTCAAAGAGAATCATTTGGAGTTATTTGTCTTGTGAGTGTTGTAGTATAGTAGTCTGTTGGGATTTTCACTCCTCGACTTAATCTTGGCTATTTCTTACTAGAAAATAATTTTGTGTTATCTGATATGATTTAACTAGAGTATTATATTATATTGCAACTCCTAAATTAAAATATTTTCCAGTATTCTTCTCCTATTTTTACATTTAAATAAAAAAATATTCTATTTGAAGGCTTTGTGCCCATATATCAGTTTTTATTTTCTTTAAATAAACTTCCAAACAACAATCACCATTTCAATTATCCTTAAAAATAATGATCCAACGTATACAGCCCCATTCTAACTAGGTTTATCAGATTCATAGTTCGTAAATCTATAAACTTGCCTCACACTCAGATTCCAGTCCTGGATAAAAAAAAAGTTCGTACTCTAATTGTTATAGATCGCATAATAGGTACTGATCGCATAATTATTACTGATCGCTTTCTGATTAAAAATAATCTCTAAAATCTCCTCCTCGGTACAGAGAATAAGTAGCTTCCTCGAACAATTCTCCCAACTTAAATAACTAATTATGATACACGTTAAGAAAATTTCGGGCATAATAGGTTTAGACGGGATTTCAATATGCGATCAGTTAAATCCATCAAAAAGCCGATAAAACCATCAGAACGACATTATGCTCCATGTCTCGCTAAAAAAAAAAAAAAAGCATCTGTTTTAGTTGCTCACGCGCAGAAGAAAATTTTCTTTCCCTAAATCTTAAAATTCAGGTTTAACGCATTCCACTAAATATCTACTAGTTTCCCACTAAAAATTTTCATTTCGTCAGTACATTAGCCCGTCTGATTTTAAGTTTAGGTGGGATTCTTATTTATTGTATAAAGATTACTATGGATATCACCATTCCTAATAACTATCAACGGTGAACGAGAAGTTTAAAATTCATTTATTTTAACCTTTGCTTTTCTGAAATGACCATAGTCCATAACCCTCAAACTTGCCACCAACTATTTACTCACAAAACCAAAACTTTTAATACTGTTTATTCATTCGTTGTCTAATATCTTATAACCGAATTTATTGAGAATCCCCTTACGTATTTATACGGATCTGTGATGACCAAGTACGAATTATAATCACTTCAATCATATCATATTTATCACCCAATTTGTATCTCTTATACATATCATTAACTGGACTTCAAAAAAATTGGTATAAACCAATCACGTGATTGGTTTTGTGTAATAAGATTTACATCTCTTCATATATTTCGAATCAGCTAGGTATATAAGTACAACGTTAAGCCTTACAAGCTATAAGATCATATCAGCAAAATGTTAATGGTGGGGAGGGGGATTGAACTAATACTCTTTTTTCCATCACTTAGGTTATTTTGAATTATTGTAAATTTCGCATTAGATTTTAATGAAACGGTAACGTAATATTCAATAGGTGAAAAACTGATTTAATTTAAAAAGGTTTGACTTTTCATTAAATATCACGATTCGTCAGATTATAGGGACACATGTAACATCATATACAAATAAAAACCCAGAGGTCATATATTGAAAATAATTCTATCTTAGATATCGATGAACCTGAAAAGTATGGTCTAAAAAATAGAAGACTAAAGAAACCACAGATCAGATCAATTTATCTTGACAGTCTATATCAGACGTACCCCACCTTCTGTACATGATTATAGCAGAAGCAAGCAAACTCGAAACACGATGCCTTTTATATATTTATATTAGTTAATTGAACTTTTTGCAACATTGTTAGTGAGTCGTCCCGGTCCATCTCGTAACCTGTGCGGAACAAAAAGACCAAAATTAGTACTATCGGCTCCGAGTCTGGACCCCATCCTCCCCCCAAATAAACAAATATTGGCTACGCCTGTTAACAGTTAACTTTAAAAGTTTAGCGCTTTTCCCGATGGTGTCCGGGTCATACCCCAGATTTTTTTTATTCATAACATAAGCTCAGTCTGTCTAAGTTATATCCAAATATATACGATTAAAGATCCGGACTTTTGTCTTGTTCATTTTTTTTTCAAATTTAACTTTAAATTGGTTTCACCGTCATCATAGCCTTGGAAGTTTTTCATCTTATTATTCATCGAGATCATTAGTGCTTCATTT
This sequence comes from Scheffersomyces coipomensis, assembly GCF_036884675.1. Taxonomy (NCBI): domain Eukaryota; kingdom Fungi; phylum Ascomycota; class Pichiomycetes; order Serinales; family Debaryomycetaceae; genus Scheffersomyces; species Scheffersomyces coipomensis. The sequence continues at coordinate 413,210 of NW_027042898.1, read as the reverse complement.
GGCTATATATTAACCTTTTTATACAACTTACTCCCTCATCTCCTCCTCCAATAACATTCTCGTTTTCAAATCATCCACATCAAATAAACTATAACCAATCAATAATAGATATATGAAAAATTGGCCCACAATAAATAGTAATATCAACAACAACAACAACAACAACATATAACTTATACATATAATTCATATATATTCAAGAGGATGACTAAGAAATTAACCATACTAGAGAAGAAGAATCGAAAACCAGCTTCTAGAGCTTGTATATTTTGTCATGAAAAACATTTACAATGTTCAAATGAAAGGCCATGTAAAAATTGTGTTAAACGTAATATAGGTCATGAATGTCAAGATATCGTTAGAAAACGAGCCAAATATATGAATATTAATAAATCTACTGGTAGAAGTGGTAGTGTAAGTAGTACGGGACAAATCGATACTACTAATGATAATGAATATTTAAGTTCAAATGTGGGAACTTCAACTGCCACTACACCTATTAATTTCTCAAATTCATCTCAACCACCACAACAAGTGAAGGCCAATCAGCAACAACCACAACCAGAAGCACAACAACAACAACAACAATCAATAGGATTCGAAGGATCCCCAACCAATTATGATCAGATGATACCGCGAGTTCAATACTCAACAAATACTCATAACCCAATGTTGAATACAACCAATGATGTTTTGAATCGATTATTATTGGAACAGAATTTATCAACAAATATAATATCCCCCAATGATTTAAATCCTAACAATCAGGATCCTAATGATATGCTGTTAGATCCATCATTATCAAATAATAGTAATATTAATTTCAGTTCAAATTATTTAAATCAAGAATATCTTATGTTAGGTGATATTATCTTACATTCTAAACCAAGTTCACCATCCCCTTCCAATACTAGTGTTTCTGAATATAACAATCCTAGTAATTCATTCACATCACCTGCAGGATTCGTATCACCTTCAACAAGTTTAATTCAACCACAACAAATCCAACCTCATCAACAAGTTCAAAATCAACAACAACACATTCATCATAAAAGAAAAACTTTAAAAGATTCACGTCCCTTCATCGCGTTAGGATTTCTGAATAGTTTTATGGATGATGAAAAGAATAATCTGTCAACTACCGATTTCTTAGATAATAATTCTAATTTAAATAGTGGGAATTCAAATAGTACAAATATAGGGAATAATAATGTTTCCTTAAATACATCAAAGAATCCTATTATGAAGAAATTAGCTCAATCCGCAACTATCCCTACCGAATATATTTCCCCCTTGGTAACACATCATTTATATCAATCAGTTCAAGATATTTATACCAACAACATTATGAATTTTGAATATCCTCATTCATATCATTCATTAACATTCTTTTTAAAGAAAAGATTCCTGGGAAATAATTTATCCCCAGAAGAGAAACAAGTCAAACGATCCAATTTATTAATTATTTTGAAATTAATTGCCAGTTATCGTCCAACGTTCATTAGTGCTCATAAATCATTATTAAAGCCTTATGATTTACAATTTTTAGAAATGTGTTTTCAAAGAAGTTTGATTGATTATGAAAAATTATCCCAATTGAATTCAAGTCCAACTATTATCTGGAGAAGAACCGGAGAAATAGTTAGTATAACGGATGATTTATTAAGTTTATTAGGGTATAATCTAGCTGATATTATTTCTAAAAGAACATTTATCATGGAATTAATGTATGATGATGAATCAATTATAAATTATTTTAAATTATTTAAATCAGTTGCGATTGGGAATTTAAATCTGTCAATTTTTACTAAATGTAAATTAATTAAAAATCAAAATAAAATCCTTGAAACTTCATCATCAAATTCTCCTTCATTAAATATAAATCATCATCGTAATAATAGTATCGATAGTGGTGGAGATGAATGTAATTTATATATTGAGTTCTGTTCAGTGTGGACGGTCAAACGTGATCTTTTTGATATTCCAATGTTAATCATTGGTCAATTCTTACCTATATTACCTGCTGGTGATGGGGTTAGAATGTACTAAGTCTATAGCGTCTATAGCTTATGTACCTATTATTTATTTATTTATTTATTTATTCTTTTTATTAACTATGTATTTTTAATTAAAACTATTCAGTTACGGTTGGAATTAATCAAAAAACAGACGTAGTGGACAATGTTGATATTGATGTTCTACGATAGTTGCAAAAACTGGTATTCATCGACATTGAATCGAATTTCAAAGTTCACAATCTTAAATACGTCATTGACCAAATTACTGGTATGATTCAAATATAAAATATATGACTAACATAACGACAAACAAGCTTATATTATTATTATTTAACAAAAATGGTCTTTAATACCAAGCCCAGTAAACCTAAGAATTTCAAAATACACATCAACAAATCATTTTACATCAATAAAATCACCTTTTCCCGTCATGCCTCAACCTAAAAAAAATTGGTGGTGGAGTGACTTTTTGTGATGAGATAACACCACTTTTCTTTTTTTTTTTTAGTTTTTGCAATAGTTAAAACGTGAGCGTCTAAGTAAAATTTTATTTTTTTTCAGCCAAAATAAGGTAAGAAACATGACTTCATAAATTCTCTTAGAAGTGAATCTTTAGATGGGTTGGTAAATGTTGAATCATAAGTCGTTGATCGTAAATGGTGAGGTGGAGCAAACTATAAATAGTACAAATAATTCCACGTTTTATATTCGAGTTTATATGAATTCTTCTTCTTTTTTAAATCATTAATTATATAACTATAATCAAACTTCATATATATTCATATTAAATAACAAAATCTCATAACAATGTTGGCTCCAGGAAAGGCTTTATTAGCAGGCAGTGTTTTATACGGTGCTGGTGTTTATTGGATGTTTACCAATTACTACAACAAATCATCTATCAAAAAGGCTTTTGTTAGAAGTGATGCTGAATATAACAACGTTAAAATAATGCAACATCCATAGGTTAAGTTGATTCTTGCCTAGTTAGGTATTTATTTAAAATTGATTTTAATGCTATTAACGTATATAACGAAATACACGATTCTTTTATAAACAAAAAAAAGTATCTATTTATATTATGTAAAGTCTAACACCAGAATCTATAAAATCTATAATAAAATGGTTTAGATTTAAGAAATTGCTTCTCTTCAGCAATTTCTTGCTTTAATAATTCAAGATCAACATCTCTTCTACCTGTATCTAAATCAATATCTTCTAATTTAATCATGATTCTTCTCCATGATTTACGATAAGTCTTATGACCAATTATCATTAAGATTAATAATGGTAACGATAAACAATTTTGCCAGAAAGTTTCAGCTGAAACTCCATCTCCAATAGGCCAAATTGAAACCCAAATTTCTCCAATCACAATTAAAAATAAAATTATTGCTCCAGTATATGATCCAAAAGTTCCCATTGGTGATACAAATGCTACTTCATCTAAGGATCTACCTTGAGCATGCAATGCCCATCTCCATCTTAAATGAGTAAAACAAATAGCCATCCAAGTGAAAAATGATGATAATGAACAGACTGAAAAGAACCACGTGAATACAGTATCTTGATTATTGTTTGATACTAAAAATCCTAACAATCCAATCAAATTGGTAAACATAATAGCAACCATTGGTCTTCCTGCTTTATCAATAAATCCAAAGATTGAGGGAATTAATCCTTGGGCAGCCAAAGAAGCTAAAGTTCTTGAACAACCATAAACAGATGAATTACCCACAGAAACAACAGCTACTAAAATAACAGAATTCATGATATGGGGTAATACTTTAATACCACCATTTTGAATAGCAATAACAAATGGTGATGAGGTAATATCTTCGGATGATGAACCATCTAATAATCTTGGATCATTATAAGGTACCAAACAACCAATAATAATGGCAGTTACTACATAAAATAAAGTAATTCTCCAAAACACTTGTTTAGTAGCTTTTGGTAATGATTTTCTTGGATTTTGAGTTTCAGCAGCTGCTAATGCTACTAATTCAATACCACCAAATGAAAATGCTGCACTTATAAATACTGAACAAACACCTTTAAATCCATGATTAAAAGCTCCAGGATTATGCCAGTATCTACCTCCAATATAACCTTGTTCTCCAACTCCACTAATGATACAAATACCAAGTATAGAGAATCCAACCACCGCTAAAACTTTAATAAATGATAATACATATTCAACTTCACCATATCCTTTAACTCCAAAGAAATTAATCGATATAATAATCACATAAAATATAGCTACCCAAACGGCTGGATTAACTGTTTCATTCCAATATTCAATAGTTAAAGCACATGCCACTAATTCTGAAGGAAATGAAATCAACCAAGAACAAGCATATAAAAGACCTAAAGTCCAACCCCAACTATCATCAACAAATCTAGTAAAGAAAGCATTAAACGAACCAGAAACAGGGAATTGTACGGACAATTCACCAAGAGAGAAAATCACACATAACATTGAATAACCCACTAATACATAACCAATCAACATACCTGCTGGACCACCTAATGATAAAGCATATGAACTACCCACAAACAAACCAGTACCAATAGATCCACCAATGGCAATCATTTGTAAATGTCTTGATTTTAATCTTCTAGCTAATGGATGTCTTGAATTTGCAATGACTGATTTCTCAATAGCTGACATTTTCGAGGTATCAATACCATCTTCTTCAAAATTAATAGGTTTAAATGAATCGATGAATTTGGCAAATCCTGTAAGTTGAGTTGTTGAAAGAGCTCCTGAAGAATAAGAACTGGCATCACTGAGTGATTCTTCATCAATATCATTATTGATTACTTTTTTACTCTTGGATTGACTAAAGGCATCTGAGTTATCGTGAGATATATTTTTCTCATAATCTTCATTATACAGCATTTTGACTTTGTTATCTCTATTTTGGTTCTTCTTATCAGTGGAAGCAATAGTTTGCTAAGATTAGCTATAGAAAATAGAACAAAAGTTATTAGATAACTTATAAGAAAGATCAAAAACAACAGTCAAATTCATATTTTTATCTCTAAATCAAATTTCGAACTCTCCTCCATATATATATATCAGTAAATTTATTTCATATCTTGTTACATTCAAACCTTAATTAGGCTGCTAACCGCCATTTGCAGAAAGAAAGAAAGACAAAAAAAAAAGCCCTCTCTTCTCCATGCTAAAAAATATTTCCTACTTCAACTATGGCGCTGCAAATTAAGTAATTTTTAGTGGGATTAACTAGGAAGGAATAAGTCATACGGCACTAACTATTGGGGGGTCGTCTGATCAAGTAGGGATACTATTTTTTACATACTCATATTTAGAACTCCTTAGGTTTAGCTTTGGTTTCCATTGGAAAAAGTTTTTGATTAAGGAATTTAAAAGGCATTCTTACTATTACTTTGTATAGTTCAAAAGTTTAAATTTATGTCTGGTAATGGTATAATTAGAGACAATTCTAAAAACTATAATGAACAAGAAATTTCTTAAATTGTAATTATTTCACAAAACATAACTATAAATTAAATTAACTGTACCTTTGTGTGGCTTCTACTTAATTATACTCAATTTCGGATTATTAAACATTACACTAAATGGATTCAAAATCTCAGTTTAAGATTTTAGACGCTGTTGAACCTTCAACCCTTTGAATGGTATGCAGTTGTTATTGTTTCAAATATTGAAAATGGTATTAAATTCATTAATCAAGCTTAAACATACCAATCCCCCCCGTCTTTCTTCTGACATGTTACTATCAGTAAGTTGCATAGAAGTATGCGCAAGGGTGAAAAAAGCCAATTTGCGCAAAATGCATTTTATCCCTAACTTCTGGTAAAATTTATTTATTGTCAGTCTAGCTAGATTGGATGAAGACTGCCTCCACTTGTTCGGGATAGAGATACGTAGATAGTTTCAAATTATTTTTAAATAACCTATTTTTAAATATTAGCCTAAATTTATTAACTCAATGGAGCCGTAGGATATTTCCCAAATGAGACTAATTTGCGCTTAAAAGTGTGGATGTTTTGTATAGTGGAATTAACCTCCGTTATAGGAATTGCAAGAAAATATGGATCAACTATAAAGGTATCAAATCTATTTTGACATGGATGTGATAGTTTGCATTCTCCATACCTATCAAATCGTCAATTTCGCTTCTAAATACCCAAAGTTACTTAAAGTTGACCACTGTCAAACTTTATTTTCTTTCCTACATCTTCTCAATGTTTATTTACAAAATTTACAATTAATTTTTTTCATTCTTTACTTAACCTGTCATGTTTAATACAAGGATTATATACCCTTATTTAATTAAAATAATACAATTTAATCAGCTGTAGATATGGAAGAGTCCAATTCCATGTTACTTCTACTATCATCTGAACTTGGTTCTTTAGAACCCGCACTACTACTAAGAATTCCATTTCCATTGACATTCCCATTGGCCTTAAGTTTGGCCATAGCTTCAACAGCTGCTAAAGGTTCAGTTATATTTCCATGTTCATCTCTTTTAACCGGAATAGTACCATCACCAGTAGCTGCATATAATGGACAAGATTTATTAGTTCTAATATGTCCAAATGAACCACAAGATTTACATCTTCTCGTAGTACTCTTACCTTTACCAATACCTTTACCACCTATAGCATATGAACCATCTGGTAACAACACAGTATTAGCATCAATAATAGTACCACCGGCAGCAGCGGCTGCATGAATGGAATCTTTAGGTGGTTTCTTAGCTCTACTTTGTTTAGCTCTCTTTTCAACATTGGCTAACATATCCAATAAAGCTTTACGTCTAACTTTATTTAATTCTTTATCATTGGTTGGTAAGATTTCAGTAACATCAGCATTCTTTAATAATTCATCTTCAAGTTGTTTCTTTCGTTTAATATAAGCATTAATTAAGCGAGGATCTGAAATTGTTTCAACTTTTCTTTGCACTATACCGTTTTCATCCCAAACTCTTCTTGTGATTCTTAATACTTTATCACCAATGTTATTAACCTGCTCTTTATTAGCTTCAGCTAATTTCTTTTCTTCTTTAACCACATTCTTGATGTATTTTTCATGATTAGCTGGCGTGTATTCATCATAAATGGTTTGAAGATTGAAATCTGATCCATGATCAACTAAAGAACTTCTTTGAGAATACCAAATTCTTTTAACTTCTGCTTCATATAATTTTTGTTGATATGCAGCTGTATTAACTTTAGGGATTTTTTCTTTTGGAGGTGGGAACATTGGTTTGAAACCGTTCTTCTGCGTCGATCTTAATAATGAGTAACCCAACCCAATACCAGAAGGATCACCTTCACCATTAAGTTGAAGCATGAATTTAGCCAGAGTAGATCCCAAAAAGTTCTTAGTTATATTCCAAGGTGATAATTCTTCATCAATATCAATTTCAGCATCTGGATCTCTTGCCTTTCTTGCTTTTTCTTTTTCTTTTTTGGTATTGTTATCGTCCTCATCTTCTTTTGGAAGTTCAACACTATCCTCTTTTTCCTTTTTATCCTTATCTTTGTCTTTCTTTTCTTTTTTAACTTCTTCCTTTTTAGTATCTTCCTTTTCACCATAAATCATGGCTATATCATCTAATAATTGCTGACCAAATTGCATACTATCAAGTAAAGAAGAATCTTCTGGCGTTATCATAGCTCTTATTTCATCTTCGTTGGGGACAGTATCACTATTTCTAATTTTCCAGAACCCTTGATCATCCCCCTGTCTTTGATATTCCATAAACTCTTTTAATCTTTGTCTATTCTGCATATCATTTTGATCGGGGAAATGTTTGGAAACATCTTTAACCGATATACGGGCATTTCCAAGATTATTCATCACTCTAAATACAACCATTTTCAATCTATTCTTAGAAGTGTTTGTTACCTTTCTGGAATGAGGGGCTGGTACTTCAATCACTGGGAAAATATTACCAACAGCAAATACATTATTAATAGCTCTTAAGAAATATCGTTGATGAGAACCAGCTCCTTGTGATCTAACCAATAAGAAATCAGTACTTTTGGCTTCATGTTTAAAAATTGGAGCCCTTACCATGTTATTATATAAGGTAGGTACAAAATCACCAGGAGCAACTTCACCATAGTTCCAGAATGGAGATCTATCTTCAACACCTAAAACATGTGTTTCACCAACCAGAGTTTTGGGTCTTGATGAATCATCCTCTCTTTCTTTACGATAATAATTAATAATTTTAGAACCCATACCAAAGTTTGATAATATTGCTGGATATTCTTCAGAATATTCTAAACCAAATATTGGAGCACTATCAGTAGCTGTTAAATCAGAAGTTTTGGAAAATATCTCTTTTAATGACCTACCTTTATCCTTCTTCTTCTTACGTTGTTTAACCTTAGAAAAACTAAGTAATGAACCAGGACGTATAATGAATTGTGGTCTGTGAAATGAACGAGCTTCTTGTTTTGTCAACTTAACTTTATAGTAAGGACCTTGAAGACGCAAGGCGGGAACAGAATGTTCGATATTAAGATTACTTAATTGACTTCTGACCTTGGTATTATAGTTATCCTTAAGGATTTCATATGCTTTATCGTTTGATATATTGAATTTCAAATCCATTAATTTCTCATTGGTTGGAATAAATGCTTTTGATAAGGACTTCTGTTGCTGAGGTATGAATAAAAGATTTGGGTCATTCATATCAAGCTTGATAACATCATCATTCAATTGACCATTGAATATATATTCATCATCCTCATCAGATGGTAAATCTAACATATTAGTATCCATATTAGGTATTATCTTTTTAACTTTATCTTCATCACCAGCATTTATAATGGCATCATCATCCCAATCAGCAGTTGCAAGTATTAAATCCTTTGAAAAATCAGTAAATTTATCACTACTGCTCCAATCTTTATCTAAGAATGGTTCATTCCTTAGGAATGTTTCTTTCTGAGTTCTCTTATAGTTCAATGCTTTGATGAAATCAATATCAGTTTGATTTATATGTACAATTCCTCTATTTGATGAAGATGGAATATTATTTGGAATAGGTTTATTTGATTTAAACAATCTCTTCAGATCAAAATCCATTTCCAAGTTGATTTTATTTGGCATTAATGGTTTAACAGTTTTCTTAAAGGTTAATGGTGGACGATGATATCTATAATATTTTGGTTCGGGTTGAAATAATAAATGATAATTAAATGGTTTATGCCTTGAATATGTTGGAAAATGATATGCTATATTCCTCCTTTCATGTTTGACTTCCAAACGTTTTACTATTCTTTGTAATTTCCGCTTCTTCTTCAATCGTTCATTATCCTGGATTAGATTACGTTTTTTTGATTCTGGCGCTGGAATGATATTCTCTTCAAATATTTCACCCATGTCTAAATCTTTCAATCCATCATCATCATTCATGAAATGATTATCATGCCCCAAATCATTAAATAAGTTATTATTCATTCCATTGTTATCATTATCGAACACATCATCTCCATTACCAAACATATCATCAAACTCAGCATTGGCTTGTTCTTGTAATTCTTCTTCCTGTACTTCTTCATTCAATTGATCATCCAAGTTAGGAATCCCATTAGCGGTATTAGAAGGTTCTTCTTCCTCTGGTAAGTCTTCATCATCTGCCAACTCATCAATATCCTCATAATCAACAGCGTCATCAGCATGTACTGTCTTTCTTTCCCGAAAGATATCTTCAATCAACTTATCATCGGGAACTTCACTTGGATTAATGATATCTTGGAGAAGCTTATCATCATCATTCGCATCACTGTTTCCATTAGATGATCTGGACGGTCCAGGCATCTTTGCTCAACAGTACCAGATGTATATACGATGAAGATTAACTATTGATCCTAAGTTCGTATATGCCTTGTCTTCATATAGTTTAGTTTTTTGGCGTTGTATTTTTGTACTGACTTAGAATTTAGAGGGACGTGCGAAATGTTCAAAATGTAAATAACAATTTTTAAACTCTGATTCAGAATCATTAAGGGTATCGTATTAAGAATAACCAAGAGATAGGATAAAGAAGAAGATGTCTTTGACGAAGTTTGTGAATAAGAAAGTGCTTAAAAATGTTATAGTAATGTTGAAGAATGGCGATCACCTGTCGATTGAATTTGATTCTAATGATGACTGTGAAACATATATCATAACAAACCCAATTGCGTTCTTAAAATATATATCAGATGTATTATTAAGAGAATATAAGGAGAAGTATGTCATTGTACTGATGACAGAGTTTCCTCAGCTATTAAGAGTTTTGAAATATCTTCATGAGAAAGTTACAGAGGGCAAGGATATATATCAACTAGACTTTACGAAACAATACAATCGTCACTTACAGTCAGATGAAGTTAATCAAATCAACTTAACACCAGATATTGGTCATGGAGACAAACCATTTTCATTTGAGTTAGTCGTTGTTATAGACCCACATTCTTTGACATTAGACAAGACTAATCATACCACCACAAATAATAACACAAGTATAATATTATCAACGGTCGATAGTATTTACATACATCAATATTCAAGGTACTTTACCCTCAAGCATGGAGGAAGATTTGTCATTGTGAATGATTTGGACGTATTAACCAAAGAGTCAGCACATCTGTTCATTAAGTACGTGCATGCTTTATCAGAAGCACAACCAATATTCGAATCATCAAAGAAGAAGATATTTAATCAAGACTTCATTATTAATTTATTTATTCCTAAAGCTTGGGATTCATGGAATAAAATCTCATTGATCTCAAAGTCAAGTGTATTCCATGATAATAATACATTATTGAATAATGTTGAAATCATTCAACAATTAGATCAAAGTTACAATCGATTCTTATCATTTGACAATATGGAATCTAATTTCAAATTTGAAGATTATCCTCTATTATCATTCAAACAATCAAATACAATATCAACACCTCCAACTATTACCATCCAACAAAGATTATCATTTCATGATCTACTAAACCAAGCATTGCAATAACAGTTCCCAAATAGGCAATTCCTGCACACAAAAGATGAACAAAATCGAAAAAAAAAAAATCTCAACACCATCAAAGCAGCTCTAGAAAAATTTAGGGTAATAGAAAAATGTAAGATTGTGCCAGAGGATGCAACTCTAGTCTTTTAGCAATATTTAGGCTATTCTTTTAACCTGATTAAGAATACATAAGGGTATATATAGGACTAAGACATATTGAGTACATATATAAACATATGAGAAATTTATAAGGAGTAAGGATAGATCAAAGAGTGAATCATTAAAATAGTTGCAAGCATAGTAAAGTTGAATCAATTGATAATCTAAAAGTGACAAGTTTCCAAGTTTAAATTGAATTAACTTTGCATTATTTCAAAATTGTATTATGTCAGATGATCCATTAAGTCATAGTACAGCTCGATTGTCTATATCCACCATTGATGTTGAGAATGATAATCCTAGACTTCAAGTTAAAGAATTATTGAATAGTACTGAATTAACAAGAAGAGATTCTGTGGTTTCTATAACTTCAATGGATGAAATTGATAGTCTTAAAACTAACGAAAGAATGAAAAGAAGAAGATCATCCATACCGATCATTAAGGATAACTTATCCAATAACATCAATAACAATAATAATAATAATGGTAACATCCATCGTGATAAAAGAAATAAATTAGATATACCGAGTAATGGTAGTTCTGAAAGTAATACCAATAAGAAATCAAAAAAAAAACATAGAACTCCATCATTACAATTTGATATTGAAGAAAGTGACAAACGATTACCATTCCATTGTATACGAGAATTAGTATTAAAGGCATTCAACAGTAGTAGTAATAAATCTAAATGGTTTAGATTTGAACATGAGAATTTTATACCTAATGTTGTGTTTTGTTTAGTACCAGGATTACCAGCAGATAAATTTTCCATTGTGGATGATTCATCTAAAAGTCAATTAATTTCAATGGAATCGGTGGAGTCTAATGAAGATTTAGATTTCTTTAATAATAATTTCAAACAATTCATTCAAACTTCATGTCCTGGTGGGAAGGATACTTTATTCCCTCCAATCCAAGCTATAACTAATATTCCCTTAACCAAACGAGAAAAGAGTGATTTATTAAATGCTCCTAAGAATAAATCAATTACAATTTATGATTTATTATTGACTGAATCTCAATTGATCCAAAATAATTATCCTATGAGTCTTGATGATGAAGATAAAGTAGATAAAGGATGGGTTGAGACCAAGTCATTTGAACATGAAGGATCTCATATTTTTGCATTAGATTGTGAATTTTGTCAATCAAATAGTGGGAAAGTATTAACTCGTATTTCATTAATTAATTTCCAAGGTGATTTAGTTATGGATTTATTAGTGAAACCTGATGAAGAAATTACTGATTATTTAACTAAATATTCAGGTATAACAGAAGAACTTTTAAAAGATGTAACTACCACATTACAAGATATTCAAACCAAACTTCTTGCCATAATATCTGATGATGATATTTTGATAGGTCATTCATTAGAATCAGATTTAAATGTGATGAAAATAAAACATACTAAGATAGTCGATACATCAGTGATATATGAACATGTTAGAGGACCACCTCTGAAACCATCATTGAAATGGTTGAGTAATAAATTCCTTAATCGAGCTATTCAAACTGGTGAATTGAATGGCGATGGGCATTCATCAATTGAAGATGCTCAAGCATGTTTGGATTTAGTTAAATTGAAATTCACGGAGGGGAAATATTTTGGATTAAATGTAGGTGAAATGTCATTATTTAAAAAGATTAGTAAAGAGTTTAAACAAGATGATTTCAAATCATTATTTATTAATTATAGTGATTATAAATATCAAGAAGCATATAATGAACCAATTGAGAATAAAGTTCAAGTGGAATATGTTAATAATGATGATGAAGTGGTTGAAAAATTTGTTGAAAATTTCAATGAAGATAAAAGATTCACAATATTAACGCTTCGAGAACTTGAATTTAATAATAATGATCGATTTAATTGTCAAATTCCTGAACATTATAATGGTATCCGAGATAGTAAAAGTGAAGAAGAGATGAATGAATTATACAAGACTTTGAATCAACGATTAACTACAATTTATGAACGATTACCTCAAGATAGTTTAATGATAATTCATTCTGTGATTGGAGATGCTAAAGAAATGATTCGATTACAGAATATTCGAAAGCAATTTCAAAAATTAGAACGTGAAGGAGTTGATGTAACTAAATTGGCAAGTGAAGATAGTTGGGATTTTGATAAATTACAAGAATTATATGAAGCAACTACCAATGCAAAGAAATCGGTCACTTTTATAACGTTAAAAGAGTGATACAATTCATTCAAACAATCAAACAATCATATATATATATATAAATAGAAATATACAAAATGTATTCACCATTGAAATAAAACGTAAGACCTAAAAAACATTCATTAAACAATCATTAAATATAAAAAAGTAGAACTATAATTATAACCCTGATATATGACCTTCATCATTTTTAAAACTGATGGCTGATTTCAATTCTTTAGAAGTAGCAATGTAATTATCCGTTTCCATGAAACTCATGGTATCATCTTCATCATCTTCTATATCTTCATCATTATTATTGGCATTACTGCCTTCATCATCCTCTTCATCATCATCATTATCCAAGACTCTATCAACTATGGATGATTTTCTGGAATGATCCGTAATAGGGACTCCATTATAATATTTCCATTGATTTAAATCCAAAATATCGTTAGGATTATAGACATTACTATTTGAAGATGATGATGATTGATTTAATAATTTATGATTTAAATTGGTTTTAACCCAACCTTTTAATTTAATAGAATCAACTAAACTTGCAGTTGAATCATCATCTTTCGATTGAGATGACACTAATGTGGGGGAATACCAATCTTTAACCCAAGTAACGGTATCATCTACCGGTTCATGACGAGGATTATAATTACGATTATGGTGAGGATGATAATGATTATTGGTGGAAGCAACAGTAGTGGAATGAGAAAGTGGGTGCGGAGTACCAGGAGATTGATGAATAGAGTTCATAGGGGATAAGACTGGAGTATGAGTTCCACTACGTGAAAACATAATAACAAGTAATTATGAATTATAAATATGGGAAGGAAACTTAATAACTTACGCTTGAGAGTATATGCTTAGTTGGTGGGTTGGTGGCTGGATGTGTAACGATGTGAACGTGAGCAATATCAATGTGGTGAAATCGGATGGGATGATGTGATATGATATGAGGAGAAGAGAAGAAGAATAAGAAGAAGAAGGAAGAAGAAGAAAGAAGAACAAGTTATCAAATTGTGTTTGCTATTTATAAACCTGATTTCACCCACAACATCCATTCAGTTATCCACACTATAATTGAATCATTAACCATACACTATTTAATATACGATATAAAATTGACAATGGTGTTCAAACCTCATTTTGCTTCCAGATTATAATTTTTAAGTTGCCTCTTTTTTTTTGTCTGTTTTTGTCTGCTTAGTGGTCTTTTTTGTCTTATTTTTATACAACCTCCCTTTTTAATGTTTTTGTCATTTGTCTGATTTTATTCTTATAACTTTCTAGGTTTTTCTTATCCTTACTAGACATATCTCACTTTTACCTGTTGAATGATACTAATTATGTCCATATACAATGTAAACCTATCTTCCCGTTGGACCTTATCATCTCCTATTTGTTAATTACGAACTGATCACCGTTTAAGTAAAAATTAATTAACTCTCGTTATTTAAAAAATTCTAATCAAATCAAAAAAATGCCTGAAATCTTAAATAAAAGTGGGGTTACCACAAACCGCTTTGGCAAAAATATTATTATAAAAAATTGAAGTCAGCTGACACGTCATGTGCCGAATACTTTCCTATTTTGGAAATCAATGATATATATATATATACAAAAGTTGAATATATTCAATCATATTTACAAATTATTAACTTAACTATCATATAAATCTTTATTTACTTAATCGACTGTATTAGCAGCTGCATCAATGAAATTGGCAATTACTTCATTATCTTTCTGTTGCTGTTTTTCTTGTTCCTTTTGTATCATCTGTTGTTTTCGATGTTGTTCTTGTAAATGCTGTTGTTGCTTCAATTGTTCTTGTTTCTTAAGTTGTTTATCTCTTAACTCTCGTTGTCGTCTTTGTGCTTTCTGTTTAACATTATCTAATTTCTTTCGCAATTCTTCTCGTCTCTTTTCATCTCCACTAATTCTTTTATTATAGGATTTAATCATTTGTCGAGGTTTGACTCCGTAAATAGCTTGATATTCACAAAGTAAACAACACTGATCTTCTCCTCCTTTAATGAAATTAGTTATCTTTTCATCAACTTTAGACTCTGATGATGTTTCATCATGATTCTTATTCTTAGATTTCTTTTTTTTCTTTTTGGATGATTTACTTTTAGTAGAATTAGCAGCATTACCAATATCAAGACTATTAATAGATGGTAATCTCATAGATTTACCATTAATATTATTAATATTATTATTATCAGCTCCAAGATTTACTCCATTAGCTTTAGCAAATGCAGCTGCATTCGAAAGTCGTGATTGTAAACTCATTAATCGTAATTTTTCTTCAACATTATTATAAGTCGGTACTAATTTCCCAGTATGATCATACTCAAATGTAAATTCACATGATGGTCCATCGACATTATCATCAAGCTCATGACCTTCATCATCATATTCGTATAAAGAACAATCACAATCATCTATTCCATGAACAGGACATTCTCCAGTATTTAATTCCACTTCAATATGATGGGTTGGATGTTTATAAGGTAAATAACCATCATCGTCATCAACTTCATCTAAATCATAGTCATAATCTTCTTCATCTTCATTATCATCATATTCTTCATTATCATAAAATTGATCAGTATTTTCTTCATGTAATCCTTCTTCATCTTGAGTATCATATAGTGAAAATCCTTGTTTTCTTTTCTTAGGAGCTCCGGACAATTGATGATTTGAATTCAACATTTGTGATATCTTTTCCCTTAAGAAATCAATTTCATTTTCATTTAATAAACTATTATTTTTAGTTAAAGATTTAGATGCTTTATTAATTTGATTGGTTACTTCAGTTATGGGATCAAATGAAGCGCCAAGGGAACCAGAACCACTTGATCTAGCCTTACTTGTAGAACCTTTACTTTCTAATTGATTTATATTATCCGTAAATTCAAATGATGCTTTTTCTAAAGCTTCCAATAGACTATAATCAAATATGGGTTCTGAATCTTTAAAATTATTATTTTTCAAGTTATTCTTAAGCACATCGAAATGTTTATCTTCATCATCTTCATTGGGGAATGGCAGGAAATTATCTTCATCTTGGAATTGTTTATGTATGGCTTGTTGCCAAGTTTCATAGTTCTTCGATACCAATTCAAATAAACGCTGGGGATCAATACCAGTTGCATTTGTACGACCAGGTAGTTTCAAACCATTAGTAGCAGATTTAACAGATGCCCGCACTGGGATAGAATGTGAATTTGCATTGGTTGGTATCTCGTTGTTTCGAGAAGATGATGGTATATTTATATTCTGTTTGCCATTGTTTAGATGTGGTTTTGAGGTAGTATTATTAATAGAACTAGTTGCCTTTTTATCAAGATTCAGACTTAAATTGACATTTGATATGGGGTTTATATCATTCACTGACATTTTCAATGCAGTATATTCCTCTTTAAGCTATCTTCAAATGAAATTAATTCAGTCTGTTTCTATATATAAGTCATAAATCACTTGGTTGCAATGGATCGTCTTCTTTGTACAGTTTAAATTGTCACAAATTTTTTTTTCCTCTCTTCATCAAAGATTACTAGTGAGACTGTACATAATGAGATTTTGGTATACAAATTTGGTTTTATTTACAGATCTATTAAATTTACTCTTTATATAGGGTAATACTCTAATCCTTTTTCAAGGTTCTTTGCTTTTCAGCATTCTTAACAACTTTCTCATCCACGAATAGACCTTTTCTTCTTCTGATAGTATTCATATATCTTCTAGCAACATTTTCTCTTTCCGCAAATTCACCTAATTCTTCTAATTCTTCTTCAGTATGAGGAACCCAGAATGGATCAATGGTTAACATATCAAATCCATCAAAAATTAATTGTGGACTGGCAGCACCTGAAGTTCTCTTTCTGATTTCTTCTGAAAATCCAAAGGCTTCAATCACTGGAATTCTAGCTTCAATAGTGAAAAATGGTGTACCTTCTTTCATCTCTTCAGATATAATTGATCCACCTCTCTTTTGAACAACAGCATAAACTTTACCTAAAACTTCGGCTGATGCTTGAATATCACATGTATACATAGCAAGGAATAATCTTCTTGATTTCAGTAAGAAATCTTTATGAATAAGATCCCTAGTATATGTTATGATTCTTCCACCTAAATTCAATATAGCAGCAGCATCCGATTCGATTCTAGCACTCTTCTTAAGAGTGACTAGAACCCCTTGTAAGGGTTCAGCAGCAATTGGACCTTCATTTGATGCCAATTGAAATCCATTCAACACATTGTTTTCAAACTCAAACTTTGTGGAAGATGACTCTTGGAATACATGTCTGAATTGATTGTTGTTCTTTGGAGATTCAACAAATAAGTTAGGTCCGATTCTTTTTGGTCCAAAAGCAATTATACTATCTACTAAAGCTTCAGATGATTCGAATTCATGTTCGAATTTTTGTTCATCTATGATTTCAATGAATTTTTGTTTAAATTCATTTGAACTATCAGATGACTTTTTTTGAGAATTAAGTTCACTTATTTCTGACTCATGATTGATTAAAAATTTAGTTACTTCAATAGAAATCGGAGAAACATCAAATTCAAGACTAATACCGAGATTATTTTCTTCGTCTGATTCATCATCTGAATCTTCATAATTAGTATCCTTCTTGTTATCAGCTAAACCTTCTTTGAATGGAATGACTGGTTCTTTAACTGTGACCTCGCAACCCTTGGCAAATCGCTCTTCTAAATCTTTCAAACATCTTTCTAAATGAAGTTCTCCAGCCACACACATAATGATTTCACCTGAATCATCATCAAAATACCATTCTAACACTGGATCAGCCTTAGCTAACAAATCCAATCCCCTTTCTAATTTCTCTAATTTGGAAAGATTGGTAGGTTCGACTGCAATCTTCATAATAGGCTTGTTGTGGATTAAGGTCGAACTTGATGCTAAATTAATATATGGTTTATCATCTTCGATTTTAGAACACAAAGTACCATTCTTTAAAATTACTTTATCAAGACCAACTACACCAACAATATTACCGGCCGGAGCTGTAGTGATTTTGACTAATTCTCTACCCATGATTAAATATAATTGTTGTATTTCTACATCATATGTTATTTGTTCTTCGTTAGTTGGATCATCATTGGGTAAGGAAGCATCATATTTAGGTCCCACAACAGTAATTTTTTGACCAACTGTTAAAGAACCAGAATAAAGACGAGTAAAAGCAACCAAAGTCTCGGTTTCTTGTTCTTCTTCCTCTTCTTCTGCATCTTCTTCAAAAGCGTCTTCTTCAAACTCCCATTCAAAGGCATCTTTACTTTTAGGTTGGATAACAAACTCGTCATTGTTGGCGGGTTGTGCAGCACCAACAGCATCGGATGCTTTCTTGGCTAATTCTCTAGCTATTCTTCCTCTTTCTTGGATTCGCTCAGCTGTTAACTCACCACCGACTGGTGTATCTTTTGGAAGTTCTTTATTAGGAATAGAAAGCATTTTAGAAATATATGCTAAGGTATGATGTTCTGGATCAGATGAATCACAGTTACGAATTGCTTTATCAAATTCTATATCGACTAATTTCGATTTATCCTTTTCAGAACCAACCACATTATAGATACTTTCATCCAAAACTTTTTCAATTCTTTCTGATTGTGAGATTATTGGACTTGGTAAATAATCGATAACAGTTCCTAAGATAGCATGACTTATAGGAATCCATTGTGACATTACTAAATTTAATAAATTCTTATAATCTTTAGAACGTAAATCCCTAGGAGTTATCTTAGCTCCTAATTTTTCAATAATCTTTTCCAACTTTTCTTGATTTCTTTCTATAATACAGTTTTCATATACTGCCCAAATTTGTTCTAAAATTAAAGATACAAATAATGGTTTTAAGCTTTGTTGTTTTGCAGTTAATTTCTTACCTGGGATAATTTTCTTATTCTTCATATCAAGATAAAATTCACCCCAGAGAGTCTTTGTTAATACGCTATGAGAGAAACCCAATTTCGCAGCATATATTCTTGAAAATGTATTCACTGTAAATGCCCATCCATCAATAGCAGAAGCAAAGATGACATTATTTTTCTCAGGTGTAAAATATAATCCTTCATCATCTTTTTCAACAAATTCACTATCTTCTCCACTTTCTCTCCAAATCATATCATCCTCCATTCTATCACCTGCGAAAAATGAACCAATAACAGAATTAACTTGTTCAATAACTCTTGAAATATGTTGATATGCTTCCAATGGCGTCAATTTCCATTCAAGAATCAAACGATCGATTTTGTTAATGACCAACACTGGTTTTAATTTATCAATCCAACATTGTCTAAGTACATTCACAGTTTGAGAACATACCCCTTCAACAGCATCAACTAATACCACGGCACCATCACATAATCTTGATGATGTAGACACTTCTGATGAAAAATCAATATGACCTGGAGAATCAATCAAATTAATTAAATATTCATTGATTTCAGTTTCTTCAGAGTCTTGCTTTCTACGACCCATCTTGAAATATAATGATATAGCTGATGATTCCATTGTAATACCTCTTAATTGCTCATCTTCTCTGGAATCTAAGTATCTGACTTTACCTGCCATTCTTTGTGATATAATCCCATTTGTGGCTAATAAAGAGTCACTTAATGAAGTTTTACCATGATCCACATGAGCCAATATACAGATATTCCTTATACATGACGGATTCAGTTGTAATTGATTGATTGTTTCTTCAGATAATCTCATGGCTTATATTCTTGTCGTGATAGTATGATTGATTTATAATAATAGAATTATGTTGCCAATTTTTTTTTGTGCTTATAGATTTGAATCATCGCACTGTAAAAATGAAAATATTGAAAATTTATTGATCTCTAATAGTAATCATCTTGAGATATCACTACTACTTTGAAGGTTCATGGGTGTTTATCTTATGATATAGATAGAGTTGAATTAGAGTACTGACTAACTATGAACTGTCCATTATGTTCGACTGCACTTAAACAACATTTGTTACAACCAACCATATCAATTATATCATGTCCTAGTGAAACTTGTATATATCCATTCAACTTATCCATCAGTGAATTAAAACAACAAAATCTAATCATATCTAATATCAATGAGTCCGATATAATGCATCATATGGAATCGAAAATGATCAACGAAGCCAATGTCAACAAGAATATAGCACGGTTTATATCGAAGGCCGATGATGAGATCATGAATTTAGTTAAACGATAGACTAATCATCAACATTTTGTTGTCCGAAATGAAATTCATTAATAACTCAATCACCAATTCATATCAAGTACTATATATTACTTGATATAATATGGATCATGGGTTCCCAGTTATAATATCATATTTTGCAGTAAATAGTAAGGTAAAGATCCGGGTAAGAAACTACCTTTTAGTTGTAGGTCGTGTACTTTCAGCTAAACATTTCCTAATTGGGAAAGGCCAACGAAAAAGTTTTTCTGGTGTGAACCAGAGGAGGTTTAAGGGTTGAGTTGAGATTGGTGTGTTTTGAAGATTTATCTATTTAGCTTCTTTCTAGTTCTTTAATTACATAGTTTTAAATAATACATCTCCCCCAAATACTTAGAAATTGTATTGTCCTTTATAAAGAATAACCTTTCTGCAACTCCATTTTTAAATAACAACAACTACGAGAGTTCAGATCCAAATTATATTTATTCTTTCCAAAAAATTCGAATTAGGCAACCATTACATCAGTCAACCTATTAACAATAACAAATCAATCATTCAATCAACTATAACACTTAATAGTTTCATTTACAAATCATTTTGCATTTATTATTATCATTTGTATCGAAACCAACATCATTTAAAACTTTGATTCAACCAAACCATCATTTTCATTCAATCAATCAACTAATCAATCAATTAAATCACACAATATATATATAACTACATACAATGTCAGAAGATTGGAAATCACAATTAAATATTCCTACCAAGGATACTAGACCTCAAACTGACGATGTTTTAAATACGAAAGGGAAATCCTTTGAAGATTTCAATTTAAAGCGTGAATTATTAATGGGAATTTTTGAAGCTGGATTTGAAAGACCATCTCCAATTCAAGAAGAATCAATCCCAATGGCTGTGGCTGGTAGAGATATTTTAGCCAGAGCTAAGAATGGTACAGGTAAAACTGCTTCATTCGTTATACCAAGTTTACAACAAATCAAACCAAAATTAAATAGAATTCAAGTATTAATATTAGTTCCAACCAGAGAATTAGCTTTACAAACCTCTCAAGTGGTTAGAACTTTAGGTAAACATTTAGGTATTCAATGTATGGTCACTACTGGAGGTACTTCATTAAGAGATGATATTGTTAGATTAAATGATCCAGTTCATGTTTTAGTTGGTACTCCTGGTAGAGTTTTAGATTTAGCATCAAGAAAAATTGCTGATTTATCTGAATGTCCATTATTTGTTATGGATGAAGCTGATAAAATGTTATCACGAGAATTTAAAGGAATTATTGAACAAATTTTAGCATTTTTCCCTCAAAAGAGACAATCATTATTATTTTCAGCAACTTTCCCATTAGCGGTTAAATCATTTATGGATGATCATTTAAATAAACCTTATGAAATCAATTTAATGGATGAATTAACTTTAAAAGGTATAAGTCAATATTATGCAT
Organism: Scheffersomyces coipomensis; assembly: GCF_036884675.1. Taxonomy (NCBI): domain Eukaryota; kingdom Fungi; phylum Ascomycota; class Pichiomycetes; order Serinales; family Debaryomycetaceae; genus Scheffersomyces; species Scheffersomyces coipomensis. Next base: position 391,138 of record NW_027042898.1, on the reverse strand, counting down.
TTGTGGAAGAAAAACAAAAATTACATTGTTTAAATACATTATTTAGTAAATTACAAATTAATCAATCGATTATTTTTTGTAATTCTACTAATAGAGTGGAATTATTAGCTAAGAAAATTACTGAATTAGGTTATTCATGTTATTATTCTCATGCAAAGATGCCTCAACAAGCTAGAAATAAAGTTTTCCATGAATTTAGACAAGGTAAAGTTCGTAATTTAGTTTGTTCAGATTTATTAACTAGAGGTATTGATATTCAAGCTGTTAATGTGGTTATTAATTTTGATTTCCCAAAGACTGCTGAAACTTATTTACATAGAATTGGTAGATCGGGTAGATTTGGTCATTTAGGGTTAGCTATCAATTTAATGAGTTGGAATGATAGATATTCATTATATAAGATTGAACAAGAATTAGGTACTGAAATTAAACCAATTCCAGCTACTATTGATAAATCATTATATGTTGCTGAAAATTCAGATGCAGTTCCAAGACCATTTAAAATTGAAGAATTACCAAAAGGTAATGAAACTTTAAGTAAGAAAGGTTATGAATATAAAGGTCAACCTGAAGTATCATCTAATTCAACTCCAGCTCAACCTCAAATTCCAATTCCACAACCTCAATATCCACCTCAATTTAATGGATATCAATATCAACAAGGACAAGCTCCACCCCCACAATTTGGAGGATATCCACCTCAACCACAAGTCAATGGTCAATATCAACAACAACCTCCACCATCTCAACAACAACAACAACAACCATATCAATAATGAAATGTCATGAAATTTTATTCTCCTTATTTTTGTACCTTTGTTTCCTTGTTTTAAAGTTACTTCTTCTATAATATTATTATTGAAAGATGATGATGGTGATACGAAATTGATGATCAATTTAGAGATTTTTATGTTTACTACATTCTATCCCATCATTATTGTTTTGTTTGTTTGTTTTTTATAAATTTAATGTGATTTCCATTTCCTTCTAATTACTGGAGTTATTATTAAATTCATTTATCGGAGTTCTACTATTATTTTTAAAGATTGATTTTCATTTTTTTTATCACTATTATTATTGTTTTTTTATCTTATTTTCTGTTTATTTTTTTAAATATAATTACTGGATGTATTGTTCATCATCTACAGAACATACACTGCTATCAATCCAATCCAGTAATTAATCAATCATTTCTTTTTATATTACATTGATATCTATCATCATAGATATCTACCCAAAAAAAACCAATTTTTTCTTTTTTTTTTCCTTTTTTTGATTTTTTTGGACTTTTTTTTTTCTTTTTTTTGGCTTTTTGGCTTTTTTATGACATAGTAGTATAGTTTTATCTCTATCTTAGTATAGAAATATAAATCATATCGTTGTAATCATTGATTATTTGTAGTATCATTACTTGTGCTCATACTTAACTACGGTATAAAGCGGCAATCAAAAAAAAAGAACAACATCACACGTCCTGCACATAACTACCCCTAACATAACTTTCATTTCTTTTTTTTGACTCTGGTAGCAGAGAGAAGACATAAAAATTTTTCAGTTCATATATCACAATAGTAAGTAACATATTACACAGATAATACGGATTAATTAGTAGTAAATTGATTTGACTTCTTTATCAGTAACAATGAATGATAATAATAATAGTTAGCGCATTATTTACCTATTAGTAGTAGTATTTTTTTCACTCCTATACTGTAGTACTATACTCCAGATTTAATTAGACTCATCAGACAAAAAAAATAATTCTTTTTTGCTTGTTAACAAATCCCATCCATACATTTGAAAGGCTAGCCAATTTGGGTATAGAAAAAATTTCACAGTTAACTCATTTGTAACTTCTTAATTCTTGTTTCTTTTCCTTTTCTTTTTAAGATATTAGATTAGTTCTTTTTGATAAAGATCTTTCCATTCTTCATTCTGAGTTTCGTCACTCTCGTTACTCAAAACAACTATCATTCTCATTATTTATCATTAAAAAATGTGTGGTATTTTAGGAATTGTATTACATGATCAAACTCTCAATGTAGCCAATGAATTGTTTGAAGGAGCTATGTTCTTACAACATAGAGGTCAGGATGCTGCTGGGATCGTTACTTGTGGAAGCAAAGGTCGTTTCTATCAATGTAAAGGTAATGGTATGGCTCGTGATGTTTTCACTCAACAACGGATGGTTAATTTAAAAGGTAATATGGGTATAACTCATTTAAGATATCCAACTGCTGGTTCATCAGCTGGTAGTGAAGCTCAACCTTTTTATGTCAATTCTCCTTATGGTATCACTTTAAGTCATAATGGAAATTTAGTTAATTCCATTGAATTAAAAACTTATTTAGATAATGATGTTCATAGACATATTAATACTGATTCAGATTCAGAATTATTAATTAATGTGTTTGCAGCTGAATTAGATAAATTCAATAAATCAAGAGTTAATAATCAAGATTTATTTAGTGCTTTAACTGGTACTATGAATCTTATTAGAGGAGCTTATGCTTGTATTACTATGTTAGCAGGATATGGTATAATTGGTTTCAGAGATCCAAATGGTATTAGACCTTTAATCTTTGGTGAAAGAATCAATAAAGATGGTTCTATTGATTATATGTTAGCCAGTGAATCTGTGGTTTTAAAAGCTCATGGATTTGAAAATTTTAAAGATATTCAACCTGGTGAAGCAGTTATAATAAAGAAAGATTCTTCCAAACCAGAATTTAAACAAGTTGTTCCTCCAAAAATCTTTGCTCCTGATATTTTTGAATATGTTTATTTCGCTAGACCTGATTCAGTTTTAGATGGTAAATCAGTGTATAGATCTCGTATTGAAATGGGTGATAAATTAGCTACTAAGATTCAACAAGTTTTAGGTCCAAATGATGTTGATGTCGTGATTCCTGTTCCTGATACTTCTCGTACATCAGCTTTCCAATGTGCCGTTTCATTAAACATTGCTTATCGTGAAGGATTTGTTAAAAATAGATATATTGGTAGAACTTTCATTATGCCAGATCAACAACAAAGAAGATCATCAGTTCGTCGTAAATTAAATGCTATGCAACAAGAATTTGAAGGTAAAAATGTTTTATTAGTTGATGATTCTATTGTTAGAGGTACAACCTCCAAAGAAATTGTTGCTATGGCTCGTGAAGCAGGAGCTAAAAAAGTTTATTTTGCTTCATGTGCTCCACCAATTAGATATAATCATATTTATGGTATTGATTTAGCTGATACCAAAGCATTAGTTGGGTTTGAAAGAGATGAAGAAGCTATTTCAAAAGTAATTGGAGCTGATAAAGTTATTTATCAAGATTTACAAGATTTAGTTGATTGTTGTCGTACTGAAGAAATTGATCAATTTGAAGTTGGTGTTTTCACAGGAGAATATATTACTGGTGTTGAAGATAATTATATTCAAGAATTAGAAAAAATAAGAGCTCAAAATCAAAGAATTAAAGATCAAAGAAGTCGTGGGTTAAGTATTGATGCATGTATTGATGCTAGTGATATGATTGACGTTAAAGCTGAAGTGGATATTAGTATATATAATAGAGGTGATTATGCTGATAAGTAAGTATTTGAGTAGATTTGTAAATTAGACTAAAGCATATATAAAAAAGATAATAAAAATTCATTAATTAGATAGATATTAGACATTGATTTTAAAAAGGTTTTTGTAGAATTAACGTGAAAAATAGTCAACTTCGAAAATGTTTAATAATATTAAATTTTTAACACTCTTCTTTACTGTTAGGTACATTTAACTTTTTAATTATAATCAGCGTTAAGTATTATACGGTAGTAAAGAGTCTATTACAGTAGACTACAGCAATATTAAACCAAATAGAAGTAGCACATTAGAAGACAACTTGGGTCCTAAAAAGGATCAAGAATCATCGAATGCAGAAATGAGACACAAAACCAAATTGCAAGATAGATATTTATTCGATTTGAATTGCTTCTGCTTCTGATTTTAACCCTGAACTCGACCCTTCATGGAAGTATATTCCATTCGTACATTAGTACAGGGTATTATCCAATAGTAAAGTAATGGGCTGAAAGTATGTTAGTAGAGATAAAGACGCGTTAATTATCTAATTGAACTAAATTTATCATAGGAGATTTAAATAATAATATTCCGCCCACCTGACAGGCACTTGAAATATTCACCCAAAGAGACAGACCAGACAGACAGACAGACAGTAACCCACGCGTGCAGTTTAGAGATTAACTAACAAGTTAAACTAGATAGACATATGCCACATAAAAACTGTGATAGGTATGAATGTAAAGTTTAAATAGAGTTCCTAAAGGAACAGATTAACATGGTATGTACAATAGATGCAATAAGTACAATAAACCAGTATTATCTATTGTTTAAAGGAGAATGTTTGAAACCGTTTCTAAATTGAGCCCAATTAACCTGTAACAGTGAAGAGATAAGCCATGGATTAAAGTGTAAATTATCATGGAATAACTATTATATTTACAAGTTACATAAAGGTAACTAACTCTACATGGCCTCCTGCTTACCTTACAAAAAAAATAAAAAATGTCAGATTTGAATTACGAGAAAAGTTTGACCTGAATTGAATTGGAATATGCAAACTATTGATGATGAGATGTAGAATTCATATAGTAGTTACCTAACCTATGGTAGTGATAGCGGGTCTTGAAGGATCATCAACTACAAAACAACACGTATATATCTACTTACGTGTTATTATTATTCTTATTCTTATTCTGATTATCTAGGGGTACAATTATGAAAAATTGAATTCTTGTTATTAACACATTTATCTTGATTGATTGAATTGAATTGAATTAACTATGTAGAGATTGCTTGGGACACGGTTTGTTATGAAATTACACAAAATTCAGACAAAAATAGGATTTTAAATTACACAAAATTAAAATTAAAATAAAATTCAAAACAAACAATCAGACATAAAAAATATCAATCAGACACTACTTGTGTCAGACACTAAACTTAACTAACACACAGACAGACAATTAGGCGTATGAAATTTTTATCTGTTTTCAGTTTGGGTGTCTTTTTTTTTTATTTACTTTCCCAAAATAAATTTTCTTTTTCAACAACAACTAATTACTTTCCTATTTGTTGTATTTACTTCATTTGTTCTTTATCCAATCAATAAGGAATTCCATCATCATCATCATCATCAGTTACTTGTCGAGTCAACTTTCCCCTCAACCATAGTCAGTCCTTGCTTATTCAATTACATTTGATTGCATTCACTCACTCGCCCTTCCATCAGAATTCAAGCAGATCAAATCAAATCAATACCACTAGTGTATGGGATTATTACTGTTTTATCTCATTTCTCAATTAATTTATATCATCAAACGGAAATTCTTCAAAAATAGTCGTATTCTCCCTCTTCATCTAACTAATAAATTATCATCTTCATTCAATATGGAAAAATCAGCTACATCACCCTTAGCATCAGTTGTCAATTCTGGTCCAGTTTCAATCTTATGTTACTGTTTATCATCAATCTTGATGACCCTTACCAATAAATATGTTTTATCTGGTTTCTCATTCAACTTGAATTTCTTCTTATTAGCCATTCAATCGATTGTTTGTATTGTTACCATTGGTTCCTTAAAAGGGTTTGGTATCATCACTTATAGACAATTCAATCGTGATGAAGCTCAAAAATGGTTCCCAATCGCCTTCTTATTAGTGGTTATGATCTATACTGCTTCTAAAGCTATCCAATTCTTAAGTATTCCAGTTTATACCATCTTTAAGAATTTAACCATCATCTTAATTGCTTATGGTGAAGTTATCTGGTTCGGTGGTAAAGTTACTTCCATGGTTTTAGGTTCTTTCTTATTAATGGTTTTATCATCTCTTATCGCTTGGTATGGTGATGCTTCTGCTGCTGCTTCCTCAAACGTTGATTTATTCGAATTATATATCGGTTACTTTTGGATGTTCACCAATTGTTTTGCTTCTGCTGCTTTTGTTTTAATCATGAGAAAAAGAATAAAGTTAACTAACTTTAAAGATTTCGATACCATGTACTATAACAATTTATTATCTATTCCAATTTTATTAGTTTCTTCTTTTACTTTTGAAAATTGGACTAGTGAAAATTTAGCTTTAAATTTCCCAGAAGATATTAGAGGTGCTACTATTTTCGCCATGATTTTATCTGGTATTTCTTCTGTTGGTATTTCTTATTGTTCAGCTTGGTGTGTCAGAGTTACTTCTTCAACCACTTATTCTATGGTTGGTGCTTTAAATAAATTACCAATTGCATTATTAGGTTTAGTCTTTTTCGATGCCGCCGTTAACTTCTGGTCCGTTTCCTCCATCTTTGTTGGTTTCGTTGCTGGTTTAGTTTACGCTGTTGCTAAACAAAAGCAAGCTAAAGATGCTGCTGCTGCTCAAGCTTTACCATCCTCAAAATAAAGCTAGATGAGAATTTGAAATCATTTTCTCCTCTATCTCATTTTGTGTTCATCAATCATCATTTTAACTAATCAATCAAATTGTATACTATAATGATGGTTCAGCTATCCCATTTCTACTTTAATATCCTTTTTTTAAGTTGTTTTTTTTATCTTTTTTTTATCTTATCATATTGTTTTGAACTATAGATTATATACTTCCTATACCCTATTTTTTTAATTATTGTTACCACTCACTATTATATAGTATATATATAATACATATAATTTATTCCTGAATGACTATAACGAGCGATGTAATAAATTACTCTTGAATCAAACCCAACATCCAATGTTCTTCATTTTGCAGTTCAGATGGGGTTGGTTCCATACTCTGTAGTTTTCGTGTAGGTTTGCAAAAAAATGGAAAACATCACAACATCAAAAAAAATGTAAATAAGAATAAAAAAAAACTTTTGACTGCCATTTTTCAACTCTATTTACAGCATACTTCATCAAATTTCATCAGTCATCCAATTGGACTTGTTGTTGTGGAATATCATCATCAGAAATCAGTTACTGTCCTCACCGTGTAAGAGAATATCTTACTCCCCTTAATATATTCACATCGAATTTCATCACAACGCAAGTTAATTATCAATCGCTGGAGTTGCGAGATCAAAAACAAAAAGACAGAATATAAAGAAAGTATTGATCCTTACATACAGCAACAAGAACAATAGTCACCATGTCAGTTGAAGATAATTCATTGGAATCTATTGCCAAGTATCTTGAGTTATCCCTCTACCCTGCTACAGCCAAACAAGCGGAGCAGAAATTGAGATCAATTGAAAATTTGCCTGGTTTTTCAATCAATCTTCTTCATGTCATTGATTCCACTAATTTATCTACTGGTGAAAGATTGGCTGGATCATTATTCTTTAAGAATCTTACTAAAAGAAAATGGTTCAATAGTGATGGTAGTGATTATCTTTTACCTAAGGAAGATGTTTTTAAGATCAAAGCTGAAATCATTGATATTATGATTAAATTACCTCAGAATTTACAAATTCAAATCGGAGAGTCGATAACTTTGATTGCTGAGAGTGAATTCCCCAAGAATTGGAATACTTTGATTGATCAATTGATTTCTAAACTATCCATAACTGATTTCTTTGTCAATAAATCGATTCTTTTGGTGTGTCATTCTATTTTTAAAAAATGGAGATCGTTATTTAGATCAGATGAATTATTCTCAGAAATTAAATTGGTGTTGGAAAAGTTTACTAAACCTTTCTTGGATTTATTCTTAGAATTGGATAAATTAATTGAAATCAATCAAGATAATGAAGCATTATTGAATATCTATTTTGAGAATTTATTATTATTGATTCAAATTTATTATGATTTTAATTGTCAAGATATTCCAGAATTCTTCGAAGATAACTTGAATGTGTTGATGACTTTAATTCACAAATATTTAAATTATCAAAATCCAAAATTAATCAATTTACTGGAAGATTTCGAACCTGATATTCTAATCAAATTGAAAACTTCCATCATCGAATTGGTCTCACTTTATGTATCAAGATATGCTGATGTATTTGATCCGTTAATCGAAAGCTTCATCACCACAGTGTGGACCTTAATCAATAATTTCGTTACCAAACAACAAAAATTCGATATCTTGGTTGTAAAAGCATTACAATTCCTTACTTCCATTATCAAATTCCAAAAATTCCAATATATTTTCCAAAATGAAGGATCTATAAATGAAATCATTGAAAAGATTATCTTACCAAATATCTATTTCCGTGAATCTGATGAAGAAATGTTTGAAGATGAGCCAATCAACTTCATTAGATCTGATTTAGAAGGAAGTGACTTCGATTCAAGAAGAAAATCAGCTACTGATTTCTTAAGAGAATTGAAAGATTTAAATAGTGAATTATTAACTGCTACTGTTATGAAATATGTCAATCAATTCTTATTATCCAATAATAATGATAATAAAGATTGGAGAAACAAAGATACTGCTATTTACCTTTTCAGTTCATTAGCTGCTAAAGGGTCAGTGACTAATTTAGGGGTTACTTCCACCAATGTATTAGTTGATGTTATTAAATTCTTCACTGATAATATTGCTAATGATTTAATCGGAAGTAATAATCTGCATCCAATTTTAATTGTTGATTCTATCAAATATATTTTCACATTCAGAAATCAATTAAGTAAAGATCAATTATTATCAGCCATACCATTATTGATTGATCATTTAAGTAGAAATCAAAATACGGTGGTTTATACTTATTCTGCTATCACTATTGAAAAGTTATTATCCTTAACAAGCTTTAATGAAACTCATACTCCAGTGTTCAATAAACAAGATATTGAACCATTCATGAATAATTTAATCACAAACTTATTCAATCTTATCTTATTACATGATTATACTCCTGAGAAATTAGCTGAAAATGAATTCTTAATTAAATGTATAATGAGAGTGCTTATTATAAGTGAAGATTTAATCTCAAATAGATTATCAATCATTGAACAATTGTTGAAGATTTTGAAGATAACTGCTAAAAATCCATCTAATCCAAAGTTTTCTCATTATACTTTTGAATCAATTGGATTATTAATTAAATTTGGTATTCTTAAGAATAACACCAAGAAACCACCTACGAATATTGCTGATATTGATATTGAGCTTTTAAATAAATTCATTGAATTGGTTATCCCTGCCTTATTAAATATCTTAAGTGATGATGTTCAAGAATTCGTGCCATATACTTTCCAAATATTGGCTTATTTATTAGAAATTTATCCTATTGATTTAGGATTACCAGAGACTTATAAGAACTTAATCAAACCATTATTATCTCCTTCAGTATGGGAATTCAGGGGTAATATTCCAGGTATCACTAGATTATTAATTACTATCATCGAACATGATAAAACTAATGTGATATTTAATAATCAAGAAGAAATAACTCCTTTATTAGGGGTATTTCAAAAATTGATCTCATCAAAGTTGAATGATAGTTTTGGATTTGATTTATTAGAATCAATCTTATTAAATATTAGACTTCAATATTTACAACCATTCATAAATCAATTATCGATATTATTATTGACAAGATTAAAGAATTCGAGAACTGAAAAGTTTGTCAAGAGATTTACATTATTTTTTGCTATTATTAATATCAGTAGTGGACCTAATTTGAATTTACCAGAATCATTTATTATAAATTTCATTGATTCAGTTCAAGCTAATTTATTCCAACAAATATTCGTTAGTTTCGTTTTACCAACTTCAAATTCAATCATTAATTTACATGATAAGAAGATCATCAACATTGGTATATCTAAATTGTTAACTAATCCATTATTCTTAACTAATTACAATAACTTACAACTACAACTCATCCAACAATTGATTAAGAATTTGGAAACTTATGAAGGTATAAACAAATCATTAACATCAAATATTATTCAAACCAGTTTGACTGGAAATGGTAATGTGGTAGATGTTAGTACTACTCAAAGTGATTTCGATATTGATAATTCATCGTTTGGATCACAATTTTCAAAATTAGTCTCTATTAATAATGAAGCGTTTGATCCAATTAGTCAACTTAAAAATAATGATTACCCACAAATTAAATTCACAATTTTATCCAATATTAAAGCGGTTAATATCGAAGTATTGAATCAATTAAGTGATGATTTTAAAAATTCTCTTAAAAGTTTAGGTATATAGGATAACATAGAACAGAAATTAAAATCAAATAAAAGTTCGTCATGTTAACTACGACTATTAAATTCTTGTAGATTTACCAATTTTCGTAACACATATATATATTTCGTAAAAATAATACAAATAGAAATAAAAAGAAACTAAAGTCAAACAACGACAGGGGTGGGAATACAAACTTTTTCACATTTTGTTAAATTTGTTTTTGGGAGAGTTTTATCTTGTCTTTTGATTGTTTTGAATTTTCTTGTGGTTTTGCAATTATACTTTTAAGATTGATAATCTAATTGTTAGCGTTATCAGCAGCATTGATTAGATTTTCAAACATGGCATCTTCTTCTGGATTATCAATTTTTAAGGTAGACTTTTTGTCTGAGTCAGATATAACACTTTCTGAAACACCTGTAGTTGTGGTAGCATCACCAGTACTGACAATACCATCCACAGTAGCTGGTTCAGATGAAGTAAGGCTTGTACTACCACTGTCAGTCGTAGTAGTACCAATATTATTATTGATTGTTTCGTTACTATTCGTATTATCATTATTACTTTCATTTTGTTTATCTTCCAACTCCTTCAACTTTTCAAGTCTTTCTTTTTCCGCTATTTCAGCTGCAGTCAAGAATCTACCACCTTGACCTCTAGGTCTTCTCATGGCGTGTTTATGTCTTGATTCATGTAAATATGGTTTTCTAGTTCTAGCAATTTTTAAATTCTCTTCTAATTTGGCTCTAGCTATTCTTCTTTTTAGAATTCGATGATATTGTTTGGCATTGACATAGAACGGTTGTTCTCCTCCTTGTTCTTCCACAGGACTATTATTATCATTTTTCTCTTCTTCGTAATAGGTCTGTTGTTGCTGTACTTGTTGATGTACTTGTTGTTGCACTTGTTGTTGCTGTTGGCTTGCATCATAATATGGTGTAGAGTGAGTCGATGTTGAGGAGGAAGATCCTGTGTCCATTTGTGATTGTTGATTACTACTACTGATGCCATTTGTATGTGAATTGTAATAAGTGGCACCTGTTGGAGTGCCTTGGTAATAAGTATTGGTATCCGTCACTGCTGTTTGCAACGACGTCATTATGGATTATATGGTATAGCTTTGATTAAATTGACACCAAATAAGTAAATGGAGATGTGAAAAAATGATTCTTTAATTAATTGTTTATTATTTTGTGATTCTCTCTTATCCCCAATATGTCTGTCTTTTATCCTACTGACTCTGGTTTAACTTTCCTTATATGATACGATAACTTAAATTACTTTAACAGTCAATTCGTTGTCTAATTTTTCAGAATTTTGATTCCTTTTTTCCTTTTCCCACTTTTTTTTTTTCTCTTACGTTTTTGTCCCTTTTTTTGACTGTCTGATTTTTTTATATGGAAGCGACTTCCGGTCTCGGAATTATAATACATTATACTGTATATATATATATATAATTGATACATTTATTAAAAATTAGAGGTTACACTTTATTTAGACTTCAGGCGAAGATAATCGACTGAAGTCAATATTAAATACGGGTGGAGGATTATCACTAGTTTCTAATCTAGGACTTTCCATTAATGCTATAGCAGAATGCAATGCTTTATTTTTGACTGATTTTGTAGAATTTAAAGTAGATATCGGAATTGAATTAGTTATAATAGATGGGAAATTCGTTGACGAATTCCCAGATGATAATGGGTATGCAGATATTGGCACTGGTATGGGGTGAGGGTTTGAAAACATCTCATCTTCATCTGATTCAACACAATCCTGTTGCATTGCAATCATGTTTAGTATATGACTTGATTTTTTACTACTTAAAGTATTTGAATTTGAAGGTAGGGATTGATTTATTGTTTTGGTGGTTTCTGAGATATCGGTATAATCCAGATAAGGTGACTGCAAATACTGATCAAATGGTGATCCATCTACAGTTGATAATTCATCTTGATTTACCTCTAGCTTCGAATTTGATAGTACTTTTGAACTCGTTGATATTATAGTAGTAGTTGATGGACCCTGTCGTATACCATTTGTACTATGATGATGAACATGACTTGTATTATCATTTGAATCAATGTATTTAACTTGTCTAAGCTTTTCATATAACTCTTGGGTAGCCTTTGGCCATACACATTGTAGATGTTTTGATTCACAATTATGACATGTGGGAAACAGTAATTCATCACATTTCTTTTTTCGTCTTCGACAGGTATAACAACCTGTTCGAGACCTTGTCGTCTTAGGTTTCATAGATATGATGTATGTTCCTTATGCTCGGTATTCCTCCAATACTATCACTTTACTCAGTAATTTGATGATTAGTTTTAAATTCAACTTCAAAAATAATTAGTCATCCCAATTGGGTAAAAATTTTTAAAAATTAAGCGCGCTTGCACCCATAACCAACCAAAATAACCGTTACCAGATGGAATTTTTTTTTTCTCTTGGCCGTTAAAAGAGTTTGATCTTACATTGCACGATGAATAATCTTAAATGAAAGTATACAATCGGTTAATTGTAGGAGATTACCCTAACATCTTGAAAATACAGTGATTGCGATCCACAGAAAATTGTGGTTCATAGTTGACCACAATCAGTTAGATTGAACGCAAGGAAAGCATAATTTTCTTGTAAAGCAACCAAATATGGACAGGATTAGACCAACTGGTTCTTAATATTAACCAGTACAATTACACTGTTTTACGAGATATATGAGCAACGAACAGTATATATTGTAATTGCTCAACAGTCTAGGAAGTCTTCGCAATTATAGGAATAAAACACTTCCCAGTATGAGAGGTGCACCATAAAATTAAGTGCAACCATTTTTTTACTTTCTTAATCTACAGACTTTTTCTTAATATATATATACACCTAGTGACCTGGTGTTCTATCGTCAAGTCTGATTATAAAGTACTCTTGTAGGGTATTATGACTTCAACCACTTACTCAGGGTTGCCAGCTAAAAGACTATTTGCAACTTCTCAAATAGAAATCTTTGTGGTTAAGAAACGAAAGCAAATACCTATTAATATCCCTTTAACTGACATGACATCTTGTCCAACACAGACAGAATTATTCCAACAAATGAATCATTCTTCGAAAACTTAAGAAGACGTAATCATTCATTGACATGTATGAAGCAAAAGTATGCTTATATTTTTATAGTAGCAGGAGCTGTGTTAGAATTTCTTTTCTCATTAGTATATGTAATTTATGCAGGTAATACATACAAGAATTATGAGAAGGAATAACCAAATAAGCAGTTACCGTGGTGAACAGTTAATATTAATTTTACAAGCGTAACAGAATATAAATGTTTCAAATGAGGATTTGACAATTGTAGAATAAATTCTCCTTCTTCTTCGTTATTCATTATACTAAATACCTGCTACGAAGCTAATTATCTTCATTACAAGAAAGTCAATGTCCCTCATAGTTATCATTATAATTGTCCTTGTGGTACGCCATCATTATAAAAAGAAGCACTTCCACTGCAATAATGGATGTCATAATGAATGCAACAACGGATGCCACAATGGATACAACAACGGACGCAACAATGTATCCTATAATGGATACAAAAGTAGTTGCTGCCCATAATACGCTTGGGGCCCTATTTGAATCAGTTCAAGTAATAATTAATGACATTGAAGATATTAGAATTAATATGGCAAATCAATCCAAAAAACCAAAAACTTTGCTCGAAGACTATAAATGTTGTGATTCAGCTAAATATAAGAACTTAATATTGTTTTTTTTTACATTGACGTTTTTTGTATTTTTTGGTTTGAATGAAATTACAGGAATATCTATACGTCACCGGAATAGTCAAAATATACTTTAATAGATTATATATGTAACGTAATAAATGCCTGCTTAACTGAATAATTGATTATTTGCATCTTTTTGATTATTGTCGCAAAATGTCGTAGTTGTCGCAGCCTCCCATAACAAAAAAGTATCAACACATAATAACCTAATTTGACAACCAAGCATTTGTGACAACCACAGACTGCTCAATTAAATCAGATACAAACCAATGTCAAATTCATATTCAAATAGTTATGAGGGTTTAAACTCAGAAATAAATGGTTTTGAAGGTTCTGGTTTTTCCTCAGTCGATGACATATTTCAAAAACTAACAATCCCTGACATTCAAAAGTTAAATAAAGATCATAAATTGAAAATTGAATCAAGTAAACATGATCTTCATACTTTGGTGGGTTCAAAGTATCGGGATTTGATAAAAATTGCTGAAGATATTGATGAAATGCATAAAATCTCATATGGAACTGATGGTAGAATATCTGATCTTTCATATAAACCATCAAAATTCTTAAAATTATCTACTACCAACAATTTCTCCAAGTTTGATAGTTTAATCAGAGCTAAGGAATCATCCGAAGTCAGAAAGAAGAACAAGATAACAATACTAAGAGCATTGATTTATAATAAGCTTGAAAAATTGGACTTGAAAATAGCAACTAATAAGTCTTCATCACCTTTAATTCATTCATCAAATTATATCTATTACTCAAAATTATATTACACAATTGAAACTATATTTGGCGATATTTTACAACAGAACGTACATATCAGATCAAAGTTCAATTCTTTGAAATTCAACTTCATCAAGTATTTGGAATCAGAATTGGGTCATTATAATGCATTAGAACAATCAATTTATGGTAGTTCAAGTGATAAAATAACTCCTCAACAGAGATTGTTTTTCACTGATTTAATCAATACCCATACTATTTTACTTGATGATGATTATACTATCTTTGACCAAATGTTACAAGATGACACGTTTGAGGATGATACAGAAGATGGTGGTGATGAATTTGAGAATGAAGAAGCTGAATTTTCAAAGTTAGATTCATTTAATAAGAACTCTGTTCCAATCATTAATTTCCTTTTAGCATACACCATTGTCAACAGAAATAATCCTGAATTAGATACTATTTCAAAAATATTGGAGAATTTCGCTGATATAAGATTCAAATATTTACAATCATTATTAAAGCCGTTGGTGAAATATGGTCCAACCAAAGTCAATTTCATGCAAATCTTCAGATACATTGAAAACTCATGTATATATATCGACAAATATCTTAAAGATTCCAACAGTAGTTTTTTCATCAACTTAAAATTATATACAAAGTCATGGGATGCCACCAAATTAATTGGGTTTAAAGATTGGATAGAAAGCAATCAAGTTTATTTCAATCAATCGGTATATTTAATTGATCTTCCAAAGTCAGTGACAGCATCATTGAATGATTTTAATAAGAGTTGGATTCAATTGTTATTTGACTTCATTACTAATTTAACCGAAGGTTTAAACCAAGATCCATTTGAAAAGCTTTCACAATCATTGATGATGTTTCATAATTTTATCATGGACTTGTCGCGTTTATTTGATTTTGCGACCTACAATGAATCAAGCTCAAAGTTAATTGATTTAATTGTTATTAACAATAAGGACAACATCGCTTCCAAATGTTTCGATATCATTATAAGTAATTTGGAAAGTTCCTATGCATTATTATTTGATGAGCTTACTTCAGAGTCTGATTCAAGTATTTCAAAAATAGTTGAATCTAAGTTATCAAGTCATTCCTCAGAATTAAACCCTCACAGCGTACAGTTATTCTCTAAGGATTTATCAGATGTCATGGACTCAAAATTGGAGAAATATATTGATATAATGACTGATTTCTCATTATCGACTTCAAACGATCAAGTTTGTGAATTAATTCAAGCCTGGTTCACCAAATTCGTCAAGCTTGATGAATTGCTGGACTATAAACAAGAAATCTCATCTAATAAATTGACAGCATTCAATAGTTTAAATAGTATCTTCCAACTCATTTCTAGATCATCATCAGATACTAAGAGAGAAATTAAATGGGGAAGCTTTTCTAGAAATTTATTTGAATCAGAGTTTGAAAAACTAAATAAGAGAATAATATCTGATTTTTGGGAAAAGTTAAATTCGTTTATTACAAAGACTAGCGATTTGTTAGACTCTTCTGAAGAGTATGAAGTACTTTCTAATTACTATCTTTTGGATATTTTATTAACCATTAAGGAGAATATAATCAACTTAAACCATGTTAGAATTGAAGGTGATTCGATTATTACACAAATTGATAATATTTCTAGAGATTTATTCCAGAATATTGTTAATGAATTACCAACGAAATTTAATGACAAATTTGATACATTTTTCAAGACCTTATTATCAAACAATGAACCAGTTGAAGATCTTCCCGAAAGACCTTCTATGCTCTTCTCAGCATTGATGTATAATTTTTCAAGGAGTTTCTTGTATGCTGGATTTGAAGGACATGAATATCAATTTGGCAAACTTTTCCTGAATCCTCATATTAATTCGATTTTCGTTGACATTAAGAATAAATGGCTTGTGAAGAATTTAATTGAAGATAAGATTTATAAAACATTGAAACCACTACCAACTAGCCCATCATCAGCTGAAAATGGGTCTGAAGAGGTAGCTGCTGATGTAGAGGAAGCCAACGATGGATCAAAGGAAGATAGTGATGATAAAGACGACCAAACCGCCCAAGAAGAAAGTACTGAAAAGGATACCGTTCAAGCTGAAAAGACCACACCAAATAAAAATGAACCATCGCAATCAGCCTATGAATTATTTGCAAATATAGTGTTTATTTTACAATTCACCACTGCTGAACCTATAAAGGATATCCACAATGACAGTGTCAGAGCCGCCTTAGATAATATTCATTCTCATTATGGTGCTAATACTATTGATGATATATCTGCCAAGGTGATTGTTACAGGAGTTTCAGAATTCTACAGATCAAGTAAATCTATATACTTACCACTTCTGATCTAGTAGATAGTATTATTTTGATTATTCTATATTTAATTACACTATTATACACCATACAGACCTAATATAGATAAATCTTAGAACCTGATTTGGTTAAAGATTTCAAAGTATCAGTAGTTTCATTTATATCCCAAATATTTTGACTTTTAACATCCAAGTAAGAATTATCTACTATAATGACTTTAATTTCATCTCTTCTTAATACTTCACTTTCATTATTTAAAACCTTTAATAAACGACCTGGAGTACAACAAAGGATACGAGATGTTGTAGTTTTGACTAATTTAAGATCCACATCGATTTTATTCTTATTAATAATCTTTAATGAAGATCCACTTAAATCTTTAGTGGCTCTGTGAATATCACAAGCTCTTAAGGCTGACATTGAAACAATAGCTATGAATTTTCTTTCTTCCACTCCTTCAGCTTTAGTTTCTGCATCTGGCTGTTTCTTCTTATTGTTTTTACTCTTTTTATTCTTATTACTTTTCTTAGAAGAGTTAGGTAACATATTCTTGAACTTCGAAGTTATCAACTTATCCAAATTATCTAAGTTACGTTCTTCCTCAAAGTCAGATGTTGATCTAATATCAGTTTTGCTAAAGTACAATTCTGATAATTCTAATGCAGATAAATCTGAGTTCTTTCTTAAGATTTTGTTATTGATATAATCAACTATAACTTCAGGACTCGATTCAGTAGATAAATTCTTCTTTTGTTCTATGTCCATTTCAACCTTTATTCTCTTCTTTTCTTGCAATTTGTTTGAAGTCTTCTTTCTTTTCTTACCACCATTTTCAGTTTCTTGATCTTCCTTAACAGGAATTTGTTCATCATCATCGTTATTTTCATATTCTGAATTGATAGCTTCTTCATCTGCAGCTTCTGTTTCAGAGAATTCAACATCATAAGCTAAACCATCATCAAGGTCGTCTCCTGCTACTGGCATCTTATGTGGTATTGATATTGGTTATACTATCTTAAGCAAAGAGATGAGTATCTACAATAATTTTTCACATCTAAAAAAAAAAAAAATAAAGGTACAAAAATTAATTTTTGAAATATCGTAATCAAAAACTACCAGTTGGATCTTAAGTGTATGGAAAATGTATAGAGTGACTAGTAGGATACGCTATATGTATCCCAACCTTGTTATCAAATCACAGACCAGATCTATCATCATTAATGCTGATTTGAGGCAAAAATTAGCTACTTCACCAACGCATCCAGTTATAGTTATAGGTGGTGGTCATGCTGGATGTGAAGCTGCTACTGGTTCTGCCAGATCCGGAACTTCAACCACGTTAATCACACCACATATAGATAAAATAGGAACTGCTTCATGTAATCCATCTATGGGTGGAGTGGGTAAAGGTACTTTACTTCGAGAAGTTGATGCATTGGATGGTGTTGCAGCAAGAGTAACAGATAAAGCTGGAATTCATTTTAAAATCTTGAATGCTTCAAAGGGAGCTGCTGTACATGGTCCTAGAGCTCAAATTGACAGAAATATATACTTGGAAGAAATGCAAAAGGAAATCCTTAACTATCCAAATCTTCAAGTTATGGAAGCAAAAGTTGACGATATTATCATTGAACCTACAGTAAACGATAATGAAGATGCAACAGGAAGAAAATATGGAACTGTCAAGGGTTTAATATTAAGTGATGGAAGAGTATTGAACTGTTCTAAAGTTGTTGTTACTACAGGAACATTTTTAGGTGGTGAAATACACATTGGTTTAACTGCATATCCATCAGGTCGTATAGGAGAAGAAGCAACTTTTGGATTATCAGATACATTCAGAGATGCAGGTTTCCGTTTAGGACGTTTAAAAACAGGAACTCCATGTCGTCTTTCGTCGAAAACCATAGATTATAAGGGTCTCATGGTACAACCATCAGATTATCCACCACAACCAATGTCATTTATGAATGATTCAGTAGAGTTACAAGAACAACTTGTACATTGTCATCAAACCTATACCACTCCAGAATTCCATAAAATTATTGCTGATAATCTTGATAAATCAATTCATATAAGAGAAACTGTTAAAGGGCCAAGATATTGTCCTTCTATAGAATCAAAGATCATTAAATTTCCTCAAAAGACAAGTCATATGGTATGGTTAGAACCAGAAGGTTTAGATACTGATTTAGTTTATCCGAATGGTATATCATGCACCATGCCTGAAGATATTCAAGAAAGGATTGTTAAACTTATGCCAGGTTGTGAAAATGTAAAGATGATACAACCAGGTTATGGTGTGGAGTATGATTACGTTGACCCAAGAGAATTAAGTAATACCCTTGAAACTAAATTGGTTCAAGGTTTATATTTAGCAGGCCAAATAAATGGTACTACAGGTTATGAAGAAGCTGCAGCACAAGGTTGTTTGGCTGGAATAAATGCAGGTTTATCATATTTGGAAAAGCCAGCTTTACAAATCACAAGATCGGATGGATTCATAGGTGTATTGGTTGATGATTTAATCACCAAGGGAGTGGAAGAACCATATAGAATGTTCACATCGCGTTCTGAATTCCGTGTCTCTCTTCGTTCCGATAATGCTGATAGAAGGTTAACAGAAAAGGGATACGAAGCAGGTGTAGTTGGTGAAAAGAGGTATAGAGCTTATACTTGCGAGATGACACAATACAACAATATTAAGGACTTCTTAAGTGAGTTGAGTCTTTCTGGTGCTAATTGGGCTCCAGCATTAAAAGGATTACAATCCGATGTGAGCAGAGAAACTTTTGTTAATGGTTGGAAATTACTTTCTTACAAGGGAATGCTGATTTCTGATTTATTGCCTCATATGAATTCGTTTCTTAAAGGTGAAACTGTACCAGAATATTTCCAAAATATAAGTAACAGGTTAATCAACAGAATTGATGTGGAAAGTGATTATGCTCCTTGGTTGTCCAAGGAAAAGGCTCATGTTCATGCTTATAATGCGGATGAGAACTTGTTATTACCACCTAATTATATCTATTCTTATGAAGGTTCGTTAAAGATCTCACATGAAGTATGTACTTTATTAAATACTATCCAGCCAAAGACCATTGGTCAAGCCAGAAGAATTCAAGGTGTCACTCCAGCCGCAATCTTTGAGTTATTCAAATTGGTTAAGGGTAATCAAGCTCAATTTGCCAAAGAGAGAAGTGAATTGACTGCTTAGAATTCCATCAAAATCGCAAATAAAAACTATTCAAACATTGTACATAGAATATTTATTTAAAATAATACACGTAAATAATACATAAACTGGTATTCAGACACTGTCATCATACAGATTGTCATCATACATATCTTCATCTTCATCGTCGTCATTTGAAGTTCTTTCTAATTGACCATTTAAGCTGTTATTAAGTTGTAATAATAATTCAAGTGGAAGAAAGTTTTGAGCAAGTACCGATATTTTGTTGATCTCTGAATCCCTTGAACCAGTTTTTCCAGCAAACTTGATTCTATTTAGGTATAACAGGATATCCTTCATGTTTATCTGTGATGACTTCCCATTCGATCTATGATGAGAATATGCCTCCAAATCCAGTAGAAGGGATTTCAAAAATTGATCTGATTTTGCTTGGATATTTTGATAGACATCTTGAGGGATTGTTTTCAAAACCTTTTGCTTCTTTGTTATACGGTTTGTGTGGTCATCTCTAGAGGCATGGATTCGGATCGACTTCACCAAATTCTTTACTGACAGTAAAGGTAATAAAGATTTTGAACTTCTAACGGTGGAACTTCTAATAGTGGGAATCTTTATGAGCTTGTCGCCCTCGACGGCATCTACTTCAGAAGATCCTCCATCTGCTTCAATTGAAGCATCTCTCTCTAATAAATCTGAATAATTACCAGGCTCATCTTGCATAGTGAATTCTTCTTGGATTATTGCTTCAGGATAGAACCCATTATTGAAATCGACACCGGCATTTTGAGGAGTAACCATTGGACTAATAGGTAATTGTACTTGATCATGAACTTGAACTGGTGACTCAGGTACGTCATTTGTATGTGTAAGGCCAGGTATATGATCTCTCTCTATATCATGGTCATCTATATCGTCATTAAAATCTTGAACCTGGTTCTCTAATACATCGTAAGCAATATGAAAGTCCATCTCCTCAGATTGGGCATCCATAGCAGAGATTGGTAAATGATGATGGTCGTCCAATACAGATGGGGATACTTCTTTGTTCTCTCTATCTGAGTGTATGATGAATTCACTTTTAACTGGGGAGTAAATTTCTTGTTCGTGTGGTTGTAAAACTGAATTTTCAATAGGTTTGATAGTATCAGACTTTCTTTTCAATCTCTTGGATAAAAGGATTTTCTCCAAGTATGATAATGGTTTACTAGCAACCTCTCCATTTTCTTTATCAGTAGAGTAACTTAGATTGGAACTTTTCCTTCTTGTGTTGGTGGGAGTAAAATTTCCAGAGTCATCTAAGTTAGATAAAATTTGAAATGGGGATTTAAGTACCTTTTCAGTAGATGATGGTAATGGTAATGATTGATCAAAGTCAGTCGTAGGTTTTGGGGTCGAGTCTGCATCTATAAATGGCAGTTCAAACGAATTGTTCTTGGGAGGTGAATATTTTGGAACCTGAGGCAGGAAATGATCCTCTTCCACATTTGATTCTTTCTCATGGATATCATGTTCTTGTTGTTTTATGACCACCTTACAGAAGAACCTTAAGTAATCTATAGTTATAGGACCAGCATATTCAGAACCGTACACTACTTCACCTTTATCGGTAATCATAGATGATCTTCTTCTTCTAATTACTTCACTGGCTCTTCTGTTACCATTACTTCTGGTGGGTGTTAATTGTTTATCTCTTCCAGGAGTGGATTGTCGCACTCTTGTTCTAGATCTAGGTCTGATTATGGATGATCTAAACTGTTGACTTAATCTCTTCGTTACTTCTGTCAATTCATTGGGAGGTAAGTGTATGCTAGTTGAATGAGTTGGGTTGGTATAATTTCCAGACTGGCTATCAGTCGTAACGATATTCCTCAAAGGAGTAGATGGTTCAGTGGCTGACCTTCGTTCACCCCCATTCTCAACAATATCATCCATTGTATCTATACGTTGCAACTCAATTGATCTATAAATTGATTCAGTTCGTTTGTTTACATATTTTGCATATTTTAATTTTTTTTTCTTTTGTACTATAAAAAAACGAGTAGCAAAATAATAGAATCAGAAGAGGAAATAATTTAGCAAACATAAATTGTTTATCAAAAGAGTTTTACTGAAGTGTATGGCACGATGAGTACAAATGGAAGTGGTGATAACTTGTTGACTGCATTGGTAGCGGGATCGACAGCTGCTGCCGCTACATCCACAATCACTTATTCATTAGATTTTATTAAAACGCAACAACAATTGAACAATGCTTCATATATGGCAAAATGGAAGGTTCCAGGAAATTTCCCATCTTCTTTGGCCCAGTTACATAGAGGTTGTAGTGCCTTGGTGCTAGGATCAGTAATGAAGAATTCAACTAGACTTATAGCTTATAACTGGCTGTGTAAATTCATGGCTATTGAATCTCATAATGCACATGGTACTAATAAAACAAAGACTAGTGCTCCAAGAATAGTTATAGCAGGTATGATGAGTGCATTTGTTGAAACCTTGTGTTTAATACCATTTGAAAATATAAAGATAACCATGATTCAAAATCAATCCCTTCAGAATGATATGGTTAGATCTCCTAATCTTGATGTAACTGGATCAGGTGTCGTGGGAAAGCATCATAAAACACATGCAACAGTCTTTTCAAAGCAATATGTTTCACCCCATGCTTATTTCACGGGTGATGTTATAGCCCAATACAAATGTGGAAAGAATTATTCTAAATTCCAACCTCCTAAACCGCATGATCCATTGGATATATTAAAGATAAATTATAACAAACATCCTTCATTGACCTTTTTAGGAACCATCAAAGAAATTTACTTATTGAAGGGTTTAGGTGGATTCACAGCTGGTACATTCATTACCTTTTCACGTCAAATAGCGATATCTACAGTTTGGTTTTCAACTTATAATGCTACTAGACAACTTATAGATCCACATAATACTGAACAAGGTTGGTTCGGTCATAATCATACTGCTATACAACTGGTGGGTTTACATTTATTGTCTTCGATTGCTGTTATAGCTGTCACCCAACCTTTGGATGTTGTCAAATCACATATTCAACTGAAAAATGGTAAGATGATTTATAAAGATTCATTAAGCACTGCTTATCGATTATTTTTAGATGAGGGAGCAAAAGCATTGTTTAAGGGTGCTTTACCAAGAGCTTTTAAAGTGTTGGTGAGTGGAGGTTTGACAGCTGCTGTATATAGTAAAGTCGAAGGTGTCGTAGAGGTTGCTGGAGGTCAAACACTTTTTGCGGAATAAATAATCATTATAAATTTCATTAACATTATATATATATATATCTATACTACCCTATAATTCTAAATATACGGGAACCAAAAGTTCTCCACTTTTATGTATAACGCCATTAAATTCTTTTGCAAGTAGACCACCGCTATGACTAGGTTGACTGAATGCGATTTGAGCTTTGTTAAGGACTACTCCATAAATAGACTGACTCTGAACAATTTCTAGCAAAACTTTAGCTATACCTAATCGACGCCATTTAGGAGCAATCCAAATCCTTGAAATTCCTAACTTGATGTTCTTGTTGACTTGATTAGGTACGATTGATTGTGAACTATGAATCATCCATCGACCTTGTAATTCTATATCTTCTATAGTATCAGTAGTACATAATCCCACAGCTCTATCGTCAATAATCACAACAAACGCTTTGCTTGATTCTTTAAGGGGATCTCTCCAGTATTTGGTATCCTCGGGAGCATTCAATTCCTTATTCACTAGATCAAGTAATTGATCTACTTTATTGGTTTGCCTCTTGTTTGTTTTATCAATGGTTACAATCTCTAACTGTATGGTATTTGATTTTCGTAACTTTGTGGTAGACTTCTGAATTATGGCAAAACTTTTAACCTTTTTACATTTGAATGTATCGGGCCATAATATCCCATTAATGAAAGTCAAATGATACTTCTTATGGATTTCAACTTCCTTATTAATATGTTCATAATAGGCCATTCCACATATCTTACACGTCTTGGTTTGTGATGATACTAGTGATGATGAAAAATTAAGAATTGCTTGTACTTTCTTCACTTTCTTTCGAGAAGCCTCTGGACTTGGTGTTACCTGATCCGAACCATCTGGTGTTACCAATTGGTGTATACTTCCTTTCATATCATTTCTTGTTATATTGATACCAAATACATCAACTTCAGATCTTTGTTTACGTGAATTTTTTTTTTTTTTGTTCTAGTTATACGCATAGTCCCCGGAATTTAAAGATCGGGCCCAATCATTTTTTTTTTTTGCTCGTTTCCATTTCAAAATTATTCATCACTCAACACAAGTTGAAAAAGTTATACGACTTACAACTGTTGAAGAAGACTACAAGAAGAAGAGGAAGACCAATATACAATATGTCATCGAACTACGCTAACTTATTACCAGTCAATGGTAAATGGAGACAACAAATTACTGACTTTTTATCTGAAGATGTTCCATCGTTCGATTTCGGTGCTTATGTCGTGGGTAACAAATTAGAAACAGCTTCATTATACTTGAAACAATCTGGTTTGATTTGTGGGGTTCCATTTGCTCAAGAAGTCTTTAACCAATGTGAATTGGAAGTTGAATGGTTTCACAAAGAAGGAGAATTCATCACCGTTGAAGAATTAGCTAAACATGGTGGTAAGATAGTAGTTGCAACTGTTAAAGGTCCAGCTAATAAAATCTTACTTTCAGAAAGAACTGCTTTAAACTTATTAGCTAGAGCTTCTGGTGTTGCCACTCAATCGTATATCACTAAGAAATTGGCTGATGATAATGGTTATACTGGTTTAATTGCTGGTACTAGAAAGACTACTCCTGGTTTAAGAATTATAGAAAAATACTCTATGTTAGTTGGAGGTGTTGATACTCATAGATATGATCTTAGTACCATGGTAATGTTGAAAGATAATCATATCACTTCTACTGGTAGTATAACCAAAGCCGTTGAATCCGCTAGATCCGTCTGTGGTTTCGCTGTTAAAGTTGAAGTTGAAGTAAGTACTGAAAAAGATGCTCGTGAAGCCATTGATGCTGGTGCTGACGTTATCATGTTAGATAACTTAAAGGGTGCTGAATTAATTGAAGTAGCAAAAAGCTTAAAAGATCATTATAAAGGATCTGGTAAATCATTCCTTCTTGAATGTTCAGGTGGTTTGACATTACAAAATTTGGGAGGTTATTTATCAAATGATATTGATATTTATTCAACTTCTTCTATCCATCAAGGTACTGGAGTTATTGACTTTTCTTTAAAAATTAATCAGTCGTAAATTCATTATATATGCTATAAAGGAAAATCTAGCAAAAAAAAAACATTAATACACATAAAATAATACATATTTATCGAATAGATGATACAGCTTGTAAATCTAAACTTTGGAATCCAGAATTAAATCCAATTACATCAGCCACGTTATTTAAAACTCTAGAACATTCTTTATCAGTTTCATTCTCAATAGTGCCTTCCTCGACTTGATCATCATCTTTATCTCCTTCTCCTTCTTCAATATAAGAGAATTCACGACGTGTATTAATGGATGATTGAGTAAATTGATTTCTTTGATTTATCAGGAATCCTGATGAATTACTTAATCCACTAGCCAAACTTAAATCTTTCAATATATCACTATTGATTGCGATAGCATCATATGAAGTACTATCACCATGTTTACGTTCACTGAATATAGGAGGAAGATTGATAGAGTTTAATTTCTTTTTCCCAAAACATCTAACTGCCCTTATATG
The DNA here is from genome assembly GCF_036884675.1 of Scheffersomyces coipomensis. Taxonomy (NCBI): domain Eukaryota; kingdom Fungi; phylum Ascomycota; class Pichiomycetes; order Serinales; family Debaryomycetaceae; genus Scheffersomyces; species Scheffersomyces coipomensis. Next base: position 365,145 of record NW_027042898.1, on the reverse strand, counting down.
AGAATCCTTACCATCTTGATGATTGGCAAGAATAATAATCTTAACCATAAAACACTTTAATACTCCATCGCCTCTGATTCCATTAAATATAATATGAGACCAACCAATTGGTTTAGAAAAATTAACCGTACAAACTTCACCTAAATCCCACCCTTCAGAACTACCAGCCATGATTCTAATTTGTGAAGGGGTATAACTTTCATCAAGGGAATAATTGGTAAAGATTGAGATTCTCTCTAATGAAACCTTTTTGGAAAATTGAATCGTGATAGAATGAGGATTACAAAGTTGATTATTCAAAATAGCATTATTATTATTATTCCCATTACTACCATCTGATTGCCAATAACTATCAGGAGAATCATCTCTCAATTGAGCCAAACCGAATCCTTGTTTATAAGAGGATAATTTCCAATTAGCCAATGGGGAAAGATCAACTAATTGGAATGATTCGAGTTCTTCTAATCCTTTAACATAATAAACTCTTTGAGCTTGTTCGATACTTAATTGACCTGACAGAGGCACTGATTCATAAGCATTATCATCACCTCCAATATTAGTATTGGGTTGCATTGCATTTGAAGCAATGTCATCTGGCAGCATGAAATCACTAGCATGAGTCCTGAAATCCAGATCCCTTTCAGTATATGATTGATTACTGGGATAAAGATCCAAATCTCCATGCAGTGAAGTTGCTAATGCATTCACTGATGATGAATTAAACGGGTGATTCCTGACATCATATTCATCAGCCGTATCTCCTGTACGACCATAAACACCTGAATGATCCCAATGACCTGAAGAATTCATTGATATCTATGGATTTGATGCTTGATTGATGGATTGATTTTGATTTGATTCAAAAATTCCTATCTCTCAATTTGAAGATCAAAAAAATACACACAACGCGACCAAAGGAAAAATAAACATCAACAAAAGAGAATCATGTTGCAAAAACTGAAACTACATTTCAAGCACATCAAGGAATAATAAAACTATATTTATTAAATAATATAAAGTATGTAATTACATGTGGTATTCCATGCTTAAGCGAATGAGGAATTGTCGCCCGCTTGAAGCAAATAGACAGCAGGGTAAGTAAATAAATAGACATAAAATAATTCATTATCTTCCTCTTCTGAAAATTGAATAAATATTGATAATGGTTAAGTTTTTTTGTAATCGTTATGAAGTTTGAGGACTTAGGTTTTGTAGTTTTTTTTATGTTTTCTATGATTTGGCTTGGAGATCTATAATTCTACTTCTTTTAAACCATCAGTGACACCCGCAATATCTTCAGATGCAACTTCTTTCAAAGGAGTGTTTTCATCTGTAGATTCATGTTCAGCTTCAATATCAGCTTCTTCTGTTTCTACAGGTGTTACTTCAGTTTCAACTTTGGCTGATTCTTCCTTGACGGCTTTATCATCAATAAGAGTTTCTTTAGGAAGAGTAACGCTATCAGAAGCAGATTCAACATTGATCAAAGGACTATTAGCTTTACCATTCGTAGCTGTAGAAGCTCCATTTGTTTTAACAGATGGACTTTGTGATCTTTGAGGAGAAGTTGAAGAACCATTAAGTATATCTCTTTTAATTGGATTTCTTTGTGGAGTGAATGCAGTAGTGAAATCTTCAGTTAAACCATATTTCTTTAAAGCTCTTCTTTTTAAAACTTCAATATAACTTACAGTACCTCTTAAAACTCCCTTACCGAATTCTTTACCTTCTCTATCATAAAAACTTAATTGACCTTCGTTTTCATCTTCATCACCAACCATGTAATCATCATTCCTAGAAGCTGATAAATAACCTAAATCTTCTTCAATTTGAGTGGAATCAATATGATAATTACCATTTTCTAAATCAGTAACAAAATAAAATATAAATTCTTGAAAACTTGAAGCAATAACAACTTTAGTATCAAAATCTCTACCAAATAAAATAATTTGTCCCCATTTCCCAGCTGGACCTGGAGCTAAATCTAATGCAATTTGATTACCAGTATTATCTTTTAATAAAGGTACCCAAGCTTTATGATAATAATATGGTTGCACACTGTTAGGAGGTATGGATCTTTGATTTGACATGAAGGAATTATTAAGAGGAGCTTGAGCTTTAGCAGCAGCAGTTGCAGCAGAAGAACTTGTTGCTTCATCATCATTATCAAGAATATTTTGTTGTGCTTCTTGTTGCTGTTGTTGTAATAAATGTTGTTGAGCCATATATTGTTGTTTTTCTAATCTTTCAGCAACTTTACCCCATAAGGCATAATCTTCCATAATACTTTCCAAATCCAAAAGACCTAAACCCATGATTAAACCAGTTGGTTTACCCCCATCGAATTGACCATCATGTTTTTTATAAAATTGTCTAAATTCAGTTGGTAAATTGCCACAACCTAAATCATTTTCAAATTCATTTAAATCAGCATTAGTAGCACCATCATTTAAATAATCATCTAATTCAGGATATTCTTCCTCTATCCAATTATCAATTCTATTCCAAAGTGAATCCATAGAAGGTAATGGAGGTTGACCTCCATTATTAAAATCTTGTAATGGTAATTCAGCAGCAGAAGATTTCATACCTGGAGTATAACCAGCATGAGGAGTTTCACCCAAAATATTAGATGAAGAATTATTACCATTTAATCTGTTTAATTCATGAAGTCTTGAACTAGATCCATTGGATCCATTATTACCACCACCAATGATATTATTACTATTATTATCACTGGTATTCCTATATGGAGAATCATACGATGCGTAATGATCTTCGGTAGATATAGAATGAATGAATGATTTAACGTTATCTAGTAAACCCATTTTTCAATATATCTTATTATGACTTATGATTGATAATATCGTTATTTAAACGTTAGTATATGTATAAAAGTGTTCAATGACTGTTGTTGTTGAGAAACAAATCTAAAACGAATGGAGAAAACACGATATAATAACACGATTCCAACCCACTAAACTCACACTTGACGAAAGTAGGATCTCAAACTATGACTTGTGGATATGACTGAAGATTGTATAACTCGTAAATACCAATACGAAGATACTATATATGAAGACTGTCCAACCAATATATATATATATATTTACCGTCTGATGTTTTCAGAATTCACGTCAGCCTTTTTTTTTTTTGCTATTTACATTTTCGGTGAGTCGTGTTTTTTGTCCCAAATTTCAAGACATAATCCCAAATAGGAAATTTTCGATTGAAGTTTAAAATGGAGTTGATGGTCATGGGGTTCTAAACCGTGACAGGTTCAATTAAAGTATGATGTATGCGTGGATATGTTTATGTATATTATTTGTATAGATAGTTAGGGTCTGTATAAAACTAAGATAACGTAGTAGTTCTATTAGAAGTTAATAAATAATCAGTTATAACTTCACCAAATAAACCTTCTAATAAGTATTTATCGGATAAATCAGTCACTTCAACACAATCTTTAATTAAATTATAATTTAATTCTTCACTCACTTTGGAATCTTGTTTATATAAATGGGATTGTAACACTTTTGATCTTAACCAATGGGCAATGGTTGGAATCTTACCATTAGCTCTATTTGAAATTAATAATAAATAATGCTTTATAGTGATTAATTTACGAGCTAATTCTTCACTATCACAATGATGCAGTTGATCAGTTGGAAGTAAATCAGTGGCAATGACTTTAATGACTAATCTGATTAAACCAGGGAATTTATCAGTACCATTTATGATTTCATTAATGGAATATTTTTGAGTGATACCACCATCATCAACATCAGTAATGGATTCAATGGTATTTGAAGTTGGAGTAATAGTACCTGATGAAGATGAAGTGGCCATACTTATACTACCATTTAATTGAGTAGGAGAATAAGCACATTGATGACCTGATTTATTATAATTGACTTTATTTATAATAGCTCCATTTAATGAATAACCATTCATATAAACTTCACCTTCTTTACCTAATTCATCATTACCTTCATATATGAAACGATCAAACCATGATAAATCATATCCTATGAAATCATTATTATTTAAATTCCATTGATCTAAAGCTTTAAACCAAAATTTCTCATCAAGTACAGAATCAACATTATGAGCTAATTTCATATTTAATTCAATTTTCAGTATAGGAATATAAAAATTTGGTTTAAATTTAATGATAGCTTTTGATAAAAGAGATATAAAATTTGAATATGCAGCATTTTCAAAATCAGTTAATTGAATTTCCATAGGTCTAAATTCAACTCTCCAACCTGGAGTCTTTGAAAAATCTAATTCTTCAGGTGTATATAATGCAGGAGGTTTAAATCTTAAAGTTTGCCAATTTGTAGATTGGATATTTTCAAAATGATCATTTTCTAATTCATTATCTTGATTAATTCTTTCACTGAATAATACTAATGGATCACGAATAAATAAATGACCGAAATGTTTGGCTAAATATTTATCAAATAAATGATGATTTTCTTTTGAAGATAAACGATTGAAAACTTTTTCATTAATAGGAGGATTAATATCATTATATTCATCTTTGAAATAATTAGTGGAGAAATTAACATCTGCCAAATAACTATCAATAGAATCATATCTTGATTTTGGAACTCTTTGAATTGGTTTACCTTCTTTAGTGAAAACACCATTTAAATCTCCAAATTCATTTATAGATTGAGTTTTGGAAGGTAATTTTGAATGTAAATCAACATTTAAACCTCCAAATAGATTATAATTAGGATATGGTTCAATATTTCTTTCAATAAAAGTACGATCATCAACTGCACCACTTACCACATTCCATCTTACATCTTGATTAACAAGAAAACCTTTAAAGATTGGAGCAGCAGCTGATAAACTTAACATGATGGCAGTTATAGCAGCTAATGAATCATAAAGATATCTTGCTTCTTCAATGTTTTTACCTTGCATGGTGATTTGTAAACATGATGAACCCATACCGAATCCCATTGAATCCATATAAACATGACCTGGTTTAGATGCACCTATGAATGGTTCATGATCACTTTTGAATAAATCACGACTCTTTGGGATAGAATCATCAAGTAACTTGGTATTAATATCAGGATACATTGGTAAATTGATAGCAACTTTACAACCTCTTCTTTTTCTAATATTGGCGGTTAAAGTTGGAAATCTAACATGACGATTAATGATTTCATCAGGTAAGAATAATGATTGAGATGCAGGACCAATGGGTTTGGCAGATGGAGAAGTAAAGATATTACATCCCATTCTTGGGAAAGTTGTCAAAGTGATTGGTTTAATATTTGATGGTAATTCCAGTTGACTTACAATTCTTCTTTTAATCATATTTTCTTCCACATAAACATAATCTGCCAAACTATTACCATTATAAGGTTTAGCAGGAGTAGCTTCAATCATGAATCTACCATATTCAGGATGGAACAAGACATTATTATCAACAGATTTATGTAAGGATTTTTGAGGATCATTTAAATCATCCAAGATATGATCTTTATCAATGGTTAATCTGGCCCATTTTTTTTCATCATCAATGGTGACTAACATATATTCAACTTCATCCCCCCATAAGAAAGTATCATTAGTTCTAGTGGGACCATGTTGTTTAAAGATATTGATTAATTGAGTTATACCATTCTCACGTACATGATCATTATATTTCTTTGAATCATGCCAATCTAATGGAGTTCCTAATGATAATAAACCCATTTAGGTTGTGATGAAAAAGATAGATTAGGATGTGAGTCACTGGAACAGTGAAGAAGTGAAATGAAATGAAATGAAGGATGGAAAGTGAAAGTTGGTGAAACTATCAGATTAGAGATTTTATTTATTTCACAGACGCTTTTTTAAACTTTTAGCAGAAAGCCAGGAAGGATGGGTCGTAAAAAAAATTTCTTTTTTTTTTAAATAGCGGAAGCCCTTTTTGTGGTCTTTAATGTATTAATTAATTTAAAATTAATTTACAGTGATCCACAACTTGAGTTTAAAGGTTTAAACCGGTATGTTAGGACGTAGTGTTGTGATTGTAACTGTGTAGCTGTTGAATGGAATGAAATGAAAAAGTTGAAATTTGACTGAAAATGAATGAAGTTAATGAGTTATTTGATGGATGAGATATCAGATTAGATATAATTGCTCTATCCCTACTTCTATCTATCTAACTATCAGATTTGTCTCTCTACAACAATGAATGATCGATTGTATATATACAGCAATTGAACTAGTAATGCAATAGATGATGATGATGATAATAATATCAATTCTTAACCAGAAAAAGAAAAGATGGGGGAAAGGCTGAATTATTATATTATCTTGTCAAGTGGTGACAATTAGTAATACTAAAATAAATAAAAAAAATTAACGGAATCAGGAAAGGAAATTTATTAGCCGCTTCAAATTTAAATAGGTTGACTCAAAAGAAATCGTACTATGAAACTATTTAGTTTTACTGAGCGGTTGATGGAGTTTAGAGAGAGATCAACTATACACCGGCTAACAATGATTCCATCCATCGCTTTATCTCTCCCTCTCCTTCGTCCTCCTCTTCCTCCTTCTTCTCCCTATTTACTGACAATTTTAATTTCGCACCGTTATTTTTCTCCTCGCTATCACTACAACGTTACCCCTAAACTCAAAATTTTCTCACTGCATAATACTATTTATTCTTAGCTCTGAATAATATCTACAACTAAATACTACTCATATTCGTAACATCACGATTCATTATACCTTTTGTTCACTAAATCAATAATAATGTCATTCATGCAGTAACCATCCATGGCTAAACTCTATTTTTGATTATTAATTATAATTATATTTTTTTTTGGCTGATTCTATGCTATGTTAAAATTTAAATTAAAATAAATAATAATCATAATAATCCATCGTAATAATAATGACCTATGAAATAGCATCTGATGGCTAGTAACTTATTCAATCAATCAAATCTATTCATCTTTAAATGATACGGTAAATATTTGCTTAATTAGGTATCAATTTACTTTACCTTACACTAAATCAGTTATGAGGAGATTTCTGTTTTAATTTGTCTTAGTTGTGGATGCGAAATACATTTTTTTTGAATTTGCACCATTCACGTGATGTGTCGTCCAGCGACATTCTAAGCGCCGCGACATTATCCCGATTTGGAAATTCAATAGATAAGTTTAAATAGAAATAGTTCTAAAAAATGCAAACGTCGTTTTAATATATACTTTACCAACTATTTAATGATTTTTCATGTTTTATATAAGTAATTCTGGTTTAATAATAATAATAATAATGTACAATGGGGGAAAGAATGAAACACTCAAATAACTTAATATAAACCTTCGATGTTTTCTACAATACATCCTGGATCACTTGAATTAACCTTTTCAACTAATTCACCAATAACAATGGCTTCTTCACCTTCTGAAGTTAAGTTATGTATCACTTTTTCAACATTGTGAGATTCAACAATTAAAACCATACCAACTCCTAAATTGAAAGTCTTTAAAATATCTTCATATGGAACATTACCTTGTTTTCCAAACCATTTGAAAATACTTGGAACTTCCCATTTACTAATATCAACTTTAGCTTGTAAATTCTTTGGTAAAGCTCTTGGAATGTTTTCTACTAAACCACCACCAGTAATATGAGCTAACCCTAATAATAAATCTTGATTAATTGATGGTAAAAATTGTTTAACATAAATTTTAGTTGGAACTAATAATTCTTCACCAATAGTTTTACCAGAGTTAGTCCATGGTGCAATTGATTTATAATCATAATTATCCGATTTTTCAATAATATGTCTAACTAATGAAAATCCATTTGAATGAACCCCATCAGATTTAACCCCAATTAAAACATTACCTGATTTCATACCAGCAATATTAGGTAAAATTTTATGTCTATTTAAAGCTCCAACAGCAGTACCATTGGTATCATAATGACCTTCATCATACATACCTGGCATTTCTGAAGTTTCACCTCCAACTAAAGCACATCCAGCTTGAATACAACCATCAGCAACCCCACTAACGAATTTAGCTGCTACTTCAATATCTAATTTACCAGTAGCAAAATAATCTAAAAAGATTAATGGTTCAGCACCTTGAACCACTAAATCATTAACATTCATAGCTACTAAATCAATACCAACTGTATCATGAATATTCATAATTTGAGCAATTCTTAATTTAGTACCAACCCCATCAGTAGCAGCCACTAATAAAGTATCATCGGTTTTATAACCAGCTTTTAATAAATCAAATACACCTCCAAAACCACCAATATCGGAATCGGCACCTGGTCTAGCAGTTGATTTCACTTTAGCTTTGATCTGATCAACTAATAAATTACCATTATCAACGGAAACACCAGCTTCAGCATAAGTTACACCACTTACTGATTTATTTTCATCACGGAAAGCTTTGTGAGCAATATCTTTTCTATTATATTTATCTTGGAATGAAACATGGTCAACTCCGATATAGGCTTTATCAACTGATTCCTTTATGGTGGAAGCAATGGCAGTAGCAGCAATAACTCTACCTCCAGCAGTAACGATTTTATTATCTTTAGTAGTAGTAGTACCAGCATGGAAAATGAAAGTATCAGCTGGTAAAGGAGTTTTAATTTTAATTTCATCACCTTTTTTATATGATTCAGGATATCCACCTGCAGCCATTACAACGGTAGTGGAAAACATATTTGGTTTAATTTTAATGATGGTTGAATCTAATCTATGTTCAGCACAAGCTAACATAACTTGAGCTAAATCAGTATCATCAGATAATAAAGGTAAAACAGTTTGAGTTTCTGGATCACCGAATCTAACATTATATTCTAAAACTTTTGGTTCATTTTTAGAATTTAACATTATACCAGTGAATAAAATCCCATTCATTGGATAACCATCTTTTCTCATACCATCAATGGTTGGTTTAATAATTAATTCATCAATTTTAGTTAAGATTTTAGCAGTTGCAATTGGTGCAGGAGCATAAGCACCCATACCACCAGTATTTAATCCTTTATCACCATCACCAATACGTTTATGATCTTGAGCAGCAGGTAAATTAAAGAATGAATAACCATCAGTGATGGTTAAAATACTTAATTCATCACCTTGTAAGAATTCTTCAATAACAATTTCATTACCAGCATCACCAAAATTCTTTTGAACCATGATTTCATTTAATCCTTGTAAAGCTTCTTCTTTAGTTTCTGGAATTAAAACACCTTTACCAGCAGCGATACCATCGGCTTTTAAAACGATTTTATAATCAATTGATTCAATGTGAGCTTTAGCATCTTCTACATTAGTGAAATTCTTAAAACTAGCAGTTGGAATTTGATGTCTTTCCATAAATAATTTAGAATGAGCTTTTGAACCTTCCATAAGAGCAGCCTTTTGAGATGGTCCAAATACTGGAATACCAACTTTTTGAAAAATGGTAGTAATACCATCAACTAAAGGTTGTTCAGGACCAGGAATAACTAAATTGATGTGATGATCTACTGCAAATGATTGTAATTTTGAAAAATCTTTTGGAGATGATGATAATTCAGGAACATTAATGATTTTATCATTAGTAGATGAAGTACCACCATTACCTGGGGCCACGTAGATCTTGGCTACGGTTGGAGATTGAATCAATTTCCAAACAATAGCATGTTCTCTACCTCCATTACCAATGACAAGAATGTTTAATTGATCAAAAGACATATTAATTGTTGTTGTTTGTCGTTGTTTTGTTTGACTTTGAGTTGACTTAACGGCTAGAGTATAAACTTAGCTAGTTAAGCTGTTGTCGTTGTTGAGTTGAATACTAGAAACTAGAAATTAGAAACTAAAAGGAAAAGAGAAGAGATGAATCCTAGTTATGGTTAAATTTCAATACTATTTTCAGGTTGAATCTGGTGCAAGCTTTTCTGATACTAAGAAAAAAAATTTTTATTTTTTATTAGTAGTTAAATTATTTTGACTCTGATTTTTGTTTGTCTGTATGGCAGGGCTTTCGCGATGAGTGTAACAATAGTTAGTATTTGATAGAGAAGAAGAGATATAGATGGGATGTTTACCACCAATTGATCAATTGAAGGGATATAGGTGAATGGAGTTGTTATAATATAGTATTACCTTCTATTTGGAGTGACTTAGATTTAATTTGAGGAAACGAGTGTAAAGTTAAAGTGATTTTAGATAATTTATCAATTCATCTCCATTTTCTGCCAAATTGTTTGAAATGTAAAACTTATTAGTGACTTGACTGTAAGAATCTATAAAACTCCAACTTTCAGAACTCTAATACTACTTATTTAAGCAAGTTTAATCATGTCAAACAATGAAATGATGGTTTTATTTACTCTAATAATAAAATTGCGCTCATGTTGCAAGAATCTTGTATGCAAAAAGTACCTGATAGACCATAGATAGAACGGCATTGATAATATGATTATCAACTTGTTTGAGTAATTGATAACTTGATTGATTGATTGATTGATTTCAATCTATCAATCGACTAAATGGATTCAAAATCATACACTGATAAACGATAATAACTTATTATCATTTGCAATCAAAGGTAGAACCATTTAGTTACAAAATTGTCCTTGTCATAACTGATTGATTTGTCGCATTATTTTCAATTTGTGTCATTTCTGCTTCATCAAACTTGTTTTCGACATGACATAACCATTTTTCGACAAACCATTATGACAAGAAAAATAATTTTGTTTGTACAAAAACAACTCTAACTATTTGACATAATTGAAGATGGTAAGGATATTTCTTGGTATAGTATTTAAACTTCTTATCCATTAAATTTATCTAGAGATATCATAATACTTACTAGTTTATAGTATGTGTATACATTACGTAGATATATAAAAGGAAATACTATAAAGTCAAACCAATTATAGCATCATATGTAAAAGCAGGCTTTTATAAAATGTAACCTTATAGAAATCTCTAAACCAATTAAATTAAAGAATTCCTCTAACAAATACTCACTCCTCATACATCGGAAATTAAACATTAAAAAATTATGGAAAAGATAAAAATTATCAAAAAGATCAGTAAATTATTTTTTCCTCTGTCTCATATATAAAACTAATTTAATTTATCCCCCTTTGGAAAATTTTTTTATTCATAAACCTTTGTTTTTGAAATTCATTAAGCTCAAAGTTAACGTTTAACTTTTATAATCAATTACAATGGTTTCTTTAAATCTTCTTGCTGCTATTGGTTTATCCTTAACCACTGTAGTCAATTCATTTGATTTACTTAGAGATGAAGATGGATTTGCTATTTTACCCCCTACTGATTTAGTTCTTCAACATTTAGCTGAATTAGAAGCTGAACAAGATCCTGAAGAATATACTGTGATTAACTCTATTCATTCTAATGGTGAAATCATTAAAATCAATTTAAATACTCAAGAAATTCAACAAACTGGTTTATACAAAAGAGATTATGATAATGAAGCTTATTATCAACATGATTCAAAAGCTTTATTCACTAGAGAAATTGAAAATACAAGTGGTGAATGTTTCAATCAACAACAACAATTTGGTATTTCTCAATGTGTTTTTGAATTTGTTTCTTATGAAAATCCAAACAATTGTTCATCAGATGCTACTTTCTATTCATGTGTTTTAGATGTTGAAAGAATTCAAGATTCTTCTGTTGCCTTAAAGAATATGGTTCCAAATCCAGCTCAAACTAGATGTTTCAAATCTTTAGATAAAGCCATTGCTTATAATGCTACCAATGGTGCTTGTGGTAAATAAGTAAGTTATATTTCTTTCTCGTGATACGTTTTAATTGATTCTACGTCAAATTTTGTTTCTTCTTCTTGTTTCTTTCTTTCTTTCTTTCTTTCTTTCTTTTATATATATACATGTAATGAGTTTTTATATATATAATCTAATATGTACAGAATAATAATAATAATAAAAAAAATTAGTCTATTATGTTATAAACATGAGTTTCGTCTTTGTAATATCTTGCTTAAATAGCAACATCTCCAAGACCAACTATACCATCAAGATATTTATAATCTTTATCACTTGGTACTTTAACTTCATTACCTTCATTATCAATAGGAGAATATAAATAATAACTCATCAAAGCATTAACCACAGCTCTAGTTTTAGCTTCATTCATTGATGATCCAACTCCTTCACCTAGTTTTTCTACTCCACAAAATACACCAACCACATAAATAGCATGAGATGATAATCTACCAGTTTCAGCAATTAATCTAATATCTATTGGATCTTGGAAATTCAATTTATCACATAATCTAACCAATTCTCTGGTTGGTTGACTGAATTCAAACATATTCTCAAGTAATAATTTTCTTGATAATATATGATCTTGAATAAATTGTTTGGTGATTTCTTCACCTTGATGAGTATATAATCCCCCAATGATGGCTCTGACAGCTGAACCATAAGCTTCAACTTCATCAGATATGAATGATGATGATGATGCAGTATTATTATTAGATTTTAAATTGGTGATTTCTTCAGAAGATAATTCATAAACTCCAGATTCTGCTTCATTATTATCTAATCTTTCTTCAGTTAAATATCTTAATTTCCCATATTTTAAAAATTCAGATTCTTGACTTAAATATTTATCTAATTTTGAAGATTTATCAACTTCAATCCCCCAAATTTTCCCAATTTGATATAATGCTTTTGATCCCATTAATGAATCAACTGCAACATTATGAATTGGCATAGGTAATCTAGGATATTTAACTAATAAATATTCACTGACATAATATGATAAAAGATTCTTTCCTAAGATATTCAATCCATAATTATTAGCTAAACCATCATCAAATTTATTTAAATTTAAAGCTTGAGATAAAGTTGATAATGAATATTGGGATGATAAATTTAATCGAGAATGTAAAGCAACCAATGGTGGTGATTGAGATGCAGTTGATTCAGGTAATCTATGAGTGAACACATTATGTTTATAACTTCCATAATCTTGTATATTATCATATTTGGCTTGAAATGAACTTGTTGATTGATTCAAATTTTCATAATGCTGTAAATTAATTTGTTGATTAACTGCTTTTGAAGGTTGACTATAATGACGAGGTTGAGGAATGGACATTAATCCTCTGAGTCTCGACACTCTGGCTAAATCCTTCACTATCATCAGCCTCCTCAACATCTTCCTGAATGTGTATGTGATGGTAAGATATGATGGATAATGATTGAACTTTGAATTGGTTATGGTCTTATGATCTTGAAGATTTTTCGTTACCAATTTTTTTTTTTTCACTGTATAAATTTTGTGACAACAAAAATTTTAAGAAGAAGTCGTGTACTTTTCCCACAAGAAATATTCTCACCAATAAACCCAAAGTAAAACCAAAATAAGTTTGGATGAACCAACCAGTGGTAAAGAAGAAGCTACAACTATACAACTATACAACCTTAACAACTATTAAAGATGGCCCATATTAAACCATTGAGTATTGCAGCTATTGCAACCATGAGTTCCGTTGCTGTGATTTACATCACCATCAAATCTCCTTTGAAATATAAATGGCTCAGTGAAAATAGAATAAGTCCAAAAGCTGATTTAGCTTGGAGAAATGCTGCTCAAAAATGGCTTGATAGTAAATGATTTAACCAATCATTTATCTACTTCCCTGCATTATAATCACATCTCAATCACAGTACATTTCATTTTCAATTCAGTTCATTCACAGTACATTATCTTTTATTCCACCTCCCTTTTTAAGTTACTTGCATATTCTTGTTGTTAATATCGTTTATATATATAATTATGTATATTTGTTTTTATAAAGTTACATTAAATAAATGAATGATATTCAATTATATCAAACTGTTGATCATTTGTAGAAGACCTGTTATATATCTCTCTTATTCGAGGAAGATGCTAATTCAATATCTATATAATTCACAGCATCTAATTTAACCCAATCTGATTCTAATTTTAAAAAACACCATAACCATCTTCTGATGATTTCAATCGTTTCTAAAACAGTATAACCAAACGAAAATACATCATATCCAAATAAAAATGTGGAGAAAACATGTAAATTAGTTTGACTTTCATGTTTATCAGTTATAATAAATAATTTCAAAACCCAAACGAATCGAAACAAGAAATCAAATATAATAATGAAGATATAAATACCAGTGAATTTAAATGCCAATGAATCTCTAAGCATATGAAAAGGCTTACGAGGATTAATAATTGAATCAAATAATTCTAAATTCCAATCCATCTTCACATCCCATATGAATGAATAAGCTGAATTTATAAATGAAAAGAAATACCACCATGTATTTAATGATTCAACTCTTTTTAATAAGGCTTGTTGGATTAAATCATCATCATCGACATTCTTAGCTGAAGTAAGATGATATTTAATAAGGAGATTGATAAGTAATGGACCTAATGCAGTAGTATATTTTAATAAATTTAATAAATGTTGAGATTTTCTTGAGATTTTAAATTCACACCAACATTGTTTGATTCTAATGAAAGTTGGAATACATAATATAACAAATTCTAATTGAATATTATAACTTACTTCATCTGAATAATAATAATTCCAAAAGAAAAGTCCAAAATCATTTCCAACTTTAGCATAAGATGTTAAAGAATCTGAAATCAAAATATCATTTGTTCTCATAGAAACTGAGTTGATTCCACCCACTAAAATTCTGGTCATAGTAGTATAAATTCTAATTTGGCCTTTATGATTTAATGCTGAAACTCTGGATTTATAAAATAATCTATAAAATAAATATGAAAATGCTGAAATTGGTAAAATATAATATAATGGTGTTAACATTTCCGTTAAAATAGTCTTTTTCCTATCATGTTCAATAGGTTGTTCATAAAAGTATTGAACAAATTTAAATAATGACCAAGTTAAGAAATTTATTAAAGTAATGGCTTTTAAATTATTCCAAATACCATTTAATAATAAATGATTCTCTTTAAAATCAGGTGGTAAATTAGTCTTGAATTCTCCTGATGATGCATCAAGATTATGATTGGCATTCACAGGTTTACCATTATTATTAATAGTGGTTTCACCATCTAGTTGGGAATAATTATGACTATTATAGGATAAATCCAATAATCTTAATACATTAATGTTGGTGAAATTGTATAATAAGTAAACCAATAAGAACCATAAAAAGGTACCAAATTGTATTATGAATAAGATTTTGAATGGTAACGGTATCAAATCATCGAATAAAAGCTCATGGGTAGGAGTTTCAAAATCAATTTCCTGTTCCATAGTATGATGATGATGTTGCTGATATGATGATGGTGACAAGTTGTCTTCTATAAATGAATGATGTTGATGATTATGTTGCTAAGATGAGATCTTATAACTGAAAGATCACAAACGAATGAATATCACGTCTTTTCTGGGGTTTGGAAGACGGTATAATATAATACTCTGTATTCTCTAGTCAATCGAGGTATGAATTAGGAGTAACTCCTCTTATTCGATAGGGCGTATCTAGTTCAAACTATCTATTGTTGTAACTGTGTTCAAATAAATTTCATTGACATCGATTGTTTACGTACACGCAGCCAAAATTTATTTTTGCGTGTCATTTTTACAGCACAAATTTTTGAATTTACAGCCAAATTGAATCAACTTGATTTGAATCAATCAGTGGGATGAATATCTAAAGCAGGGACGTAGAATCGAATAAATAATAGTTCACATTGATGACTACTATGAGGAATAAAGAGAATTTAAATTTGTAAGTGGGTTCCAAAAAGATGATATCAAGTAAAATTAAGGCTTCAGACGTGTCTTTCCTCTTTGGAAAAGAGCACGATTTAAGTATGTTTTAATCAGAAGTATTCATGATTAGCATGGAAACATCATTAGCCATTAACTATCCTTTCAAATCATCCTTTTGGACCGCTAGGTTTAAATTGGTAATATTGAAATAAGAACAATCAATATATTAAAAGGTACGTATACATAGAGAACAATAGAAAACCATTGATGAATATATACACAATATAATGGGAAGAAATAAACCACAACACTCTGGAAAGTTAATCAACTAAAGTCCTCTCTAGAATGATTCACTTTACAGTAAGTGGATAGTACAAAAATTTTGCATATCAAAACAATTCAGTCATTCCTAATTTCATAAAATGTTAGTTAAACAAGGTCTAAAATGATTTCAAAGTTGAATACTTTCAATTAATGAACTTCTTTATATTATACATCAGAATTTTCAGTGTGTTTGGCATTGAATCGAATCGGTCATAGTCCTGAATAGGAGCCTCCGTTTGGGGCGACAGCTTGTCATCATAATAATATAAAGATTCCATTAATTCATGCATTCATATAGATTGGTTGGATTAACATACTCATTATACGTATATATATCAATGATATATCGTACACAACTCTTTAATAGTTGTTGTTGATGAAGAAAGGAAGGAAGAAGAAGAAGTAAATCCAATTTATATTATGGAAAAAAATTTATAGTGGTAATGAGATGAAAAAAAAATTTCAAAATCCTCACAATTTATGAGAATTTACCCGGATTTGATGTTTGCAATATAACCAATAGGTATTATATCAAGGTATGGCTCTACATCAGTTATTCTAATGATAATAAATATATTAGTGGTTTAATACATACTTCACAATGCTATGATTACTTGAGAAAAATGAATTCTATAGTTACATCACTTTTTACCCTTTCTATCTTTACTTCCTTTATCCTTAGCTTTATCTTTGGATCTTTCTTTCTTTGAGTTACCTTTATATCTTTCCTTTCTGGTATTTTCTCTTCTTTCACCTTTGGTAAGATATCTGAACTTCTTCTTCTTTTGTGGATGTTGTTTCTTTTCATAATTCTGTACCACTTTAGCATAATTTTGAGCTTTATGGATGGTCTTTTCTAATATCTCTTCTGATTTTTCAAGATTAACATTATTTAATTTGGCAATGGCAGCTAAACTAGCTTCTTGGGCACTCACTATAGCTGGATTATCCAATGATTCAACCACAACTTCAGTCTCGTCATCTATTATGGCATTACCATTATTAGGATTGTATGCGTAAACGGGTTCATCTTTGTCAATAGTGTATATTTCTGTATGATGTAATATTCCCTTGAGTGGTTTGGCTGCAGAACCTTTAGAAACTGGTTTCTCTTCTTCTTCATCATCGTCGTCATCGTTATCATCAGCACTTTCTTCTGCTTGTTCTCCTTTAAATCCTTTCCATTCTTCTTTTTCAACCTTCTCTTCCTCATCATCAGAATCATCCAATGTCGATATCTTCTTAACAGTTTCTTGAAATTGCTTTAATTGATTTTCCAAATCCTTCTTTCTCTCATCTCTCATCTTCTTTCTTTCATCAACTCTAGCTATCCTTTCTTGTTCTTTTATATATTCTTGAGCTTTCTTTTGTCTTTGTAATTTTCTTTTATGAAACCCAGTTAAATACTCTTCTCTTGAATCTTTATCAAACACGACTTCATCAACAGCATGTTTCTTGGCAGCTTTCTCAGCATACCTTTTACCACCGGTTAATATATCTCTATTCTTTCTAGGGCCTGCCATCTTGCTCTGGTTCTATATCAAATTTGATGTCTTAAGTATATGATTTTGCAGATATCATAAAAAGTTACCAGAAAAAAAAATTAAATGAGCATCTCAAAAATCTGACCTAAAAATATCAAGCGTAAACGCTAAAACATATCTTCATCCACTAGTCTAATAGCATCCCACGACAAGATCATAAGAGGTATAATACGTCATCATGGAAAATATAGAGAATATTAAACTTTTCATAAAGTCGTTAGACTCAAGTACAGCACAACTAGAATCTTCCTTAGAACCAATACTAAAACAATCATTACATGAACTAGTAGCTCGAAATGTTAGTAACAATGATCCAATAGAAAAGATAAAGCTTTATAATGATTTCACATATACTGTGATATCGGTATTGTTTGCCTATATCAAGTCCCTTGGGGTTAAGACCGATTCACATCCTATTATGAAGGAATTGGGAAGAATAAAACAATTCATGAAACGATTTAAAGATTTACAAGATAATGTTGAAACCAGTGATACTCAACAAAAGGAAGAAAATGAAAAGGCTAAACAGTTCTTACAGAATACGTTAGGGTTTAAGAATAGTGGTGGTCAAGCCGTGCCTAACAGTTTATCTTCTCCTGCTATCAGTGCATCAAATTTTAAGGGTACACATACCAAGTTTAATAGTCAAAGTGACGATGATGATGATGATGTGAAAGAAGAAGACTCCAAGATTGAGGCTAAATCATCAGCCCCAATGAAAAAGACTAAATCAAAGACAAACAATAAAGTCACTAAACCAAAGCTTTCCAAAAAGAAAAACTCTACAAAATAAGAATTTAAATTTATAAGGATATATATTTGTAAATAAAACTAATGTATGACATTAGACATAATAGTATTTATATGATAATAATAGAACTGAAGCAATGTAAGATTAAAAAAAAAAAAATGCGTTTCAAAATTGAATAAGTTGTAGTAAAAAGTTAAAGAATCCCATTCGCCGACTATTGTTTTTGTTAGTTTATGATGGTTTTATCGGGATTCTAAAAGAAGGAAGAATTGTAATTAAATTATTTCATATGCATCATCATAACAAGTAAATGTTTTGTAGTTTTTTTGTAAGTTTGTTTGTTTTTTATAATTTCGTCATACTATGATATTGTTTCAATAAAAATCTTTGAAAAGGTGTTCTTCAGATAAGTTTTCTTCAATTAAGAAATATACCTCCATTAACAAGTTAGGGAACTTTTCATTAAAGTATTGATAGAATCCATCTGGTAAAGGACTCATTTGTTTTTGTAAATTTTCTGGGATTTCATTATAATGATGGTATTTATTTCTAAATGCTCTCAATAAATCCATTAATTTTTCAGTATGATATTTTCTATATTTTCCAAGATTATCTAAGAATTCAGCGTCAAATTTCAGATGCCAATCACCTCCATGTATAGTAATGGCCCTCTCTTCTAGTTTTTGTAATAAAGGACTTGGAGGATCACGTATTTCAATCTCAAATCTATCACTGACTTTCAATAAAAATTCCAATTTCTTATTTGTAGACCAAAATAATGGATGTCTCAATATCTTGGAAGTGTTAGGTCTCTTATTTGGATTAGCCGTTATCATCAGAGAAACAAGATCTTCAGCTTCATGACTATCTTTAGGACATTTGGTAGCCAACAATGATAAATCATATTCTCCTTTAATGATATTACCTTCACGTAAATATCTATCTCCAAATGGATGACTTCCTCCTGATAATATATAGAAGAATACACATCCCAAAGAGAAAATATCAATAGCTTTGGTTAACCTCTTACCCCCAGTAAGTGTTGAAGATGTAGAAGCAGCAGTACCACTATTAACGGTATTTGATCCAATTGATGAAATTGTATCCGGTGATATTTCTGATAAATCATGATTTAATAATAATTCTGGAGCTCTCCATCCAGAAGTTCCCAGGGCGGCATGTTGAGTGGTTGCTCTAAATGAAGATTGATCATTATCTAATTTCTTACATAATCCAAAATCAGATATTAATAACCTAACATTATTCTCTTCTTCTTGTTGACTAAGTTTAACAGTTGACGACGATTTAGTTGAACGATTATTGGTTTTCTTGGCATCAGCTACCAAAATATTTTGAGGTTTCAAGTCTCTATGTACAATCTTTAAGGAGTGTAAGTAATGTAATCCACTGGCTAATTGATGTAAAACATCATTAACATTGACGATACTTAAATGTTGTTGGACTAATGACTTTTTAGGTTTTTCAATAATATCTTCCAAAGAGCATAGACATAACTCCAAGGCGATATATAAGAATTTTTCAGTTTGACTAGATTGGGAGCAGAAATATCTTATTACATTTGGATGATCGTCACTTTCTTGTAATAATCTAACTTCGTGGTTTGCAACATCATAAAAGTCTAATAACATTCTTTTAACTGCCACCGGTCTATTTTCAAATGTACCTTTATAAACTATAGTACCATGAGAACCATAACCTAAAATTTTATCAGAAATGATTAAGTTATTTTCAATTTGTAATTTCTTAATAGGAATCTTAATAGGAGCACTTGAACTTTTAACTAAACTTTGAGTGGTTATAATTTCTTCTTCTGCAGCATTAGTATCATCATCATCATTTTCAGTATTTGCAGTTTCATTTGAGTCATTGTTTTCATTATTCGAATTATTCTTATTGATATGTCTTCCACCCCTTTTACCACCTCTACTACCTCTCTTTCTTTTCTTCTTTGTGGCGACTTCTTCTTCTTCTTCACCTTCGATTTTATCTACCAATTCAAAATCTTCTGTTAAAACTTCAACTTTGGCTATATCATGTCCTGGTTCAGCTTCTTCTTTCTCTAAAGATTCATTCGGTTCTACTATAGT
This sequence comes from Scheffersomyces coipomensis, assembly GCF_036884675.1. Taxonomy (NCBI): domain Eukaryota; kingdom Fungi; phylum Ascomycota; class Pichiomycetes; order Serinales; family Debaryomycetaceae; genus Scheffersomyces; species Scheffersomyces coipomensis. The sequence continues at coordinate 344,636 of NW_027042898.1, read as the reverse complement.
TACCTTTTTGATAGATCTACTGGTGGAAAGCTTCGTAACGTCATTCATGAATTTATCATTTGAAGAATCTGAACTGGAAACTTCGTAGGATTTAACAGTACTTGTATTGTCTTTTTTCATTTCATCATTATGTAATTCCTCTTCTTCAATTTCCTCTTCTTCATCATCGACTTCAATTCCTCTCTCAAACAATAACTTTTGAATGGCGATGACATATTTAGAAGATTTACCAAATGTCATTAAGAGGACAAAAAGTACGGACAACACGACCAAATCTTCAAAAATTCTTCGTATAATACCACCAGCAAATAGACTATTTGAGGAATGTGCACTGGCCATTAATTCATCGTACTGGTATGTAGGCTCAAGTAATTCACGAGATTGATCCACAACCATTAAATCATAACCTGGAGTTGGAGTTCCATCTGGGAATTTTATACCATCAATAAGTTTATTTGGATTATCCAAGATTTGTTGACTTTTACCTGTACTATGGTGATTACTGTCATGATAATCAATGTCAAAATCTGACCCATCACCAATTTGTTTAATAGAATGATCTTCGATATCGAATCTTGAACTTGGTTGATAAGATGTATGACTTGACAAGGGGAAACATTTATGAATGCCATTAATTAATGATTCAACTTCATTTTTTGGACTAGTCAATAATTGAAAGTTCTTTAAATAATCAATAGTTTCAATGTCAACGAGATTGTTATAGAGTTTATAAAGTGAAAGTTGATATTTTGAAACAGGAGCACTCTTAATCAAAGTTGGATAGTTATTAAAACTCATGGCAAACCATTCATCACTATTAGCAGTTTTATTGATAAATACCAAATCATTATTATTCGAAAATGATTCATCATCTATTTGAATTTGTAAATCATTTAAAACCTTTAATGGATGTGGTAGTATAACATATTCTGAAGTCTTTAAATTATTAAATACATCAAATACACTTACAGCTAATGATGGTAATTTACTAATCCAAACTGGAGTGCCCAAGTTTTTATTAATAGCTAATAATGATTTATCATGGAATGGAGTGAAATATAATTCATCCAAACTTTGTTGATTTTGCATGATTAAATCATTATCAATATTATTTGGTCCCCATTGGGAATATGTAACATTCCAAACAATATTAGTATTTAATTTGGAATAGATTGATAATTCATAAGTTGTTTTACCAATCATGATGGTATCATCGATATTACTATTCATAGTTCTTGCATTTTGATAATGACTATTTGGAACTGGACAATGTTCAGGAATATTATTACCAAATGAACTTACAATCTCACCTGTAAAGATATTAATGGTATATAATGAAGTTTTTCTTGTACCTGTGTATATTTTATCATCACCACTTAATGAAAAAGGAGATTCAAGTACTAAATCTTTGATACTGGTTGGTAATTTATTCAAACCAAATTTAGGAGTGAAATAATATAACGAACCATCTTGATAAGGTTCTACAAACCAAAGGATATTGGATTGACTGCTTGAGCTATCGAATGTATTATTGGTTTGAATCTTGACTAATGGATCTTCAATGGGTAAAGTCCATAATAAAGCACCACTATTTCTTTCTACTCCATGTAAATTCCCATCAATATCACTGATTAGTAATTGATCGGTAAGTTTACAATCTTCAATCGATCTTAAATCCAATGGCACTAATGAATCTTTCCTTGTAGTAGTTTGATGTTGTTGTGTAGTTTCTTGATTTGGATTCCTTACTGTTGGAGGCTGTGTATGATATTGATATGCATTCTGTTGATGATTTATTCGATTATTGGTATTTGGTAAGTATTGAGTGGTGATCTTCTCTAGTCGGGGTGACCCATATATCAACGATATGAATATAGATATTACACCTATTAGGAAATAGATCGGACGCATGTTATTGGATTCACTCTAATCACTATTCAATCACTAATCATATAATGCTTTGGTTATGGTAGTCTGAGTATAAATCGATACGGGACAAAAAAAAAAAGGTAGACCAAAATTGTACACGCAATTCAAATCAATGGAGTCTGGGGAGGCTGTGATAGTTGATTACTTCAGCTGTTACTTCAGGTTCGGATGTATAGATATGACTAGAGGGTGGGGGAGAATAGCAAATAGGTCTGATAGATGGATTAGACGATGATGGTTTAGTATATGGTTGATGAAAATGATGGATGAAGATCTCTATCCCTAAATAGAGTAAAAATTTTAACCTTTTCTTTTTTTTTTTTGTCTTTCTATTCTATTCTTTTTTTCTATGCTTGTTCTTTTTTTCTTTGGTTTCATTTTCAGATTGCATGGACGAGACATTGTCGTGCGGGTTAATCTGACGACATTATCAATTTTGATTTGCAACAGCTGAGCCCATCATCATTGATAAAACAATAAGAAGATTATTAATTATGAGGTATTATTTTTTTAATGAAAAGTGTGTGATGGATGGATGATGTAGATGTGGAAAAGTATAGTTCGATGTTTTCTGTATATGTCTTATATAGATTATACGGAGTATATTATTTTATTCCCTTTAAAATGACAGTGTTTATAATGTGGGGTTAAATTATTTAGTACGACTATAAAATAGCTATCTACAATCATAACTTTGATATGACTTTAGGTGATTATTAACGTGTGCAGTATTATAAACAGTATATATAACGTAGCAAGTGAGATATTAAGGATGCGTAACTAAATATCAGTAATATTAAGAGAAAAAGATTAATAAAGAAGCAACTTAAATTGAATACAACATAACCCTATTGCACAAACCAAGCGATACTAAATTGTAACCAAACAAAACTATAAAAGATAACAATTGATTAAAACAACAATGGAGCATTAAAAAAAAAGGAAAAAATAAACATCAAAATAAAGAAACAACTCAAAAAAATGAATTAATATAAAACCATATATTTCAAATTCAAAAGTAAGTTAATTGAGGAACGGAAGTGAATGGAGGATAATTAAGTACAGGTAAAATCTGGAATGGGTCTAGCCAACTCTCTATGGGGACGAGCTATGTATATACATGTTTATCATGAACTGTAAATTTAGACGTAAAGCATAAAAAGATTGTATGAAATAATGAAGTGAATGAGTGTTATTGTTGTAAACTTTGTAATTGTGTAAGGTTGAACTTGTCTTTCAGGATTTTGCCAGATTAATGTGATTATTTTTAAGCTTTAAAAAAATAAAAACCTAGTGAAATATTAAGCTGTTTTAGATATTTACATAGACAGTTGATCGTAACCGCGTCTATCCAGTAAAAACGGTAGCTAATGTTCCCACTATATTTACAGGTGAGTCGAATGATCTAATTATAAGACAATTGATTTCAAAATAGATTATCAATCATCTTTAACATCGACTTCCATTTCATTAAAAATATCACTAGTCTTTACATGTCGTTGCTCGGCAATTAATCTAACCAAATCAAGAGCAATATCTTTTAATTCATTATATTTCTTTAATTGGGAGATATGTTTCTTAACAATGGCTACTGGATCTTGATTTGAATCCAATTCACTTATTAATAATGAACATTGATTTTTAATTTCATTCAATTTTTCTTCTTTTAATCTTAGCCTTTGTTGCAAAACTTCTGCTGCACTAGGTTTGACTACTGGTAATGGAGCAACTACTTCAATATTTGAATCGTCAGCATTAGTACTATGAGTTCGTGGAGTATTATTAATAGTAGGGTTATTGAAACGATCACTTGTAGATTGTGTGGAAGGTAAAGCTTGTATGTTATTTGAATTACAATTTGTGTCACCAGATGAGAAGGCAGTGTAATGTTGATTATTTGACCCTGGGGTATTATTTATGGGAATGGCTGCTGTAGCCATGGTATTAGTATTGTTACAGCTTATTGATGCCGTTGATGATGATGATGCTGTAGGAGTAGCCGGAGTAGGTGGAATAGGAGAAGATTGAGGCTGTACAAAAGTTGTAGTAGTAGTTAATTGAATTGATTCTGGTAACGATGATACTGGGATATCAATGACTGGGTTCATTATCTTAAATGAGACCCCTTTTCCCTTTAGAATTACTTAATCAATGGATTGGTTGATAGGTCTAATAACAAATTGAAATTGGAATTGGAATTGGAAATTTATCAATCTATACCTGTTTTTGAATTATAATAATTAGAAATGAAAACAACCCAAAAAATTGACAGTTTTTAAACCTAATATAAAAATAAAAAATAAAATTACCAAAAATAAATATTGTTTAGACGAAAATAAAAATATAAAAAAAAACTTGTAATTTAATTTCCTACCACCACCCCAAATTAATTTTAAGTTAAAATTATAGTATGCTATTGTAAATATTTAAACTGATGTTAATGATGATATCAAGTTGCGTTACCTTTAATTGTATATTTCTCGTTCCTTTTTGTTAATACAATAAGAGCTAGACAATGTGTAGTGCCTCCCTAGCAAAATAATATATATAAAAGATTGCTAATTTTTTTTTGAATTCTCCTTGTGTTCGTAGATTCAGCCGTGATTATGCCGTTGCGGTAGTTACGTTATAAAATTATTTATAACTCCTTTACCTACAATGAACAAAGAGTAATAATTTGATTTTTGATTTTATATCTTCATGGGAAATATTTTCAAATATATATTAAACAAAGACTAACTAAAGGTAATGATGATATGCGTCTTTAATTCTGATTAAAGGTTAAATATTTGCTCTTCATTAATCCCTCGAATTTCAAATTATGTGACTCTGACATCGTTATCACGTCAGAATTATTGAAAAAGTCAGAATTAAAATTTTCATAGTTTTGTATCGGTGTCTGTCTATGGCGAACGGCACGACAGAAGAACCAACAGCAGCAGCAGCAGCAGCAGCAGCAGTCAAAAACTAAAAAAAAAAAAGAATTAAAACCTTAAAAGTGAAAATGAAATGTACAGATTAAAAGCAAACCTAACGGAAAACTGTCATGTCAAAGGCGGAATATTGAATTGCTTATAAGGTTAGCTGATCAAATTCATCTATGTTATTTTTCCACAAAGATTTCAAACCATATATCCATCGTGGGTTTTATGAATAGATATATATCGCTCTGTTACAACTAAAGTTACAGAATGCACTAAAGTGCGATTTAGACTCCCTTCCCTGGCTAGACCCCCCACTAATCACTAAAATAAAAAACCATGCGCACAATTAGAAAAATTTACTGTTATGATGTAATTTTACATTATCCCTTGGTCTGCATATAAACTGGGTCAAATTCAATAAGATGGTCTGCTGAAACTGATATATCAACTGACAGAGTGAAAAGATGTAATATCAATGAAGTGTATGTCTAAACATGTCAACTTCATGATGAGTTGATAAATCAGAGATAGTTGAAATGAAAAATTAAAATGAATTTCAGGAACTGTTTCTACCCCATGTACGAATATGTATGTTTATATTCTAAAACTTAATCTATAAAAAGGGATCATATCTCATTACGAGCTCATATATATATATATATAGAAAGGAAAAATAAATAATAATATGAAATACGCCAAGATTGAATAAATGGCATGGACTCACAGAATATTGCACTTATGCGAATCTCTTATATTGTAAGTTATTCTTCGTATTCATAGTAGATTTCATCATAAGATGCTGTTGCGGAGTAGGTAGGGGATCTAATTGCTCTTTAGGATTATTTATCACCATGGATGGTTGTTGTTCTTGTGTTGGCTGTTGGTTATAGACGTGAGTATGATGATGAGAGTGAGTATGAGGAACTTGAGCTTGTTTAACTGCTTTAATCGACATCGGAGTTATACGGAATGATTCATTTCCAGTTACTTCACCGATTGATCTTGCTCGTTGTCTATTATCGCTAGAACTTCCAACATTACTATTTATAGGATAATCATGTGAAACACTTCTGGATTTTGATTCAACTGAAAGTAACGATATCAATTCATTTTCCTGAGTAGGATAGGGAGGAGGTGTACTGATTGACCTAATACCATTCAATGAATTCGCTGAATTTGATTTTCTTATCTTTTTCATGGTCTTATTTTTATTTGCAAATGGTGATAATGACCTTTGTGGTTGCAATTGTAATGGAACTTTAGTATCTGATGTATAATTTAGGAATTGAACCATAAAAAATCGTATTATTTGAATGAACTTATCTAAATAAATAAAACTAACTTCTTCAAATTGATTATTGCTGTCAGGAGAACCAACTGATGGCAGTGAGGGATTATTATATTTCCTACCCAATTGATTCAAATAATGATGTAGTATGGTAATTTGTTGATAGGAGTGACTGGTGTATATGTATTTTTTTAATAACGGATCTATAACTCTTAATTCTATATTGATTAATCCATTTCCAGTGGTAGTAAGATTCAATTCATTATTGTTGCTACCCCATATTTTATTTAAGATAAATCTATTCAATAATTGCAAATTTGAACTCTTTCCATAGAATAACCAAAGTTTAATTAAACTGAATACCACAGAAACAAAGATTAAATCATGATTAAGAAATTGATATTGTATGTATTGTAAAATGATATAATATATCCAATAATTTAGTAAAAATTGATATGATTGAATCTGTATATTGACTAAGGATGAATCTAAAGACTTGATAGTTAACGCCAATGGAATTACAGTAGTTGAACAACTGCAAAAGATCGACCATATAATCGGAATCATGATATATAACAACGATACAGACTTCTATACTTAATTAGAATAAAAGGTTGGCTATGTTGAGTTATTTATAAGACGCAAATGAATACAAGAACACAAAAGACTACATCATCTTGGGGAGGGATCGGACTGTATATAATGGTTTCTAATGACATGCTTTTACCTATACAATTTTCTTAGTAAGCGGTTATTTTTGACCAACTCAATTTAGAGGTCTTTGCACCAAAAGCAAATTTTCGTATATTTCAGGTGACTAGATTCACATGACCGAAAATAAGGAGTAATCTACAAAACGTTAGTATCAATTTACAACCAAATGCTAGCCAATTTGAATGGTTACTCTGGTGCATCCAATATCTCTTAGTTTTGATTAATAGATTCATGACATCATTACTAACTCAGATGTACTGATCAATCCTTGATATATTCTGGAAAATGTGTCAGTATAGATTGCATCGAAACATTCAACCTCATTACATTTTCTTCATACACATTATAATCTCTCGGACAACTACGAAACTTTGTGCATTATAGAAATTATTTTTTAATGGCAAATTAAAAAAATAACTAGAATTACATGCAGGTATTCACCCAATTTAATTTTAAATTTTTAACTTTTTGTCACTGGAAGGGGACGGTACACCTAGGGAAAAAAAAAATTAGTGGACTAAAAGAAATGTAAAAATAATTTAAAAAGCCTCTCAAAATAATGAAACATTAAGTACCCTCTAGGCTTAGACCATTTTATTAAACTTGTAATTACAGATCGTTAGGAGCTAAACGATATTCTAATTTAGAACTTAAATTACACCACACTTGTTTTATTTGAACTCAATTAATCTAGGTCCCAACCACGATCTGGTCTGTGTTAAAGGGCTTAAGAGTTTAGTTTTTACACCTGAGTGAAGTAAAACCATCTTGGCAATCTGCTCTTCAATCGTGCCCTGTTATTCTACCTGGGCACTTTTGTGTAACCATTGTGTTTAGAAAATATTATATCGATGGAAGGAGGCGATTATAGTTTCTTCTCACTAAAAAAAAACACAGCGAAATTCTAGCTACCACTAAAATAATCTCTATTTATGACAGAAAATCATAGACTTAACATATTACGAAACTGCAAAGTAAAAAGATAACTACATTGAAATCGCTTGTATGTCAAGTAAATGAACGAATTATAGCAAGTTGTTGCGAGTTAGAGAAGATGGACTTCTCGGGTAGGAGTTATCGCAATAATAATCTCAATTAAATTCCGACTCCAGAATAATGAATTCTTGGCTCGATCATTCTACATGGTTATAATTTTGACTTAACTCTTCTTATGCTTGAAGATTATCTCATAATTGACGTGAATTCTTGGTATTCTAATCTAAAAAACAATTGGTTCTCTTGTCTTGCCCGTCGTAACCTTAAAGATTTGTTTTTTTTTGCTGATTTGGAAACTTGATGCTGCTAATGCTACAACAGCCCACTCGTCGAAGTTTCAAACCAAATGGCGGGAACTACAGTCCAATTAATAATAATTAAACATATACATGAGTTATTTGTTTTTGTATGTAACATGAAGCTCATAATTGTAAGTCTCAGTATGTGCACGGTTGCGAATTGTGTCATGGGGTGAAGACATACACATTTCACATACGAAAAACAAAGACTAAATCGACAATCCTTGAAAAAGAAGAAAATTTAAACAAGGAAAAAAGCAAGCACACATGAATTAGTAAATCGAAAATTACTATTGTTACTACTGAAATAAGCACATTCATCATCCAATTAGCACACGTTAGACATATCGCTTATTTCAAGTTGCTGTTTAAACTCAACTTAAAATTCAACTGCAAAGCACAAATAGCCAAAAAATATACTAGAATTTTTCCTTTGTGGGCTATTTCCCGTTATTTTTAACTGTTATAAAATCTCTTTCTCCCTTTAATTTTACACTTAAAAATTATATCTTTCTTTAGTTGTTTTTTTGTTTTTATGTTCTGTTTTTTTTCTTTCACTGACGAAGATACGAACTTTTTTTTCTTTCTTTCTCATTAGTTTTAAACACACACTATGTTAAATAATAAAGTTAAGCTTTTTGAATCTTATTTCATCTTCTTGGAATTAGTTACAACAATGATAGTGGTGTCATTTGAATAAATGGTTATATATTTGTTGTTGAGCGTGTATCGTATTGTCTGCCATAAACAGTAGGAATATGGGGGACATGGCTAAAGTATATTCTATTCGCGTAGAATGGAAAGGATTCATCGGACAGTGTTGCATCTAAACAAAATGAAACCCCGATTGAAGCTTAAAATAAAGTTTAAAGGACAGAGAAGTAAAGAAAATAAAAGAAACTGAAATAATCGATACAATCATGATTATAATTACTTATTGTAAATCAATCTGAAGGGTTATGATGTATTAAAGCATATTTTAAAGATTAGCAGTTTGTCAGACATTTAAGTTAAGCTATATACAAAGACAAAAAATCATTAAATACTACCACCTACAATATGAAATACAACTGAAACAATACTTAAATTATGTTTGCAAAGACATGACTTGAAACGAACTGCAAACGGTATAATATCGCTTCATATACCCTTTCAGTATAAATACTGAATTAGCCTTGATGCGCAAAACCAAAATAAATTGCTGTAAAAATCGTCGGTAATGATAATATGTTGATAAGACAGGTGTAATTTCTAATTTTAAATTTAAGGAATTTGTCATTTTCTCGTACTTGAAAAGATGATAAACAGAAAATAATAAATAAGGTAAAAAAAAAAAAATACTGCCGCTGCGAGCAACAACTTCACTAATCAATCCTACGTAAACTTAGTTTTTTTCTTTCTCCTCGGAACAGATTTTGCTGCCTTTCAAGAAAATAAAAATAAAATAGCGAAAGATGCATTACACAAAGCATAAATTTTGACATTTTTTAAATCAAAAATACTGATGAAGGGGTTTAATTCTTTTTTTTTTTTTTTATTTTCTGAATAGTTTTTTTTTTTTGGATTTGGTTTGTTATTTTTATTTATTTTTTATTTTTGCTTAAATGTACATACATTCAAGGCTAAGAAAATAAATTTTTAAATTTTTAACATTTGTAAATACCAAGAAATTTAAGAAAATACTTAAAAAAAAGACCAGATTTCAGGTCTTAAAAATATTTAAAAATAAAAATTAATGATAATTGAAGTGTCTGCCTGTCTTTTTAAACTTAAATATAAATAGAATATAATGAAACTGATTTCTCCTTCCTTTTGTAAAATATAAAAAAAGAGGTTTAATCAATCTTCCTTTTGGATTTTTTTTAATTTACTTTTAGTTTTTGCTGTTTAGCTATCTTTAAGTTTTGAATATTTGTGATGACTGTAACCACCATGCTAAATACTTCATCTACTCCAACTAGTACTGTAAATAGTACTAGTAATAATACACCTACTAAAATAAACTTGCCTCCCATTTCAGATATATTATTACCTCCAATGCATCATCATCATCATCATCATAATCATCAATCTATACCTCCACAACATCAACCTCATCTTATTCAACAACCAACTGCTCCAATTCAAACTGCTCTTCAACCTCCACAATTGAGGGTCTCTAGATCATTACTTCCTCCTATCAATGCCAATGGTAATAGATATTTACCTTCTCACCCAACACAAGTATATGAAGGCAATAATAACTACTATTATGGTAGTAGTGTACATAATCATGGTATAATGACTCCATCCCATTCATTAAATACTCCACCATCATTAGCCACAAGATCTCCATTATCAAGTAATTCATCTCCAGTATATGGTGCTACTGTTAACATTCCAAGTCATCATCAACAACAACATCCACATCATCAACCAACTCAACATATCACCAGTTCATTAGCTTCGCCTCCATTAAGACAAAGTCAATCGCATCATACTTTATACCAAAGACAAGTACCAGGTCCAGGTTATGTACAAATCCAGCATCAACAAGGCGTTCCACCAACATTATATAAGACTCATAGTTCACCTCCAATGGGATTAAATATTCGTAATGGATCAATTGGTGAAAGTAGTGAAGATGATGAAGATGAATATTCTAATAGCGAAAATAAGAATAAATTACAAGCCAATTCTAGTGATGGTAATGGAAAGAGGAAAACAAGAAATAATTTACCTAAAGAAATTACTTATATATTATTAAAATGGCTTAATGACCATTTAAATCATCCATACCCAAATTCATTCGAAAAGAATCAATTAATGATGGCTACAGGTTTAAACCAACAACAATTATCCAATTGGTTTATTAATGCTCGTCGTAGAAAGATAAAACTGTTAAAAGAACAAAAGAGGATTAGTTTAATTTGATTTGATTTTATTTAACATTAGTTTTTCATAGGTTATGGCAGGGAACAGGAAAAAGGAACAGGTTTTCTATATTATGTATATTTGGTTTTTTTATTTATTCTAATTTATTTTATTTCATCAAAATATAACTTGTTATATTATTTTGGTATAGGTATTAATTTAAAAATCTTTTAATAAATTATAAGTTTTGGTAAAGTATATTGTTACTTTGATTTCTCGTAAATATCGAATGTGGTAAATGTGTTAGTTTCAAAATATATAAACTACACTACTCCACACTACAATACACATACACATTACTCTATATTAACAGCGGACTAGGCTAGACTTCCGCAGAAATTTACACATTCTCTTTCCCTATTATACTATTTTGTGTTCAATTAGCGTTATCCTCAATTGATTAAGGGGGATTTTTTTTGTTCGCTTGCAAGATTTTTTTTTATCCTTTTTTTTTGTCTGTGTGTCAAAAAAAAATGAGATTCTCTTTTCTTTTGTCCTAAAAGGGATTATTTTTTATGATTAACGATTGACGACTGCCACCCACTTAGTCATACGTTAAAGATTAAAACTATAAGCCAAAAAAAAAAAAAAAAATAAGAATTATATCAATAAACTGTGACAACGATCCATCATTAGATTTCAAATTCTTAGCATCCCGACACAAAATACAGTGGAGAAGAAAGGTTACCAATGAGCCAAGCGTCTGTATATAACGATTTCTCTTGCTTCGAGATAACCAAAGATTAATGGTTCCATGTTTTCCTGTTTACCAAGAATAGCTTCATCTTGTGAACTAACCATATTTTCAAAAGAACAATAAGATCATCAGTCAATGAATTCTTAATCTTGAATTAAGTTTCCAAATGATTCATAGTTGTGACATGAACAAGAAAACCTTACTACTTTCTTGACCAAATTTAATTTGGTATCAATTCATCTCCATTCTTTACACTGAACCTGAATTTCAAACCTTTCATACCCGCCTTTCCAAACATCTTCGCGGTAACCGGTTGCCTAATTTTTTAATTTAGAGTGCGCTGCAAACTAAAACGGTAAAAGGGTGTTATATAACACAATAAGGATATTATTTATTAACGAATGAAAATAAAAATAATCGGAAAGCCTGCCAGAACTATTATGATCTAATTACGAATGCTTTATAATGTTATGCTTAGGATACTTAATTCCTGGTTAGTTTTCTTGATATTGATGGTATGTTAAATATGAAAGTGTTTCTAGGTAAACGCGCATATGCTTTAACTATATTCATGCACTTTATTGCGTTCGTCTATTTTTTTTTTCTTCGTTCTGTTTTCGAACAATTAAAATGTTTAGAACGAATTATATGTGTCAGTGTATTCTAGAGTGAAATTATACAATTAAAAACAATACGATCTATCTCAAACATAGCGTATTGTAACAAATTTCAAAACCATTGTTAGCTAATTGTACGGTAATCATTCACTGGAATTTATTTTGATTACATACATAACATCTGTCAAAATGTAAATGGGTTAAAATGATGGAGGAGTTGTACCGAAAAAAAAAAAAAATTCTTCTACAAAAAATGATTCGCATGGTTACTGTTGTCATCCAACTTTTAATGACTTTATTATTTCAATCTTGAAGTGATGTTGCATAAATCAATCAGTTTTGACCTGATTGGCATAGTGCTGTTTGTGTAATTGCATTTACTGTCCATTAGGTGAGATATACAGGATAAGCCATTATGAAAAGTGGGGAAGAAATATATAGCAATACATGGCACACAAGAAAAAAAAATAATGGCCCTAAAAACAATAGAAAGAACGAAAAAAAAAAAGATTTAGTGATACCGATTCTTCTGTCAGGACTATGCAATTAATAATTTAATAATGATCCGATTCTAACAGTCATTTCTTGTCTTAATCATACTACTGTTTCGCCCCTTAACCTAACCTAATTTATGTAGACAGCATCGCTGCTGTATTGATAAGATAATATGTCTGCATTTCAACCGTAATGATGTGATATAACTAACCTTAAATGCTTTATCGCCTATCAAAAGTGGTCTAATTTCGTACCTCGTCATGTCTTCAATCTTTTGTTGCGCCTTTTTCTGTATACTTTTAGGTTCTCTGTTTGGGCATTGTTATCCAAGATCTTATGGTCGCCCATATTATTTAAGATATTATTATTTTCATATTTCAAAAGGTCATTCTATAAAAATGACTTTTAAATGCTCTTAACACTAGTCAGTCAAAAATATCCCGTAAGTTAGGTCGCCATAAACTCCAATTATGTAAATTTGAACAAAAGGAGGCTCAAATATATATGATTATTTTTTAACGATATTATTTTTGCTTTGATCTGTTTTTGTCTTGGCAGCAGCTATTGTTGACTGTAGCTCTCAGTTTCATGCACAATGAAAAGTACAAAACGACATTCGAAAAAAAAATAAGCTTAGGGAGAAAAAAAAAGATAATTTAGTGAGAACTTAGTGAGGTATCTCTCACCGTTGAGCCTGGAAGCAGTGAGACCTTTTTTTTTCTTCCCTTAACAGATTAATTATTTTCTAACAATAAAGCCACTCGCACACATGAAGAGAATGTATGTGTCATTTCCTGATACCACAGGTTCTGTCATTTTTTGAAATGCGTTATAAATTGAATTTGTACCTGTTTCAGTTGTACAAATTGCTGTCCTAACGAATGTCTAACGGTAAATTTTGCTATGCGCCTAATCTTGACGTCTCTTCAGCATGAGTGTTAACTTACGAAAATTACTTGAATTATATAAATAAAGGAGTGTTTGAGTGGTGAAGTGTTTAATTGAGTGTGTGAAAGTGTGTGTGATCGCCATGATTTTAAATTCGAACTTTTTACAATTAGACTAAATAATTTTTTAGACGCCGTAATGCCATGTCTCAATTGAAAGGGAAAAAAATAAAAATTCATAATAAAGTTTAAAAAAATATGAGAAGACTGTGTTAAAAAAAATAGGAAAAGCTTGGTTTTACGTAAAGTGACAACTGGGACAATTCTGTTTATTATCTTCCTCATCAGCTAGTAACAGCTAATTTCTATGAAAATATTATACTTTATTTTCTTGTGTACACATTTTGATCCTATTATTATCTCACCACTTTGCATCACATTTGTTAAAACCATTTTTTTTTCATGAAGTCCTTCTTAACTACACAATCCTCAAAGCCCCCTATTTGACTTGAAATAGTCCTCCATTGCTTATCATTATGAAACGCCTATTTGTATGATATATTCGTGTTGGACTGGTCTATACCGAGTTTCTCATTTTACTTTCTCCACTGGATTTCAGAAGCATGCGCGAGTAGGCATATGTACATTATATACGTCCGCTTTCCATTTATTCCGCACCAATTGAAATCGGAGTCTGGGGAGGTTATCAAGAAGGACTCCTAACTGTCAGCTTTGCATAAGAAAAAGCATATGATTGCCAATTACGAGAAAACTGTTTGACGCTGACACTTCGTTATTAAGTTTATTTTTTACAATCTCTCCAAGTATGTGGTACTTAATATTCTTAAATAATACGTTGAACACTTTTTAATTTTCACATGAGTCTGTAAAATGAAAAATTAACGATCGATTTTATATTTGTATTTCTCCGGCAGATTATTATATATTGAATTCTTATATTTTATGTTGTACTATTTCTTGTCAATGCTATTAAGAAAATATGTTGAACGATTTGTTATAATGAATTTTCTTGTGTAGAGTTGACCTTAGTATTTCACTTTAGATCACCCGTAATTGCCATGTATGTTAGGATTGTCAAATTAATTTAGATCTCAGCGTCTTACTTTTCTTAAATCTGATAAGAATTTCATTGAGTTAAAAGCTTAGTACTCAGAGGATCTTCACATTATCATAATTACCAAACCCTTTGCTGATCCATAAATATACAGGCTAAGGGTTGTGTATCAATGAAATTGGCGGTCCAGTTAAGTCAAAGATGATCATCATTAGCCTAATCATTAATTTCATCTTCTGGAACTTGTAAATAAAACCGTTAATCGTTATTTTGTGTCAAATTCCAATTTTGGTCGTTTGTTTACATTTTTAGATTTTTTTTCTCGTTAACTTCGAGGGCCTAAATCAAATGAAGAACAGCAAATTCTTTAAACGCTTCCTGGCTAGTCTTTAAGATCGATTCAACACCAAGATGGTTTACAGTTCAGATGCATTAATAGCGGTGTCTGATGCAATACTAAATTCGTTTACTGAATTAAACAAGTTAGAATACAGCAAAAAAGGACGCGTTTACCGTTATGTTAATAACAATTTTCAAAGAATAAGAGAAGAAGACAAGCATCTTGTGATTTATCCCCAAGATATATCTATGAATGTAGGACAGGCATCTGCATTCAATATACTTCGAAATATAAATGATGGACAAATATTAAATGATTTCCCTGATTTTTGTTGCAGTATACTTGGAGTAGCTCAGCAATTAGAAGCTAACAAATGGTATGAAATTGAAAATTCAAGTGTAATACACTACAATAATTGTAAATTCGATCCCTTGGATTGTAAAGCTGAATGTGATGAATGGTTAAGTTATCATCCTATCGCAGAGCAACATATTTTAACTGGAATTGATTTATTATATTGTGCTAAATTGAATTTTTTACATACAGATCATCATATTGGTACAAAAATTGAAGGTTATTATATGAAACATTACTTATCAAGATATGGTAACAGTCTTGAGGATCAAGAAAATGACGAACACCATAATAATGGTTTAGACATTTTCAATTCACCAGATATATTAGTAGCATTGAAGAGTTTTGTTCATTGGGGAAATATAAAAGGTATACTATATAAATTAGCAGTACCTAATATCAATATTCTGTCCGAACTCAAAGAGAACTTTGAAGATTTCCCTGCGCCATCAGAGGAGTTAAAATTAGCTGTTTATGATAGATATCCAAGTGGTACTTCAAAGTATTCTCTTATTAGAAAGCTGATTGACATATTAGGTGATTGGGAATTTTCAAAACTATTACCTTTTCCTAGTGATATTGAATTATCATGGTTATACGAATTATGTCACGATATAGAAAAGAATCCACTTAAGTATCATTTAAGATCAAAATCTAAGGAACTTTATGTTGATCCAATCAATTTATTAGAATTATCTCAATTATATCAATACAAATGTCAAGTATTATTAAATCTTATCTCATTGATTTTCAACGTATTTAAATCATTAGATATTGATGGTGACTTTTTATTAAATAACTCAAAGATTCCCAAATTCAATGAAAATCTAATTCAACCAAATTTAAACTATTATAACATTTTAACTAATATTAGAGATTTAATTCAAGATTACACTTCCAAAAGTTGGACTCCAGACGATATAATTTTAAGACTTCAGCATAATAACGACTCATTAACCGATTATACGTGTCTTTTTGATAAGGTCATGGCAATGAGAGAAAAGTTCATTGAAGATTACGAGTAGAAGGACATCCATGTAAATAACCATTATAGCTATTAGCCCTAATTCAATCCCCGGCTCGTGTAAATATTCTTTTCAGGGTCTTCAAATTAATAAACATAAAGATACTAATAATAAAAGTAAAGCAATCCAATAGTAAACGGAATCAATTACCGGGACCATACCCCAGGAGGTGATGATTTTGATATAACCACTAATAAAATAATCAAATATAATCTTCCCATTTGAGCTTCCGCATTTCTTGTCTAAGGGGGACCTTCCGAAAAAAAAAACATGTAAAAAAAAATAATGAAACCTATTTTTAATTGGGTTAGCCTCGGGAAGGAAAAAGAAGTCAAACTTAACATGCAATGTAAAAAGTTTATGGTGATATTATTTGATATGCCTGATTTGATATCCGTATAAAGACCAAATGTTCAAATTGATTATATAGTAACTGTTATGTTGATTTAAAAAAGTTTAGCAAGTGATAGATCAGATGAATGTCTAATTAGATAGACATTGACATACATCAATCTAGATTGAAATTAAATCTAATTTAAAATTACATCATAATTCTAAAACCTTAAACGAATATAAACAATTTATTACACAATATAATTAATAATTAATTAAAATATACATATAAATAAGAAAAAATTTTCATTATTTCATTTTAATTAATTTCTATTAATAAATCATCCTTGTATATAATAGCCCCACCCCCACAACTTTATTATTTATTTTGCGTTTCTCAAATTTTTCAAAATTATTTTTTTTTCATCAATTTGCTTTTTCCGTCTTCAGCTGATAAAGATAACAAGATTAAGTGGAAGATGCCAAAGATAAAGAGAGTAACAGTATCGGATAGTTCAGATGCTATACCGTTTCAATCCGAAAAGGAAAAGTTTAAAGTAGATAATCTCGAAGATGAAGAAGGTCAATATGAAAAGAGTGAATTCTATGAATCTTCGTCAAGTGATTTTGATATGGTTGATTTGGAAGCCAATGATGTCATATTAATGAGAAAAATGAAGCTTGTCAATGATGCTATTGATGAGATTGGTTTCACTTGGTATCATCTTAAATTGTTCTTTTTAAATGGTATGGGGTATGCAGTTGATACTCAATTGTGTTTTCTTGAAAGTAGTGTGAGAACATTTGTCAATTATCAATTTGGTTATCACTTTCCAGTTTCTGCTGAAACATATGCTGTTGGAATGATCACTGGTGGTTTATTCTGGGGATTTTCAGCTGATTTAATCGGTAGAAAATTAGCATTTAATCTTTCATTGTTTCTTTCTGCTATATTTACCATTCTTACCGGAACAATGGGAACTATGGCTTCATATTGTATATTCATTCTACTTATGTCATTTGCAAGTGGTGGTAATTTGGTGTTAGATACATGTGTGTTTTTAGAATTTTTACCTCATAAAGATCAATGGTTATTAACATTCTTTGCTTTCTTCTGGGGGATTGGTCAAACTTTAGCTGTCTTGACAGCTTATGCATTCTTACCAAACAATTCATGTTCCTCGTATGATAATTGTCCATCTCATGAAAATAAAGGTTGGAGATACGTTTTCTACGTTAATGGTGCATTCGTTCTAGTATTGGCAGTTTTAAGAGTAACAATTGTTAGATTACAAGAAACTCCTAAATTTTTAGTTTCTAACAATCGTGATGCAGATGCTATTAAAGTTTTACACGATATAGCTGATAAATATAATAGAACTTGTTCATTAACATTAGACAAATTAAAAGAATGTGGAACCATTGAATCAAATGATGATTATAGAAAACATTCAACTTTTAAAGGACTTTGGAATTTGACTTTAGGACATTTAAAAATTTTATTCTTAAATAAAAAGACTACTAAATCAACTTTATTATTATTTTTCTCGTGGTTTTGTTTAGGTATCACATATCCATTATATTCATCATTTTTACCTGTATATTTAGCCACAAGAGGAGCAAATATTAGTGCTGATAATGTCTCGGGAGTTTATCGTGATAATTTAATAAGTAATGTTGCTTCTATTGGTGGACCTATAATTGCAGGGCTCTTGCTTTTGTACGTTCCGGTATTAGGTCGTAGAGGTGTGATGTTTATTGGTGGTGTATCTACCATGGCACTTTTATTTGGATATACTGCAATTAGAACAAGAGCTGAAAATGTAGGATTATCATCGGCTGTATATTGTGCTTTATATATCTATTATGGTGTTATTTATGCTTATACACCTGAAGTTTTCCCATCAGCAGCAAGAGCAACTGGTAACTGTCTTTGTTTGGTATGTACTAGAATTGCAACTGCTATCACTCCAGTCATTGCATGGTATGCCAATACTAGTTCATCAATTCCTATTTGGATTTGTGGAGCTTTTGTTGGTATTATCGGATTTGTTGCCTTATTATTACCATATGAACCTTCAAAAACTAGAGTAGTTTAGATTATTTATTTTTAAGAATTTTATTTATTCATTATTTATTGATATGTTTATTTGTGTAGTCTTTGGTTAACTAGCGATAATAGCTTAATCCAAGCCTTTTTTAAAGTTTTATAGGATCTACTTTGGATTTTATGATAAGATTTAATCACAAAATCGGACATATATTTACTACATCCAGTTAAAAAGATATTATTACGAACCAACCCTTACTTCATTATGATGCTTAATTATAATTATAAAATAAGCCATATGTATAAAGACTATCTCTCTCTACGTTCCGACTTTTGCATCCATCTAAATCTGGAAATTTTAATATGGATCCGACACACGGGCTCAAACACTATCGAATAGGGACTGGGTTACATTTCCCTTCCAAGTTAAAACTTCATATTACGTAAATTATAAACACATTCCACACAAATCTATAAATTTATTAGTCAAACAATGAGTGGAGGAGCCACTCGTTGATATTCTTAATCAGGATTAAATTACGGCACTTTTGTGTTATTCCGCTCACCATACAAAATTAGCGGAAGGAATGGCGTCTGGAGAGAAATTACTCTTCTGGGATTAGCGTATGAGCTAAAAAAATAATTTTTGTTTTTCCAAAGATAAGGAATAACTCATTTTTGATCAGGGGAGCGATAACAGCTTTTTTCGACAATATTGACACACTAAATTGGTCAAAAAATATGCTTTTCATTTGTTGATTCCGAATTAACGTCAAAGCCTATGAGTTGTAATTATAATAAGTCTAATTACGGAATGATTTTCCTTTTAATTTACAAGTTTTAGATAAAGCTCGGCTTGTCTCTAATTAGAGTTGATTATATTTCTGTTTCTGGATCAAATCTACAGCTTCGAAAGAAAATGTCCCCAACAGAGTATATGTACATCGTTGCCTGGTAGTAAGTACGAACTCTAAAGTTATCATTCGACAATGTTATCTAAAGTTTTAGCAAATGATAATAATGCTGCCGATAATAATATCTCTAATCATTATTAGAAGTTGAAAAAATAATATAAAATTATATAAATTAAATTAATGCAACACCTTAACACTAAGTAGTGATAATTCACACTGGTATTAACTAGTTATCAGTATTGTGATGTAACACCTTATAAGAACGTGTGCCCCTTATTTATCCTAATATCAACAAAACTTCCTAATCAAAGAACGAATTTATCCATAATTTATCTATAATTTTATTTTTTATCTTTCTTTTTTTTTTTTCAAATTTCTAAACTTGCCTGTACTTCATTTGTTTGCCTTATCTAGTATCAAAGTTACCTGAAATCATTTTTTGTGTTTTATTATCTTGATTAGGATAATGAATTAAATACTTTTGATTCATATAAATTCTCAACAATATCTTCTTATAATGTCTGATCTATTTGAATAATTTTCAATTTATCCTTTTAAAGTTTCGTTTATTATCGCTTTGAAGAATAAAAATAGCCACCAAAGATGTCTACAGACGAAGAGAAGAAATTCAACGTCGTTGATACTGTCCGCAGTATTTCAGAAGATGATGCTTCATCCTCTGCTGATACTGATATGTATGAGTTGGAAGGTAATGATGCCATCTTAGCCAAAAAAATGAAACTTATAAATGATGCTATTGATGAAATTGGTTTCACTCCTTATCATTTAAAATTATTTTTTTTAAACGGTATGGGTTACGCTACCGATTCACAACTTTCTCAAATTGAAAGTAGTGTCAGAACTTATGTTAATTATCAATTTGGTTGGACTTATCCTATTTCAAATGAAATGTTGGCTATTGGTTTATTAGTTGGTGCTTTATTCTGGGGGTTCTCTGCTGATTTAATCGGTAGAAGAACTGCTTTCAATTTTTCTTTATTCCTTTCAGCTGTTTTAACCATCATGAACGGTGCTATGAGTTCTATGGCCACTTACTGTATCTTTATGGTTCTTTCCATGTGGGCTTGTGGTGGTAATTTAGTCTTAGATACATGTGTGTTTTTAGAATACTTACCTCATAAAGATCAATGGTTATTAACATTCTTTGCTTTCTTCTGGTCTATTGGTCAAACTGTTGCTGTGTTATTAGCTTATGCATTCTTACCAAATAATTCTTGTTCTTCGGCTGAAAACTGTCCATCTCATGAAAACAGAGGTTGGAGATATGTTTTCTATACTAACGGTGCTATCGTTTTAGTGTTAGCCATATTAAGAGTTACAGTTATTAGATTACAAGAAACTCCTAAGTTTTTAGTTTCCAACAATCGTGATGCTGAAGCTGTTGAAGTTTTACAAAGTATTGCTAAGAAATATAACAGAAATTGTTCTTTAACTTTAGATCAATTAGCTCAATATGGTGAAATTGAAAGTAATGATGATTATAGAAAAGATACCTCTCTTGCAGGTATCTACACCTTAGTTAAACATCATGTTCAGATTTTATTCTCCGCCAGAAAAGTTGCTAGATCTACTGCTTTAGTGTATTCATCTTGGTCCCTTTTAGGTATTGCTTATCCATTATATTCAAGTTTCTTACCAGTTTATTTAGCTACCAGAGGTCATAATATTAGTGCCGATACTACTGCTGGTGTTTATCGTGATAATGTGGTTGGTAATATATCTTCGATGGGAGGTCCAATTATTGCTGGTCTTTTACTTTACTTCTTCCCTAAATTAGGTCGTCGTGGTGTTCTTTTTATTGGTGGTATTGTCGGTATGGCACTTTTATTCGGTTATACTGCTATTAAGAATCATACTCAAAATGTGGCTCTTTCTTCAGCTTCGTATGCTGGTATGTATATCTATTATGCATGTTTATATGCTTATACTCCAGAAGTTTTCCCTGCTGTGGCCAGAGCTACTGGTAATGCCATTGCCATTGCTTGTACAAGAGTTGCTGCATGTATTGTGCCTGTGATTGCTTATTATTCAAACACTAGTTCTTCAGTTCCAATCTGGATCTGTGGGTCATTTATTGGAATTATTGGTGTTTTAGCACTTTTCTTACCATTTGAACCTTCGAAACAAAGAGTTGTTTAGAGTTTATTAATACAGTTTTTTATATATATCTTGCTTTGTTTCGTCTGTGTTGTTTTATTCGTTTTTAAATCTATTTTAAAGTTTTGGTGACTGGTTCATCATTAATATTTTCTTGTGTATTAGTAACTAAGATAATAAATATAATAAAGTAGTTCAACGTTAATTATTACACTTTCCTTAATTTTATGTTATTTTCATAATATTTTTGCAACTCAGCTAATTTTTACAAGTCTTGTGCGAAATTATTTTTATCTATGAGAATTTTATTTTATTATATCTATTATGTTACACTGGAAAGTTAATACCTTCTCCTCTACAATGGTTTTAAGCAATACATTCTAACTGGAAATAATTCCTTTGGCATTCCCTTTTGAACATCACTAGCAATCAATTTAAAACCTGCTTGAATGAATAATTGTCTAAATTTTTCATCAGTTCTAGTTACTGATGAATCAGTATCATCAAATATATCATCATATGGTGCTATATTTTCCTTAACAATCATAGTACCGAGTCCTCCTTCTAATAATGATTCTCGACATCTTGACCAGAATTGTACTAATTCATCATCTGGTAATTGACCTACACACCATTGACACCATACTAACCAGTACTTCTTATCGGCAGGAGGATACCATTCTTGCATACCTATGTCATATATATCACCTAGTTTACCTCTTTTAGAAACTTGGATTAATTCTTGATGCATTTGTTGCACAAATGGTTTAACTGGTTCTAATAAATCAACTTTATCACTTACTTTCCATAATAAATCACGAGTTATTCTACCTATACCTGCACCCATGTCAATGGTCAACTTTTCAGTACCTTCAGGACAACTCATTCTCGTTTGTAATTTTCTTAAAAAAGAAGTAGACCCGACAATATCAGCCTTTGGTACTGGTGTTTGTTCACCAAATCCTCCAAGTACCCCATTAACAGAAGCTGGAACTGATGACCAATAATCAATAGCGTCTTGATAATTGATCTTTGAGTCGGCTATATTACCAGATTCCGAATCTATCTCATCGTATGTCTCTTGTAAGGTTTTAGCTGGCATTCTTTCGAATAATGCTTGAATCAAGGTTGTTATCTCTTCTGCTCATCAGAAATTTATTTCACATACAATTTTTTTTTTTGACTGTACCTTTTTTTTCCTTGATACTGTACGATTTACTTCATACAAAACATCAATTGGCAAGATAGAATATGGTAGCTGGTTAACTTTCTATAAAAGGTAGCTTTGTTACAGAGAATTACGAGAAAATGATATATCTGAAGTATGTGTTAACATAACAGTGGTTAGCTATATAAGGTACTTATAGTTTATCGTACACCTATTAAGCTATATTTAGCAAAGCTTCTGCTAGATGGCCGTTAGAATCATAAAGTCACCATAGTTTAATTTTAAACTTGTTGCAAGATTTTATTTACATCTAATAGGCTAATAACTACTACTAAACGTTAAAGTTCGATTAGACCGACATTTGCCATTTAAGCTACACATCATATATAGTGGCTAACCTTTTTAGCTTAATTAAGGAATCGAAATTTGCTCATTTTTCAGACCTCATAAAAAATATCATGTCACAAAATATTTGTCTATAATTCCAATCATTAAGCTTTAACAAATTAGTAAATCCGTTACATTGACCTAAAAAATTTTTAGTATAAGTGTTAGATGATTCACTATATGGTTCAAAAAGCTTTTACTTCAATCGAATATATATAAGACTTCCACAGATTAGTATCATTTGGTTTCACTAATCTACCATGATATTGATAGACGAGTTAAAGTTCTCGTGTGTGGAATGTATACGGGGTCATAGATCTTCCCTGTGCCGGCATCATGCTCGACCTTTGTTACAAGTTAGATCTAAAGGTAGACCCAATGTTCATGCCAATGGCAATCCAAATCATAGAATTGCAGTATTTGCTGAGGAAATTGCTACTGAAAATGATAATAATGGTACTTCAAAATCACCTACTCCTGCAGATTCAAATGATAGTATAAAATGTAAAAAGAGTCCTGTCATAATCCTTAAAGCTTCTCCTAAACAAGTTATTGATTTAATAAGTGGTCAGATCATCGGTCCTTATGATGAAAACTTCTCCAAACCAAAGCCAAATCAACGGCCTCCACCTCCCATAATCAGTAGTGATAGTTTTATAAATACTTCAACTTGCTGTAGTGGAGGTTCAAATGGAATATCAAAACAATCAAGTTGTGGATGTTGCAATAACAAGTCCCGGAAAAATGTAAATAAATCAAAAATATTAAAGAATTATATTCAACAACGGTTAAAGAATCAAGATATAAGTAATAATGTCAATTTGAATTCTAGACAAGTCAATATAAAGTTCATTAATGAATTCAAATCAGAACAAGATCAAATCATACACACAGATGTTAAACAAGATGCACAACAACAACAACAACAACTTTTCGATGTCGTACCAATACCGTCATGTTCAATCCCAGGTTCTTGTTGTTGTGATGATAATTGTTCTTGTGAAGGCTGCGTAGTTCATGGAAATGTAACCATAGGTGAATCAAATAAATTCCTCACAAATGATTTCGATTATTTAAATGACATGAATAACTTCAACCGTATGTCGGATACAAACATAATACTAAGTTCAATATCTAATGCAGTGGTAAATTTCACTGAACAACAACAACTACAACAGCAACAAAAGCCACAACAAGTGCAACTAAAACATCAACCAGCTGAAAATGACTTATCTGAAAATGGAAGCTCGTTTAATTTTCCTCAAAACGTATCATTATCAGCACCACAGGCATATAAATCACAAGCAGGTCTGGATAGTAATGGATCGATTGAAAGTGAATCTCCGGCGTCAATGTCTTGTTCTTGTCCACCAGAATCATGTGATTGTACGAATTGTGAAACTCACGGAATCATCAATGGTTACAAGTTGGACGAATTCTTTAGTTCAAATATTATGGATCAAAAATTACTTTCAATTATATCCGATTTTCCTGATCAAAACTTCAACGATTTTAATCCTGGAAATGATATTAATATCAAAGTCGAAGATAACAATGAGCTTTTTAAATTGAGTAATATTCCAAATCACAACCTCGTACCTAAATCTACAATTGAAGCTGGTTTAGATGCTTCCAAAGAAAGCTGTTGCTCAAGTAGGCCTGAAGTAAAACAAGAAGATAATGGTAATATTGAGAAAAGTTGTTGCTCTGATTGAAAATAACTTAAGGCTGGTTCATCATATTGATTAAAGAATTTTTCAAATTTCTCGCACTATGAATGATAAATGATAAATGATAAATGACTGTTAGTAAAATAATATATATCCATCTATTTAAAAGCATTACAAGGAATGACGGAGTACAACATTATCGCAATTGGCATTGAGTTGGAGTCAATATAAAACTATGACATGAACTATTTGCTTTGATTACAACAGCTATTGCTTGCCCAGATTTGGAAATATGGGGACAGTAAACTTTATTTGAACTGTAAAAAATAAAATTACTATTCGAACTGAAAGGGACTTAAACTTACTCAGCGTAAGTTGAGAATATGAGTAGTTGACTCTGGATCATCTGCGGTATAGTCAATAAACTATGGAGTACTCATTGGGTAGTCATTTAAATCGATACCATAAAAGCTTATACCCTAAAAATTTAAATTGGATGAGAGAAGTTTGTAAGGGTTGCATAGGTCTCTTATTTATATGAAGTTTATGCTGACTGTGAAAAATATTTCAATACCCAGTCTTTATTTTCCTTCCATCATTCACTAACATTAAATCAAAGACATATGTTTTTATTTTCTTTGTTTGATGTGATTAATGAAAAGAACTATATTTTTTTTTATAAACTGCTAAACAACTTAATGTCAATACAAGCTACAGAATTTAATAATCAATGATTAGGCTTGTACAATCGTTATTATTTAATTTAAACACTCGCCTAAATGTTAGATAGTTCATCTCTTTTATAGTCATAATATAATTTTATATTGAAGACAGCAAGAAAATGAAAATATAACATTATCATGTAACCACCCATTACTATCAACTTTTTCTTTGATAGCTTTACAATTTTTGCAAGCAGATAGTTCGGTATGAGTGTGAATAACTGGCAGATGTTTGATATTTCCCTTGATACTTTAAATATGCTTAATTATTCTGGGGAACGCTTTACTGATGGCAAGACAATCAATAGGAAGGGCAGATGCATGTCTTTGATAACTTTCATGGCTCTGACTCAAAAAAGTTTTCAGCCTTGTCAATGAGGTCGAATGGTGGTGGTCTGATATATTTATCAGTATTAGAAGACGAATTACGCAACACGTTAGTTTTTATAATTATATTTGATGATTCGTTTCACTTCAGGATATCAAAGAAGAAACCGACTACTCTTATATGTCTCAGTTTACAATATTAAGCAGAGAGTATGTAATTAACTGTAAAGTAATATTATCATCATTATTCTTCAACCTACTACAAAATGGTCCCTAAGGGCCACAAATTAAAAAAAAATCAAAGTCAATTAGTGTATTAGCTATGTATTATATAATTAAGTCATTAATAGTCCGTTAAAAACTCCCCAAGGTCATATAAAAGACTACCACCCAAGAAAAGCAAAGGTAATAACAGGAAAATACCAACGCACAACCAAACATTAGTATTTTCTAATTTCCTTTCACAGTTTTTACAATAATCCTTTTTAGCTGAACCAGACATCTTGAAGCTAGTCTTTGAGGTGAAAAGTAAATTGCTAGAATTGGTTCCTTTTATAGGTTACATAGTTTGAAACGATCTGGAAAACTTTGATGAACAAGCATATTGTTACTTTTAAATTAACAATATTTAATTAGAATTGTTTTAGAAGTTTAAATAATATAGTTTTTGGCAAGTATAAAAATGTATAACAAAACTGCAATTTTATGTATATTATTATTCACGTGATCGCAAAACCTGCATATAAAATATCTGAAAAAAATTGAATTCAACAACGACGAAGAAAGGTGAAAAACGATACTAACGGGAAGGCATTAACGATTCATCGATATCATTCATCAATCAATAAAGTCTGATAAGAGTCATGGCTGAACCTGTTGATATTTCCTTCTATATTGGGGAACAGGCAGCTGAAGCGATCAATCTTTTGGAAATTCCAGTGGAAAGTGGATCTCAGATTGTTACCCTTAACTTACCTGAAGATTTAACCGAAGATATCAATGATGTTACTACCTTTTTAGCAGGTGAAAAGACAGCAAAGAAGTATTGGATCAGTTTAGCTGCAGCCTGTGTCAAAGCAAGTAGATTGGATGATGCTTTGAAAGTTATCGAACAAGCACAAAAATTGGAATATTTTAGTGATGAAGATAGAAAATCATTTCAAGCCTTTTCAACTTGGTTATACTTTAAATATGTATCAAGTGGTATTGATAAAGAAAATAACTTAATCAATGCTGGAAATGCCATTAGTAATCTTGCTCAAAGAATAAAAACTGATAAATCAACAGCTACTTCAAATAGTACATCAAATTTATTAGCTCAAGCAGTTTTATTACAATTTAGTAATAGAGAAGAAGAAGCATCAGACATCTTTGAAAGAATCCTAAGAATAGATCAAAATAATTGTTTTGCATTACTTGGAAAAGCCCAAATCATCTTATCTAAATCCAAAAATTATAGTCAAGCTTTAAAGATATTTCAACAAGTTTTAATTTTAAATCCTTTAATGAAACCAGATCCAAGAATTGGTATTGGTTTATGTTTCTGGTTATTGAAAGATGAAGGTATGGCAATCAAATCATGGGAAAGAGCATTAGAATTTGATTCATCCAACTTAAAAGCAAAGATTTTATTAAACTTGGCTAAGTTTCATAAATGTTTTAATAATTCATTAAGTGATGAAGAATTTTTACAAAATTATAAAACTTGTTTAACAGAATTATCTCAAAACTATAAACAACTTCCAAACGATGCAGTCATCTTATTAGCATTAGTGTCATATTACTTCTCAAAGGGAGATCTTGAAGTATCTGAAAACCTTGTTAAGAAAGCTATAAAATCAATCACTGGTGATGAAAATGCTATCAAATTTAATACTTTCAATAGAGTTTCCAAGTATCAATCAAATGTCTTATCACAATGTGCTACCTGGTACGGAAGAATTTCATTTGAAAAGTCTGATTTCACTCAAGCTTCAAAGTTTTTCCAAGAAGCTATTAAATTAAATGAATCTAACTTGGTTGCTAAATTAGGTTTAGGTCAATCTCAATATAATCGTGGATCAATTGAAGAAGCTGTCATGACTTACGAATCCATTTTAAGAAGTAATATGGATTGTTTAGAAGTTAATTATTCATTAGGTATACTTTATTCAAGACAAAAGTCTAAAAGAAAGCAAGAACAAGCTATCCAAATCTTGGAAAGATATTTAAGATTATCAGACAATCGTGGATTATCATCAACTAGTCAAGATAAGAAACTAGCCTCCTTGAATAAAGAGCCAGTGGCTTTGAATGCTTACTTAGTATTAAGTAAGTTATACGAATCAAAAGATGTGAATCAATCATTACAATATTTACAAAAAGCGATTGAAATAAGAAAATTAATAAATAAGGACGTACCTTTAGAAGTTTACAATAATATTGGTGTTTTCAATTTCGCAAGACAGAATTATGAAGTGGCGGCTACCAATTTCCAAGCTGCTTTAGATAATTTAGAATCCACAGAAGAAGATTTCAAATCTGCTGATGGTGATGTTTTACCTGATTTAAAGAGTGATTTAAAAATTACCCTAAGTTATAATTTAGCTAGATCAAGTGAAGTTTCTAATCAAGATGAAGCCATTCAAGCTTATGAAAAGCTTTTACAAGAATGTCCACATTACTTCTCAGCCAAAATCAGAGTATTATTCTTGAATTGTATTTCAGGTGATAAGTATACTAAAGAAGAAATTAAAACTGAAATTGATAACTTATTGGAAGTAAGTGCTTCTGATTTAGAAATCAGATCATTTTATGGTTGGTTTGTTAAAAGTTTTGGTAAGAAGGTTGGTTTGAAACCTGAAGCTGACACTAATCATCAAAAAGATACTTTAGTTAAATACGATTCTCATGATTCTTATGCCTTATTGTCATTAGCCAATATCTATTGTATCATGGCCAGAGATGCTAAATCCAATCAAACTAGTGATGATAAAAAGAAAAAATATTATGTTAGAGCTATTGAATTATTTGCTAAAGTTTTATCGGTTGATCCTAAGAACGTATATGCAGCTCAAGGTTTAGCAATTACATACATTGAAAATAAGGAACCCGAAAAAGGTTTAGAAATCTTAAGAAAAATAAGAGATTCATTAACTGATATTTCAATTTATTTAAACTTGGGTCATGCTTTGATTGAAACCAAAGACTTTGGTAAAGCTATAGAGAGTTATGAAATTGCTCTTGGTAAATTCACTAATGGAAAAGATACCAGAATCCTTTCCTTTTTAGGTAGAGCATGGTATTTAAGAGGTAATGCTGAAAAGAACCTTTCATACTTTAAAAAGGCTTATGAATATAGTAAAGAAGTTTTAGAAATCTCAGCTAATAAGAATTCTTCATTCAAATTCAATTTAGCTTATGTTCAATTCCAAATTGCTGAGTTTATAACGAAATTACCAATTTCAAAAAGAAAGGTTGATGAAATTGAAGATGCCATTATTGGTTTGAAAGAAGCTATTGAAACTTTGAATTCTTTAGCTTCAGAAGAAGAAAAGTATGCTCCTTATCCTAAGCCTGATTTGAAAGCAAGAGCAAACTTAGGTACCACTACCTTATTAAATAGATTAAATGCTGCTCTTGAAGAGACAATTGATAGTATAGCTGAAATTGATGAAAAATTAGAAGAAGCTAAGAAAGTAAGAAAAGAAGCAGAAGATGCTAGATTAAAAGAAGAACAAGAACGATTAGAAATTGTGAAAAAGAAAGAAGAAGAATTAGCTAAGGAAAGAGCAATTTTACAAGAGCAAGCACAACAATGGGCTGAAGAATCAAGAATGAATGTCATAGTGAATGAAGATGATGATGATAAATTATTCAATGAGGAATCAGCCGCTAAAGGTGAAAAGAAAAGAGGAAGTAGAGGAGGTAAAAAGGAAGGAAAAGGTAAGAGAAGAGGTAAAAAGAAGGTCATTGAAGATAGTGAGGATGAAGCTTCAGCTACTGATTCCGATATCGAAACTAACGGTAAGAGAAAGATTAAGGACGATGATGAAGATGAAGTTGTTGGACCTTCATCTAAAAGAAAGAAGAAGGCATTATCTAAAGAATTTATAGAGGATAGTGATGACGAATTAGATGATGACTTATTCGACGAGAAGAACGATGAAGAAAGTTCTCAAGAACATGAAGTTGATGCAGATCCTGCTGAAGACGAAAAATGAAACCAAAGGTGAACATTCTTACATTATGTACATATATCAATGTATTTTCTATATTAGTATTTTAATTTAATATTATTTTGTATCATATCTATTTTGAATCGTTAAAAAAGGTTTCGTAATCTATATATATCTTCTCTAATCTCGTAACCAACTTCTCATCTGTTTATTACTTTCAGTTGTTAATTTATATAATTTCTTTTCATATTCATCTAAGGAGTAGATGAAATCGTTATTAACACCCATGTTTGGATTACTGGCATAATTATTGATTTCGAATGATCTCTCCTTTAACATTTGCATGACTATAGTTGTAATTTCAGGATCTGAATACATAGAACACCATCTTTCGATTAGTTTATAGTAATTTGGTAATAATTTGTGTAAATCAACACTTTTGGAACTTGTCTTAATGGCATTCAATACTTTCAAATTGATTGCTTCTGGAGAAGCAATATCTATGAAACTATTCCCTGACTCTTCTTGTAAATCGCATACTGCTAACACTTTTGCCAACCAAAATGGTAATTCAAGTTTGGAATCTTTATTGATTTGTTTACCTGGATTTCCCTCTAAATATCCTAAACCAGGGACAGTCATATTGAAACGACACGGTACCTTTTCTCCATCAGCTAGTATATCGTCTAGGTCGTAGTAGTTACTCATCGTTTGTTTCGTTCGTTCTATATACAACTAAACTTCAAATCAAATGATGATCATAGTGGTTGTTTTGTAAACAGTAGATACTGCTACTTGACTTCACTACGCGTTTTTTTGACAGTACAAAAATTTAAGTTTACCCGGCACTAAGATTTTAGGAGCAGCATTCTATCGCCCTTACAAAGTTATCTCATCTACAATACAATATTGCTTCAGGAACACCTTACTACACCAGATGCCAGTAAGTAAGATCATCCTCCTCAAATATAGATGACGAAAGTGTCATTACTGTCAGTTAAAGTTATTGGTGTTCTTCTCCTCTTCTTTGCGCGTACGCTTATTATAAATTTACCGTAAAAGTCTGCCTAACCTCATTCCTTAAACTTTTTTTTTATTTTTGTGTGGGTTAGCCTACTGACGATAAGGAACAGTTCCCCGTTAAATCTATTTACAGCAGCACAAACTCAGTTTTACACCATCAGCGGTATAATCATCGTCAAACATAAGCCTAATTGATATTGCCTCCTATTCAACTATCACAATTGATAAATTTAGCTTCAGTACTTGTTTTCAATTGAGGTTCAGAATTTAAACGCTTCAGCCTAAGCTGGTTGACCGAACATTATAATATAGGAAAGAGGAGTATAATTAATCATGTCAAAGCTATTAAAGAAGGCAAGAAACAAATTCTCATCATCTTCAACATCAGTGGATAAAATCGATCCAGAATCATCTTCAACTCCAGGTTCTTCAAGGTCAAGTATAAGGTCTGGTTTAAAGAAATCCTTATCACTAAAGAGAAAAGACAAGAATAAAATTACTTCATTAGAGAATTCCAGTAAAGCATCACTTCTGTCCCCCAGTAATGTATCATTAGATATCCCGACTACTGAACCAGTAGTTCAGAATGAACAAATTCCATCAGAGCCAATACCAGATAAGCATGAAGACGTTACTTCTGAGGATACTATTACTCCAGCCGCACCTCCACAAGATGATGATGATGATAATAATAAACCTGTTGTGGAAACCCATCATAGTGACATTAAAGACATTATATCTCCAGAAAGTCATGAATCCACTCCGTTACCTGTAGGTGGATTCAAAGAGGCCATACCAGAACCAATCGTTGATACCCCAGAAATTAGTCCTGTCATTGTTAATCCTCCTGTCAATAAGCAAAATCAAGAAGAGAATCTTTTGGAAGATCTTGGATTCGTAGCTGATGAGTTAGAACCTTTACTTCAAAGAAGTCTGCATTTAGACAATGGTTCTATAACATCTGCTTCAGTATTATTGAATCCAGAAACAGGATTTTCAGTTATTTTATTATTAAAGAAATTATTCGTGTATCTTGACGTCAGAGATCCTAAGTTGGTTCATTATATCTTACTATTACTTGTGATATTGTTTGGTATATTCTATTTAACGTATCGACAGCTTGATACCTTAGTTGCTCAATCGGTTGAACTTAATTTACAAAGTATTACTATAGATTCAGTAAGTGATAATGGATTGAATTCTCACGTTGTGGGATCTATTTACATCAATTATGATAAACTACCTAATATCTTTTATAAGAATTTATTAAAATTTGGTTCATTATTAGTTGGTTCAGTTACTATTTTACCATCAGATTCTATTCATTTATATGTCAATCCGATTGATATAAATGTGGCTCCTTTACATCTTGTGGATGTTTCTCCACCTGAATTAAGTGTTAATGTGGTTAATAAACGTATAACGGATATTGACTTTACTAGTGAAGCTACATTCATTAAAGAAAACATTGTTAAGTTTTCTAAATATCTTGAACAAATAGATGAAGATGTGATTAATTTGGAGATTCAAGGAGTATTTTCAGGAAATATTAAAGGAAAATTCTTTAATTTTGATGCCAATGATATTAATGTTGTGGAGCCATATTCATTTACCAGGAGTGATTTAATGCCTGATATTGATATAAATGAATTGGAAATTGCATCTACAAAGGAGAGTATAACCCTATCAGCCGAGGTGGTGGTAACTAATCAATTTTCATTTGAATTTTCTTTAGATAGTATCAATTGGGATTTAATGATTAAAAGTTGTGAAGGAGAATTAATTGAAGTTGGAGATTGGAAGAGTTCTTCTTTTATGGTTTCTCCTGAAGGACCAATAGCTGTTCATTTCAATGGAAGCATAGCAAAAATCCCTGATCCATTACTTAAAGATTGTAAAGATGGATTAAGTCCTATCACTAGAATGATTCAAGATTATATTGATGAGAAACCAATTACAGTATATGTTAGAGCGTCGAAACATCAAGATGAAGACTTACCTCAATGGTTAAGTTATATATTACAAAATAGTGTTCAAGGTATAAGTTTAGTATTACCCAAGGAGATTGTTGAAGTTGGTGGTATTGATATTGATAGTGTTGAACTTGAAGTTCCAGTTACTAATAAAAAGTCTGACGATGAAGAAGAAGAATCATTAATTATTCATTTAAACACTAATCTCACTGGGTTGGTTGATGTTCCTGTTGATTTTAATTTCTCCATACCTCAATTTAAAAGTTCATTTTCAATTAAAGATAATTCAACTGATAAGGAAATCATTAAGGGAAATTCCAATAATTACAGTAATTTAGTGGCTAAGAAAGTGAAAGATTATTTAGATTTGAATATTTTACTTAATAGTATTGAAGTTGAAGTTTTAAATCCTGCATTAATAGGACAATTTGTCAATTCAATATTACAAGGAGATTTTGAAGATTTTACCAATTTATATGTTGATTTAGAACTTGAAGATTTATTTGTTGATTTACCACCTATTCTAAAGTCTACTATTTCAAGACTTAAATTACGAAAATTAAAACTTCCTCCCAATCATAAATCATTAAAAAAGAGACAACTTCCATCTATTGATGATATCCTTCATAATTTGAATGTTACTATTGATGGAATTTATTTTATTGATTCATATCCTGAAGATCTTAATCTTTTTATTGATTTCAGCCTTTTTAATCCTACCAATTTTTCCATTGATTTACCTCAAGAAACTATTAGTATTGGAGCTCAATTTAATGAAAGTAAAATTGTTGATGTGATACTTCATGATTTATTCATTCCAAAGAATGAACGAGTTAATTTAACGGCTGAATTACAAATTCATTCTGAAACTCTTACCGATAAGATTGTATTAGAGAACTTTTTAAGTCAATTTATATCTACGGTTGAAGGATTATCTATTGATTTAGTGGGTCATAGTGCTAAGAAGAATAAAGGATTGAATGAATTACTTAATCAGATATCGATATTAAATGTTACTATACCTGAAGTTGATTTAGATAATAGTGGTGAAGAAGAGGAGGAAGATGACAATGAAGGTGGAGAAGATGAAAATGAACAAGGCAAGGGACAAGTTAAACTTAGCGGAGTTGCTAAAAAGAATCCGTTTTTAAAAGAAGCTATTATTCATATTTTTTCATCAGAAGTTGAATTAACGTTATTTAATCCAATAATCAATGCTGAATTAAATGTTGAATTATTTCAAGCGGAAGCTAAACATGAAGATATTATCTTAGGATATATTCAACATCAAGAGTTTATGGTTGTTCCACCCGGATTATTTAAGACTCCCAAGATTCCAATTATTATTAATCAAGGTCTTGGTACTGATATATTACGAAAAGCATTAAATGGAGAATTGGATGTTGAAGTGATTGCCTCTATTGGAGTTAGATTAGATCAATTTGAAGTTGATTTACTTTATAAAGGTCTGAATATGAATACTGAAATCAGATTTTAAGTTTATTTAATGTGTGTGTAATAATAATAAATAATAATAACAGTAAATATTGATAATAATAACAATAACAGTGTCTAACTAAAATGAATCTAGAACTTCCCGAATAGGCAATATTGTCGTATGCGTGTCGTGCGTCAGTTTCTATTTTTAACCTTCAATTTTCCCAAACAGGGTTTTTGTTTGTTTATGTATGCGACATTTTCCTTCAATTTATTTATTTTTTTGAAACAGTTGCACTCTGCCACCGACTCACCACCAACTCTCAGTAAATTAACCAGGACCACACCAGGGGAAAATTTTTTTTAGTTTTCTACCAACTCCTTTTTTAACGTAATACCCTTTTCTTCTTAGTTCTTTAGATCAAACTTTCATAGATTTCAACATAGATTTTAAAGTATACTCGTCAAACCGTTCATTCCTTTGATTTTACTTTATCCACATTCGCTTATTTCCATTATTAAATCTAGTCTATCGCTTCTTTTTAATAATTTAAATCTCCAAATAAACCCTTTCCAGATTATACATCACTCACATATCATATAAAAAACATACTCACCTATATAAAATGGTTTCATTCTTAAAAGTTTCAAGTTTAGTTGTGTTAGCTACTTCTTTCCAATCAGTCTTAGCTACTCCACCTGCATGTTTGATTGCTTGTGTTGCCCAAGTTGAAAAACAATCTTCTTGTTCAGGTTTAAATGATATAAGTTGTATTTGTTCATCTGAAGGTAGTGCTGTTGAACAATGTTTAAACAGTATTTGTCCAAATGGTGATGCTCCAGCTGCTATTTCTGCTTTTGAATCTAGTTGTCAAGGTTATAGCTTAAACTTATCCTCATCATCTTCAAGTTCTTCAAGTTCAACTTCATCAAGTTCATCTTCTTCAAGTTCTTCTTCTTCTTCCACTTCAACCTCCACTTCATCTACCGAAGCTACTACTTCTTCTACTTCCACTGAAGCTACCACTTCTTCCACTTCAACCACCGCTGTTCCATCTTCAACTACTGTTGCTGCTGTTTCAACTGTTGAATCTACCACCTCTTCTTCATCTACTGAAGCTCCAACCACTTCGTCCACCACCTCATTAGCTACTTCCACCACCAGTGCTGCTCCAGAAACTACTGCTGCTGCCGTCACCACCCAATCCGGTGCTGCTGATATCAGACAATTCTCAATGGCTGCTTTAGTTGGTTTAGTTGGTTTTGCTTTCTTATAAGCTATTTAGTTAGTGGTTAACTAATCTGTGATATCACATTACTTGATATAACATTATACCCTTGCCCCCCCTCCCCCCCTGGATAAGTCTTTTTCTATTCTTTAACACTCGTTTGACTTTTTAATTTTGTTTCTTATTTGAAAAAGTTGTAGAGATGGTAAGTATTCTTTACAATTGATTTCAATGTTTTAAGAAAAGTATGTATCACTGTTTGTTGTATACTTTTTGCTTTTTTAATTATTACTAGTTTACCTAAAAATATCTTTATCAAAAATATAGTTTATAGTTTTAATTTATAAATATCGTTCACATTCAAGGTTATTGTAGAAGATTAAATTGGTAAGTAGTAATGCAGATCTTTCAGTTCGAGGAATTCACGTGGAATTCTAGATTCATTGTTGAACGACGACTCAAACGGAAAAAAAAAGGTTAAGGCCCACTAAGATCGTTTAAATTTTTGCAATAAGAATGGAAGTACAGAAGTTGTGTAAGTATGAATGAATTGTAGAATACGATAATGACAATTGTTCTTCCAAAGGAAAGTAAAAGTGAACAATTGAAAAGGTTACGTAACAGAAATAACCACAAAATCAAAAAAAAAAAATCATGAGCGAATGGTGGAAGGAAGGAGGCGCCGTAATGTATGGAATTATTAACTAATCTTGATTCAAATCAAATTGACGACCTCAAAAGGAATTTAAGGTGGAGTAGAGAGTATGAATATTCGGTATGCCGTTTACTAATCATTGCTATCACTTTGAATTACTTGTGTAATTCAAAAGCTTAATGTGAATTGCCGGTAAGATCAAGTACCACAAAACAGAAATGTTCGATTGCTGTTGCTGTTGCTGTTGCTGTTGCGAATTTCATGATCATAGAAACAGCCTAATTGACTGACTCATGATGTAAGTGGAAATTGCCGTATGGAACATAAACCATGATCATGCTCTAATTTATACCCACAGCATGAATCACTTAACTTGATGTTGTTATTGCTAAATATGACATCAAAAACCGGTTCTCCGTTTCATTTGCAATATGGTAGTTACAGTAAACGAATGCGAAGTTTACAGGTTACGATCAATTATATTTTCTCTCGTGTGAGATTTTACAAGTTACCATCATTCCTTTACAGGTTACACTTTAAAAACTTATCAATTTACAGGTTCTTGATAAGGAATTATATTTACAACAATAAATCGGGCACCCCGCGGATACTACATGATATTATATAGTTAAGAATTGGTTATGGCTAAATGCAGAAATTGAAGTCGGTAACCTGTCAGATGAACACAAATGAATTCAAAATTATAAATAACCAACCATTTGGGTAGAATTTGTAAATTACTTGTAAACTGTTCTAGTTATGTCTATATAGATATTTTACAACTATAACTATAACAAATAATCACAACAATGCCTACTAACTCATCTTTAATTGAACCTAAAGCAATTAATGAGATAAGTTATACTTTATACTATGGGACTTTTATTCACACGCCAAGTTTAAAAGAATTGGATATATCATTTAATACCATTGTGGGAGTTAACAACTTGGGAGTGATTGATTTCATTCATAAGAATTATAATCCTGATCATCATAATAATATGTCTCCTGTTCAATTCTTTATCAAGTATACTGCAGATAAGGAAAAGAAAGATAACAAAGATGGTAATGATAATAACAATGATGATAATAGGGATAGATATAGAAATGGTAATGGTAATAGTAATAGTAATGGAAATGGAAATGGAAGAAATGGT
The DNA here is from genome assembly GCF_036884675.1 of Scheffersomyces coipomensis. NCBI lineage: Eukaryota > Fungi > Ascomycota > Pichiomycetes > Serinales > Debaryomycetaceae > Scheffersomyces > Scheffersomyces coipomensis. The sequence goes on along the minus strand of NW_027042898.1, from coordinate 306,763 downwards.
AACAACAACAACAACAACTATAACTACGATTACGGTAGAAATAGACACTTTGATTTCATTGATTATTCTCAAGAACCAACTAAATTCTTTGTCCCTGGTTTCATCGATACTCATATCCATGCATCACAATTCCCTAACATCGGTATTGGATTAGATTGTCCTTTATTAGATTGGTTAAACAACTATACCTTCCCATTAGAAAATGAATTTACTAATTCAAATTCAACTGATTCAAAATTAAAATTTGCTAAAGATATTTATTCTCAAGTTATTGAAAAGACTTTAAATAATGGTACAACCTGTGCATCATATTTCACAACTATTGATCCTCAAACTACAAATTTATTTGCTGAATTATTATTAAGATTTGGTCAAAGAGGGTTTGTAGGTAAAGTTTGTATGGATCATAATGAAACTTATGCCGATTATCTGGAAACATTTGAAGAATGTATTGATTCTATGAATGCAATTATCAATCATTTACATAATTTAAATCCTCAAGATGAAATTTTAGTTAAACCAATTATAACTCCCAGATTCGCACCTGTTTGTACTCGTGATTTATTATTCTTTTTAGGGCAATTAAGTAAATCTCATAATTTACCAATTCAAACTCATATAAGTGAAAATGAAAAGGAAATTGAATTGGTTCATGATTTATTTCCTGATTGTGAAGATTATGCTTCAGTTTATAATAAACATAATTTATTAGGAGAATCAACTATTTTAGCTCATGCTATTCATTTAACTAAAAAAGAACGAAAAATTATTAAACAAAAAAATTGTTCTATAAGTCATTGTCCAACTTCAAATACATTTATTTCAAGTGGTGAAGCTCCTATAAAGAAGTATCTTTATGAAGATGAAATTAATGTTTCATTGGGTACTGATGTTAGTGGAGGTTTTGATCTGAGTATTTTAGCCATTATAAAACATTGTATTTTAGTAAGTCATCATTTAGCCATGAAAACTAAGAATCAAAAGGATAAATTATCAATCAATGATGCTTTATTTATGGCTACTCAAGGTGGTGCACAAGCTGTTGGTATGGCTGATCAAATTGGAACCTTTGAATTAGGTAAAAAATTCGATGTTCAATTAATTGATTTAAAAAGTGAAGATTCTAATGTTGATGTTTTCGATTGGCAATTACCATTTAAAGAACATCATACAAGTATTGAGAATCATAAATCATTATCTAAAGATGAACAATCTAAAAAAATGTTTGATTTATTAGGTAAATGGATTTTTAGTGGGGATGATAGAAACTGTGTAAAAGTATGGTGTAATGGTAGATTGGTAGTTAATAAAGTTCGTTATAATCATGATGACAGATGGGTGATGTGTTAATTGATTGAATTTGCTTATTTATTTACGTTTGTGTAAAACAAAAAACGGTTATGGTTAATGTGATGCTTGCATCCATTTCATTTAGTTAACTCATTGATGAGTTGATGACATATATTCTATTTAATTCTATGTATAATTTAAAAAAAGTTCAAGAATACGAATTATGAAATTATAAAGTGTGTAAGCATGTAGTTAGTTAAGTAGTATGATTTCAAATCATGCATTGAACCACAGTTAACAATCGTAATTGATACCTGATTAAACATTAAAGTGATGATTAATCACATATCAACAACTCCACAATTAATAAGCTCAGATAGAAGAATATTATAAGCGAAAAGATTACTAAAAATAAAAAAAAACAAACACGAAGTAAGCCTTATCCCGATGATAATACCGTGAAGATGAGATACCCAAATAGGATCCATTTTCGAAGCTATTTGACATATTGCAAAAAGGGTTTATACCTCATCTGAAAATGGTATCGATTACGATGTTCGCAATTTTAACTAGGTGTGGAGGATGACTAAAATCAGACATTAATAATCTGACAAATATTTTCTTTTCCGCATTTCCCAAAACAGATTGAGTTACGATTCATCACTGACAAATTATTGCATCGACGACAAATTATAGTTTATAGCCACAATTGGCATATTTTCTTAAACAGTTGCAAAATGAAATAACATAAATATAACCTCATCCCTCAGTGATTCAAGTTTATTCTTCTTCTTATCTTTCATGTCCATCAAACAATCACTTGATTATTTACTCATTACATTCATATAATACTCACTCAACATGTCAAAAGTCTCAATTGCTATTATTGGTATTAACGGTTTCTTAGGTAAACCAGTTTTAGAAGCCATTAATTCAGGTAAATTCGATGATAAAATCGCTTATCCAATTAAAGCATTAACTAGAAAAGATGTTGAATCCACTGAAAAGATTCAATATATTAAAACTGAAATTGATGATGCTTCAATTCCATTCATTGTTGAATCATTAAAAGGAGTTGATTCTGTTATTGAATTAGTGGCTGCTCGTCCTGAACTTTATGAAGTTCTTGAAAAAGTTGTCATTCAAATTAAACCAAAAGTTTATATCCCATCTACTTTCGGTGTTGATTTAACCAAAATTCATCCTTATGCTCCAGGTTTTTTAACTACCAAACATCATCATGTTGATCATGTTAGAAAAGCCGGTATTAAAACTGTTGATTTTGCTAATTCTTTATTCGCTGTCCCAGGTGCTTTCCTTTATGAATATGCTGGTGCCGTTGGTGTTAACCCAGCTGATAATACCGTTACTGTTCGTGGTTCTCTCCAAGATAAAATCTCCATTTCTAAAGTTGAAGATATTGGTTATTCCATTGTTTCATTATCAACTCTTCCAGTTGGAAAAATTCCTGATCTTTTCAGAATTCATAGTGAAGTCGTTACTGTTCAAGATGTTATTACTAAATATGAAATCAATCATAATGTTAAATTAGAAATTGTTAAGACTATTTCAAAGGAAGATGCCTTAAAGGAATTATTAGAAACAATCCCAGGTGAAATTAATTTCTTTGCTGCTGATTTTACTTTACCTAATTTCTTCTTATATTTACAAGTCATTGTTTCTCAAGGTACTGAAAAGGGTGCTCATTTCTTAGAAGTTGATAATGAATTAGTTAATCCAGGTGAAAAATATTGGAAATGGGGTAAATTCTAAGTAAGTAATTATATAATTGTTTAGTTAGGAGTTATAATATCATTTCAATTGATTTATTAAAGACTTAATAAAATTGTCGTAGGATCTCTCAATAAATCTATTTGATCGGCAAATACTACATGAACAGAAGTGGCAAATGAATGAACCATGTGAATCACCATATAAACGATCCGAATTATAATCAAACTATCGGAAGCACTAACTCCTTAAAAGATTATTCGAATTGGTAAGCCCTTTACAAATTGTTAGTTGCAAAACTAGCTTATGTTAGTTGTAACATCCATACCACAATACAAAAGATGTTGAATTACTAATCATTACTAAGATATGGTGTCGCATTATGGTAGCGCTTGCTCACATGACAAATGTTTTTGTCTGACAAATTAAATAATAAAATTTGACATTTATTATGTGCAGGAGATTAAGGGAGAGAGGGAGTTGTGGTGATGGTGGTGGTGGTGGTTAAATCATTATCAGAACTACTTCCACCACAGTTTTTGAAAAATTATAAATATATGGGGATATTGCTAATTCAATTATTAGTTACTTTCTTCTTTTTCATTATTATACAAGTATCAATTGAGTTCATTATATTCAATTCATATCAATTCATACACACAAATTCACAAATAAATCACAATGGGTAAAGTTTCAGTTGCAGTTATTGGTCTCAATGGTCACTTAGGTAAACCAGTTTTAGAAGCTATTAACTCAGGTAAATTCGATGATAAGATTGCTTTCCCTATCAAAGCCTTAACTAGAAAGGAACAAGCTTCCACTGACAAGATACAATATATCACTACTGAAATCAATGATGAAACAGTTTCTTCTATTTCTAAGAGTTTAGAAGGAACTGACGTTATAATTGAATTAGTTCAGCCATCTCCTGATTTATTCGCCACTATTGAAAAAATCGTCAAAGAAGTTAAACCAAAATTATTCGTTCCATCTCAATTTGGTACTGATTTAATTCAAGTTGATAAATTTGCTCCTGGTTTCTTAGGTCTTAAAACTCAACATTCAGAAAATGTTCGTAAATTTGGAATTAAAGTCGTTGATGTTATTACTTCTTTATTTGCTGTTCCAGGTGGCTTCTTATATGAATTAGTTGCTTCTGTTGGTGTGGATACTGCCACTAAAACCGTTGTTCAAAGAGGTGAACCAACTGATAAATTCTCCATTACCAAATTAGAAGATATTGGTTTCACTGTTGTTTCTTTAATCACTTTGCCAATTGATAAATTACCTGATACTTTAAGAATCCTGAGTGATGTTATCAGTTTCCAAGATGTAATTGATAAATATGAAAAGAGTCATGATGTGAAATTAACCGTTACCAAAACAATCTCTAAAGAACAAACATTAAAAGATTTACAAGAAAAATACGCTACTGGGTTTGAGTTCAAAGATTTCTTCTTTTATTTACATTCCATTGCAGCTTTAGGTTTAGACAAAGGGTTATATTATAGTGAAGTTCATAATGAGTTAGTTAACCCTGGTGAAAAATATTGGAAATGGGGTAAATTTTAAACGACTTGAATCTCACCGACCTTTTAAGCGAAAATATTAAACTTTCAAGATTGTTCTATATAGTTTAAGTATAAGAATTACTTCAATAAACATAAACTTAATGTTACAACTAAATTTTGGGGCTACAAATCACATTATCTAAAATCTTTTATTGTTTTAAGCTTACGTGCAGGTTCAACAGAAAAAGATAAAAGTCTGTCTGAAACAGTTGCAAAAAAAATGAGACAAAGAAACTGACAAAAATTGACCTTCCTATTTCGGAATCCACTTGATGTATACCCATTATTTAAATCTTATTATAGTTTTACGAGTTCGAGGTTTGGATAACTTTTATATATATATAATGTGTATATTTTAAGGTTTAATAATAATAAATGTAGAATAATAAGGTAGTATAAATTTTCCTAATATAATGAAAATTGATCTTTTTTTGGATGAATCTTTTTATCCCCCTTTATAAAAATAATATAATAATCTGTAATCTAATAATCTAAAAAAGAATAATAGTCTTTTAGCAATCAAAACCTAATATCCAAAAAGTATATGTGACAAAAACAATAAGTAATAATAATAGTAATAAAAATGGTGTATATAGCGAGAGTCTATGGGACGTTTGTGTATTCTTCTTCCCTCTTGTAATCTTGTGGTGGAAATAATTTGGACAAACATCTGTAATATTCTAATAATAATATCAACAAATAAATAAAAAATAAATAAATAAGTAAAGCAAAATGAAACTTACCCACCTGTAAAAAAAGTTTAACCTCTAACAATGAAAAAGAAGAAATTGTAAAAACTAACAAAACAAATTAATAAAGAAAACCCTAGTAGTAATAAAAATAATTAATGATTAATGGAATCAACTAAACTCTTCAACATAAAAGGTGAATCGCCAGAAGTTGATGAAAAAGATGATGTCGAACCATCTTCACCTTCCTTTCTGAATGGTAATTCACGTAATGGGGTATGGGTTTGAGATTGTGATTGAACCTGTGATGATTGAAACTGTTGTTGAGAAGGATGAAATTGAAACGATTGTTGTGATGAATGAGAAGAAAGTGGTGGTTGCTGTTGTTGCTGTTGTTGCTGACCGTATGAAGCTTGTTGTACTGACTGTTGTGGTTGCTGTTGTTGGCCCCAGAATTGTTGTTGCTGAGGAACTTGACTAAAACTTGCACTTCTAACATGACTATAACCGGGCTGATGAGATTGTTGTAGTTGTTGTTGATAGTGTTGTTGCTGTTGTTGTGGGCCTGGTCTTGATTGTTGTTGCTCAGCCAAATAACGTCTTGGAATTTGAACCAAATCATTATTCATACTCGAATATTGGTATTGTGGAGTAGTCTGTAATGAAAAACGCCTATCAAAAAATCCATGTGGTACTTGTTGCTGTTGCTGTTGTGGTTGTGATGTTTGTTGTTGCTGTGGTTGTTGTTGTTGTTGTTGTTGATTATTACTATTGTAATTACCAAAAGGATCATTCAATCTGGTTTGACTATAACTACTAGTAGGACTAGTATTAAGGAAAGATGAATTATTAGAACCAGTTGAACTTCTAGTAGGAGGAGGTGGGACCATGGTCGACATGGATAAATTCACTGCTGAAGATCCTGATAAAGTATATGGTAACCCAACCACAGCACACATCCAAATTCTAGTTTTATAAATTCTAAATAATTCCCTCACTAATTCTCTAAAATCAATTCTTTTTGATGTCGAATAATAAAAAATCAACTTTTTACGATCAAATTGATATTCAGCATCGATTAATTTCATTTGTAATAAATCAGCTTGAGTTGAAGAACTTAAAGTTGAAATAGGCGAACTAATAGGAGAATTAGCATTCATAATTCCTCCATTACTTAGTTGACCAGTAGCAGCAACAATCTTAGCTAAACATAAACGACAAGCTTTTTCTTCATCTTGTTTTTTATTTAAAATTTGGAAAATTTCATTGGTTTGAGCTAATGATACAATGGGTTTGGGGAAATGTAAAGTTGGAGGTGCCACAGATGGATTAGCCGAATTGTTAGTTTCACTCATTTGTTTAACTGATAAATGTTCATCAACAAATTCCGATTCATTTAAAGCAGCTTGTTGTTCTTGGAATTGTAATAATTTCATTAATCTAGCTTCATCAATTGAAATATTCAATTTAAAAATCTTACCTAAATCTTTACCACGATCAGCCTCAACAATAACTAAATCACCAACTTTTAAGTTAATTAAATCAGGAGATGGATTAGATGGTAAATAAAATACATCAATTCTACCCGCTTTAAACCCAACCAAAACTAATTGACAATCACGAAGGGCATTTTCAGTTAAAAATTTAGGTAATTGATAAGCTTCACCAAGATATTTTTCTTCATCAAAGAAACGTTCTTCTAATAATTTAAGGGTAACTTTAACTCTTTCATGAGGATCAGTTTCAAAATATTCATTAACCAATTGAAAAGTTGAATCCATGTTCCCAGATGATGATGACGTAGGTAAAGGTGCAGCAGGAGCAAGGACCGATTGATTATTATTAGTATTGTTATTGTTACCATTACCAAAAGCATAGATATCACTATAAGAATGTCTTCTTAATTCAAAAGGATTTAAATCACCACTTGTTGGGGAATAACCTTGGTAATCATCTTGGGGCGTGACCATAGATTGATTAGTGGTGGGGTAGCCTTGAGATTGTTGTTGTTGCTGTTGAGATTGTGAAGGTTGCTGTTGCTGTTGAAACAAAGCATTTGAGGAAGAATTGGTGGAAATGCCTGTAAATGAACTCTTATTAGATAAAGGCATAGTTGGGTAGTAGTTATTATTACTATTGTTATTGATAGCGTTAACATTTGTGTTAACTGTAGTTGAATCGGAGGGCGAACTTAAAAAGGGAGGACTTGGATTATTAGTAGGTTGAGACCAAATGTTATTTTGAGACCAAATATCAACTGAAGCTCTTCTTTGAGCTTGTTGTTGTGATTGTTGATTTGATTGTTGTTGTTGTGGTGGTGGATTTGATGATGGAGTCACATTTGTATTCGGAGTTGAGGGTTGCATGGTGGCAGTATTCCAGATACTATTATGGCGCGAGGGAGAAGTATCAGTCAATAAAGGAGGAGTGGTTGAGATGGTTGAAAGTACAGCATGATTAGAAGAAACAGGTTCAACTAATGAATTTTCAGAATGGGTTGGTGGGGTGGTTCCAACGGGATGTGGTGCGTTATTGTTTCCATTATTATTAGATGCAGCACCACTACTACCCACCGAATTCTGGGGGAGTAGATGAGGAGGTAAATTATTTAAGCTCATCATTTGGTATAATGATCTAAGGAATCTGATAAACTATTTCTGATGATAAATAGATTAGATTGATGGATGGATAGATAACAAGGTGATATTGAAACGTTTAAATAGTAAAATGAAACAAAAAGCTGTATTTCAAACTAGTTTAAAGTTTTGATAAATTTGAAAATTTGGGGTATTTTTATATTTCTGCTTATGGAGGGGAATGGTTAAGTAAACTTCGCTTTTTTTCCCTTTCCCTTTTTTGTCTTATTTTTGAATTTTTGTCTGCTAACCAAAAAAAACTATCTAGCAGAATATGAAAAGGATCTTTTTGTCTCTTTTTTGTATTTTTGTCCTTTGTCTGGAAATTATAATCACACACAGACAAATTATATAAAGCAATTGCAAGGTTTAAGTTTAGCCTATGAGGTAAAAGGTTGGGATTTGGATAAGATTAATGTTTTGATATTTTATGATTATGATACTAGATGAATTTAAAGCGTGAATAGGAGTAATTGTATATATATTCTTCAACTTTTTTGATAACAGGAGTGACACTGCTGCTTAAGATTCTTTTTTATTTTTCTTTTTTTAGTTTGGTACGGTTGGTTTGTTCTACTTTCTATTTTTAGTTGCTTTTTTTTTTCTCGTGGTTGCTTTTTGAACTGGCAAGTGTTATACCTTATATATATATATATCTATATTTAATGCAGTATGTACGATTAAGTAATTATTGAAAATCAATTAACAGTCGATCGAATCAAGCGATAACATATATTAAATCAACTGTTCTGATCCCAAGTGCTTACGATAATAAAAAAATGTCAGAAGTTTTGGTGGTGTGTTTAAAAAGAAAAAATATGTGACCACTTTATTTTTTATGTCTTTTTTTGTATGAACTATACAAAAGTTTTACAGTTTATCGATATTATTATATGTATTATGTATGTTATTTTTATTTTTATTTAATTTTATTTTTAAGACACAAAATTTTAAATGTAAAATCAGACATAAAGTTTAAAAGTGTTATGGATACAGTTAACAATCTGTCTGTCTCTAGTTAAAATTTGAAAAGTGTCGTAAAAAAGGGCTAAGCGGCTCGAATGATCTCTGATTAGTGAGTAACGTACGGTACAGTGCAGTAATGGTATATTTTTTGAGGTCCCCCCATGCGCCAGTACCTGTATATTAAACAATGCATTACGCCCTACTTATATGTAAATCAATCAATCAATCAATCAGTTATAAGTCAGGAGTTGATATCAACTTTAAAATATCAACCCTAAGTTAAATGTTTCCCCTCCATTCTAATTTGATAGTTTTTAAATGGTAATTATAATCGTATTAAACTAATTCACTCATTTTATTCCTTCACTCATCTCTTGATTATATCGTGATTATTCAACCCCACACAATACCTATTGTGTAAAGAGTAAATAAAAAAAGAAGGAAAATGTAAATAAATAATAATTATTATTAAGTACTACTTAATAATAATAATAATAATATTAAAGCAAGGATAATATCCTACTCGTACACAATGAAAAGTCTCTCTATAAAAACAATAAACTGATACAAAACTAAATAATAATAGTGAACACATACAACAACAAAAATCAAAATTTAACACACATACATGTACACATTATGTAACCACCTCTCCACTTATTCAAATCATCTCCTCCTTTTCCAGTTAACAATAACAACTGTTGATTTAACTCATTAGTTCATGTTTATTTTCATTTCTTTTCCTTTTTTTTTTTTTCTTTTTTTTTAGAATGTATTTACTTTTTTATTTTTCATTTATTCATACAGTTAATTGATTAACACAATCTGCCCCTCTCTCTCCTTTTTCTTCTCCTCTTACTCCACAAATTAGAAAATCACTGCAGATATTTTAGTTTGATTGTTTAAAAGCCTAAACTTAAACCTAGACCTAATCTTTTTATCCTACTCTTCACTAACAACTGCCAAGCTGCACTCAACAAAACTGTAAGCAATTTATTTGAAAAATACGTAAATTAATTACGTGCACGCTTAACCTAAATATTAACCTAAATAATTCTAACTTTAAAGTTTTTATTCTTTTATTCTTTCTTCTATTCTTTAAAATTAACAACTATAAGCTATTTCAGTTTATTTACGTGTTTATCTTGGAGATATAAAAATCAACAAGAATCGCGTGTGTACTACTTCACTACCAACCACACTAGTTTGATTCATTGTAGATACATCAGGTTAAATCAACTTATTCGATACACTCTAAAGAGCGGGCGGAATTATCCGCCTTTGAAGTCGCCAAAAAAAACTGGAATATAAATGCGGCTTGAAGGTCGCATAAACTGGCGTGTTTTACTCCCTATTAAGAATCACACAAATATGGTAATATATTTAAAGTACAAAGTGAATGTCAGACATGGAAGATATATAAAGAACATTCACTAAAAAATTTTATTACTCTTGCATAAGAATATAGTACCAATGCTTTGTAGTTATCTAAATTACGGGGTTTGCTTTTTTTATATTTTTTGCGTACATTTTAGACCTAGTACTCAATTGTACGTCTCTGTGCATAGTTGTTAGCAAAAAGAGCGCAATTAAAAAAGAAAAGCATTTTATAAAAACTGAACTGGTAGCTCTCCAAATTAATTATATCAAACATCTCTTCAATGTCAACATATAATATTCAGAATGATTCCTCAAATAAGTGTTAAAGATAGGTATATTGGGACATTTTTCTTGATTTACTATCCCCAACTTCCTATTGAAATAAAGATAAGAATCTTACTGTTTGCTTCTATTGAGGAGATTCTCCTAATCCAAAGCTGTATTAAGGACCATGATACAAAACAACTACCGCTTGGATTGATAACCAAAGAGAAGTTAAGTTATGAAATTGAATGTGAATACAGTGGTGAAATAATGTGGTTTCTTGGATTTCTAAATAAATATGTATCATTGATGAAGGATAAACTTTATTCAATTCCATTACAATTAAAATTCACAGATGCTAACATGTTTAAAACTTCATTGTATCTTTCAACCACAAAAAGTTACAGGGGCATTAATTTTGAATTAAATTTTGATCAGTTGAGTTATAAGCAATGCTTATCACTAATTAGCAATTACTGTGAATTAAATATTCAAGCCTTAAGGATTGAAAAAATAATTGGACTTAAACTAGATCTGCAACTTAATTTTAGTGATTTCAGAGCCCTAAAGACTTTTAATCTTGTTACTAATTATAGTCTTTTAAAGCTAACGTTATCATCATTTCAGACTATAACTGATTTGACTATTGATAACGCTTTTGATGGTCAATATTACTCAAATTTTGTTAATTTAAAAGCATTTCACATACATGTTCTGAAGGGTAGAAATTTTGAAATTCAACACGTACCAAGATGCGTTACCTCTTTGATGGTTAGTGTTAAATCTGCTCGTAAGTTTTTCGATACTACTAGAAAACTTGGTCACGTCAAAATTGAATCAAGACAAGATTGGCCACCTCAACTAGAGTCATTATCACTTGATGATCTGCAAAATAAAAGTAGGGCATTCACGGATTTATTAGGTAAGCTACCACTTAATCTTCCAGTGTTAAGTATTTGTGGTCATTCACAAAGACATATTCTAACACAAGTTTCTGAGTCAATACGGGAATTGAGTTTACAATCCACTTTCAAAATTTTAAATGAGGAACTTGTAGACTTGACGTTTGAGTTTCATAAAAATCTTGAAGCTCTAAGTTTCACTAATTTACAAATTGTTTCATTAACTAAATCGTGTAAACTTCCTAAACGACTAAAAATATTCAAAATATATGATTGTGATTTTTCCTTATCATTAAATTATTTCAAATTTGATAATTGTAAATCAACTTTGAAATGTCTTCGAGTTGGTCGTTATAAGGAACCAATTGAATTTATTAATTTAAATTTTAGCGAGTTTTCCAATTTAACAAATATTTATTTTGAGTCTTGTGGAATTAAGAACTTGTCTCATTTTAGGCCACCTTATTGTTTAAAGATATTAGAAATCTATCATAATCCAATCTCTGCCATTGATGAAAGTTGCGATTTATTCAATAATGAAAATGATTATCCTTTATTACAAGAGATCTATATTGAAGATTGTCAAATTTCATTCATTTCACAAAAAGTAGAATGGCCCATAAATCTCAAACACTTAACCATAAAAGATGAAATAGTGAAAGATTTTTATTTTAATTCTTCAATTGCAAAACATCAATCATTACGGATTCTAAGATTATCAAAGTTATCTGCCATCAAATTTTGTGATTGCATTAAAGTGAGTAGTAAATCAAATTTCACTCAATTAGACCTTACTGTAACACAAGATTTCCTTCCCACTAATCCTTATGAATTGCTTAAATTTTACGATGAAGTAAATTTGTTTCTTAGAAAAAGAGTTATTGAAAGAAAACAGGAAATTTTTCTGGATGGTGGTTTATATTTACTACTTGGCGATCTGAAATAGGAATATGTAATACTAAATCTCTTACAGCAAATGAAGTTATACACTATTAATTCTGTAAGTTCGTATATCAATTAAAATTGAAGGTTTTTTATTAGCATGAAAAACTAAGCCAAACAGTGGAACACCTGGAAGATGTACATGCAAACGAACTTATATGTTACCATCTAATCCAACTCAATTCAGTGTTTCTGGCGGTTCATTTTATTATTTATCTGACTCGCAATTTCCAGAATCAATAATTGATTTAAATTTCCTTTTGACTGTTCAAAATGTAAACATGATAGTAGAATGGCTTAGACAATTGTGATTTTTCATTTTCATTAGACAATTTCAAATTTGATTATAGCAAATAAAGTTTAAAATATCTTCAAATTAAACAAGATAAAGAACCAGTCGAATTTATAATTTTTAATGTCAGTGAATTTTCAAAATTAACCATTAATTACCACAATATCCCAATCTAGTTCTTAACATTAAGACTTCAAAGCTACAGAAACTTAACTACATTAGTGTTTGAACGTAATAATATTAATCAAGTTTCAAACGACATCTTGTGGCCAAGAAGCTTATCGAATTAGACTATTAGTGATGATACCGTAAATGAATTTAACCTCTTTAAGAGTTCAAATTTGATTGAACTAAAGTTATCCACAATTAGTGGGTACACTTTTATAACAGGAAATGCTGATATTGCTCCCAATTTATGAGTGGCACCAGGAATGGAAACAGATCAGTTCTATGATGAAATTGAAGAATACTTTAATATCGAAATCCAGGAGAGAAATATTGCAACAACAAGAGATTTTTATGAAATCAAATTCATAGAATAGATATTTCTATGACTAAAAAAGAATAAATGGTTTTTATGAATCCAAATTCTTAAATTAGTATTTTCCATATTTGCTAGATCTATTTTCTCTATAGCTATATTTTCTTAATAAAATTGTAATAATTTAAATTGTTGCTAGTTTCCTAATCAGGTGCATGTAATTTTGTGCAGAATCTTAATCAAGCATAAGAAAAGTTAACAAACATCATATCAAGAATCATCATTTACTTTGAATGTATAATTTCTATTGGACGTATATTTCGAAATGAAAGTATTGCCAATGACACCTATTCTTAATGCTGAAGAGAGATATATAAATATATTCTTTTCGATTTATTACCCCAAGCTTCCTATTGAAATAAAGATAAGAATTCTTCTGTATGCTTCTATAGAAGAAATTCTTGTATTCCAGACACTAGTTAAGGATGATGAGATCAAAAATGTTCATCTAGAATCAATAACCAAAGAGAAATTACGTTATGAAATTAAATGTCAAGCCTGTACCGAACCATTGTAGTTTCTTGGTTTTCTTAATAAACATGTGTCATTGATGAAAGATAAACACTATTCAATACCCTTACAATTAACTTTTAAGAGAAGTCAAAAGTTCCGATCGTCATTGTACCTTTCAAGCATTACAAATTACAGTGGTATAACTTTCGAATTAAATTTTGATGAGTTGAGCTATATTAAATGTTTGTCTTTAATTAGAGGTTACTTTCAATTTAAAATTCAAGCCCTCAGGATTGATAAAGTAACTGGACTTCAATCAGATCTGCATCTTGATTTTAGAGGTTTTAAATTCCTAACGAAGTTTCATCTCGTTACCAACTACAGTTTTCTAAACATTAATTTATCATCATTTGAATCTATGACTGATTTGACTATTGATAATGCATTTGATGGAGAATATTACTCCAAGTTTGTTAATTTAAAAAGATTTCATATAAATGTTCTGAAAGGTAGAAATTTTAAAATTGAACATGTACCAAAGAGTGTCACATCATTAAAGATTACAGTCAATTCAACCAATAAATTTAACGACTTTGATGCTAGAAATGGGCATGTTAAAATTAAAGCAAGACAAGATTGGCCACCTCAACTAAAATCTTTATCACTTGATGATCTGCGAAATAAAACTAGAGCATTTACTGATTTATTAAATAAATTACCACTCAATCTCCAGCTGTTGAGTATCTGCGGGCATTCACAGTGTCAAGCTCTATCACAGGTCTCAGAGTCAATGTGTGAATTGAGTTTAAAATCCACGTTTCAAATTTTAAATGCTAGCCATGTTGATTTAAATCTAGAATTTCATTCTAAACTCACGACTTTAAGTCTCGATAATCTAAAGATGATTTCTCTGACTAAATCATGTAAGCTTCCCAATGGATTAAAAATATTCCATTTATTTAGTTGTGATTTTTCCTTATCATTAAATAATTTCAAGTTTGATAATTGTAAATCAACTTTAAAACGTCTTCGAATTAGTCGTTACAAAGAGCCATTTGAATTTATCAACTTGAATTTTAGTGTCTTTTCGAATTTAACTGATATTTGCTTTAATTCATGTGGAATTAAGAGTTTAACGCATTTTAAACCACCATATTGTTTGAAAAAATTAGAAATCTATCATAATCCAATCTCAACCATTGATGAATCATGCGATTTATTCAATAATGAAAATAGTTATCCTATGTTGCAAGAGGTATTGATTGAAAATTGCAAAATTTCAAAAATTTCACCTAATGTTGAATGGCCCATAAATCTCCAACATTTGACAATAAAAGATGAAAAAGTGAAAGAGTTTTATTTTAATGCTTCAATTGCAAAACATCAATCATTACGAATTTTAACATTATCGAAATTATCTGCTATTAAGTTTTGTGATTGTGTTAATGTGAATAGTAAATCAAATTTTTCTCAGCTAGACCTTACTGTAACACAAGATTTCCTTCCTACTTCTCCTTATGATTTACTTAAATTTTACGATAAAGTACATTTATTTCTTAGAAAAAGAGTTATTGATAGAAAACAGATAATTTATAAGTGTGGAACGTTACGATTATTTCTTGGTGATCTCAAATGAGAATAATTGCTTCAAAGTTTTCAATATATGTGTTTAAATTGATCTAGTTTACTGTACACGAATTTGCTATATGGATATTTCTCATGAGTTGCAATAAATACGCCTAAAGAATAAATTAGACTTGAAGACGATGCTAATACAAACTCAAAGTATTTGAACTTACTGTCACTGATGGTTGTTTACCTATTAGTACTTATGGAGTCCATAACTTTTATGATAAAATACAATTACGTCTTGGAAGGAGCTGTAATGTTAAAAAAAGCTCGGTTTGGAAGCAATATAAGTTTGATACTTTGTGAACTGTACTCGAAACATTAAGTATAGTTTATGTAAAGTGAATAGATCCAACTAAGGTAGAAATTATATATAGCCTTAAATAAAATAATTTTCGACCACATGGTTGTAAAAAGGTTTGCTAAAAACTTTAAAGCCAAAAATTTGATCTTAGTGATGATTTGCATTACAAACATAAACGGTTAGAAATCTGGTTATTTAAGTACATCAGATTCACAGTCAATCGATCGTGATCTTCAATATGAAAATAGTTCATAATTATACTAACGTAACGTAACATTATCATTTATACGAGTATTTATGTCGTAAGCGGGGCTTTAGTGCGAACCTCACTAAAAAATGATTTAATGGGACTATTTTGTTTTAATTTTCTCCCTAAATTTTCTCCCTAAATTAATTCTCACTAAAATTTTACTCCATGCTTCCCTGATTTGGCTCACCCCACTTTTTTATCCATTTATGAACAATTCCCGTAATGAGAAATTTTCAACCATTTTTGCGCAAACTGTTTTAAGCCATGTAACTTTTGCAATTTTTTTCACTATTTAATTGAGCTTTTATAGATTCGAAACCATACACCTTTTCTTCATTTTTAACAATCATAAATATTTATTTATATAAACGAAATTGTAAAATAGAGTCTGATAAGATAAGATAAGATAAGATAAAAAAACAATAGAAAAAAAGATTGATAGATATACTATAACAATATAACTGAAATAAAAGGGAGATAAAAAGAAAGAAGAAACTAAAGCAAATGTAATATACAATTGAGAATTGAGAGATAATTTAAATAATTTAAATAATAATATAATATAATAGTTACCAATAATAAGAATAATAAAAAGAATAAGAATAATAATAATAAAAAAGTAGATAAATAAAAAACACACTGTAGAAAATTCAATATCAACAAAAAAAAGCTTAATACTAATAAAGTACCAGCAGTAAATAATAACACTAACATACTAATAAAAATAAGTATTATAATTATTATAATTATTTAATAATAGTAGCATAAAGATGAAATAGAAGAATAAATAAAAATCAAAAAAAAAAAACACATAGACATAAATGGAAAAGACAAAAATAATTTATAGGGACACTTTTTCCAAGTTTTTCATTATTATTTTTTTTTTTTTTTGATTATTTATTTATGTTAAGTTAAGTTAAATTGATCCAAATATTAAAAAACAAAAAAGGAACAATTTGACTGAATGAATTGTAATCATCATCCCCTTTATTGATAATGTTGTTGATTTGGAATGTTATTATTTGGAATATTTGCAAAATATTGATAATCTTGTCCATATGCATTTGGTGGAAGCATTCCAGGTTGAGGATGTCCTCCACCTTGAGTTGGATAAGGTCCTTGATGAGGCATATGAGCACCAGGGGGTAATTGTTGAGGTGGTGGTGGACCTTGTTGTTGAGGTGGAGGACCTTGTTGTTGAACTTGAGGAGGTGGAACTTGATGAACTTGTTGTTGATTTGGAGCTGGACTTTGATCTGGCAGTTCTTGAGATTGACCATCAGATTGATCACCTTGATCATCACCTAAACCTTCTTCTGGAGCATTTAAACAAGCTTGAATTAAATTTTTACCTTCACTCTTAGTAACTAAAGGTTGTAATTTTGGAGTTGTAAAAGTATAAACTAAACCAGTTTCACTAACCACTAATAATAAAACTTGAGTACCAGTTAAAACTGATAATTCATAAGCTTTTTTCATAATACCAGCTTTTCTTTTAGAAAATGTAATATGACGTCTTGATTTATCTTGAATGAATTTGATTTCAATCTTTCTTCTTTCTTTTTGAGATTTACCTCCTGAACCACCTTCATCATCATCATCATCAACAATTCCTCCTCCAACAGAAGTATTGGAAGCACCATTGGCGCCTCCATCATATTGAGCATCACCAGTCTCTAACTTAGGTTCTGTGGCGCTAGACATTCTAGAAAGTTATTAACGTTAGTAATTGTAATGCTTAAGTAGTATTGAGCTTGATTGATTAGATTTGACTTGGTTTGATTTGATTGATTGGTAATGATTCATAATAACAAAATTTTTTTTTTTGGGTACCCCTCTATTATGCTTAAGTTTCAATCATCATTTATCATATACCCCATCCATATACCAATAATCATTTCTATTAAATCATATAACATACAATCTAACTTGATAAATTTTTTTTGGCGGCCTATTGATATCGATTTGCTTTTTGTGGTATACTGAATTAGGATAAGTCCCATAAACTGTTTCCTGAAAGGGATAGTTGAACAAAAAAAAAACCACAACAAATCAAGAAAAAATTGCCGTTACTTTTTCAACCATGATAGCTTATCATTCATGAACCGCTGAAGTCCAAACCTTAATCAATCAACCCTCAATGCATAGTGGTATGTACTTACTTTATAGATATCTGATTAATTTATTGTCCTGGTATAGGTTAAGTAGACATAAACTTATAATCAAAAATGAATAAATTATCAACAAAAAATCCAAAAGAAGAAAGTGTTCCCTCACACCTTAAATTGTTTTTTTTTTAGAGTATTGTATAGAAAAAGCTTCAAGCATAAAACAAATTACTATAGAGAAAAAAGAAAAAAAGGAGGGAGTGCCTGTGACAAAACGAAGAGCCAATGAATGAGCTAATTGAGTAAAAATTTATTAATTAGGTATGTCATGCCTAAATTAAGTAAGTTCGCGCTGTTGTTTCCCAATGTGGTCATCTTTTTTTGAATTGGGAAAGTATACCCTGGTTTACTCTGAGGACAGTGTAATTTGGAGCATACCCTTAGATTCTAAAAGGTTCTAGACTACTCTCTATAGTGTTTGTTTGTCTGCTTGAATTTGCATCAAATGAATTTATATTATTATACATTATAAATACTACACTATATACGTAAATTACGTAGCTGTAGATGGTCTTGTGCTACCATTTTCAGATTTTACGAATGATTCAGGTTCTTGTGATTCAGCTTTACTTGCAATAGTACTATTGTTTTCACTATTAATCTTATCATCATTAATCTCAACTTCAATATTTAAAAACTTAATCAAGATTGATGATATCTTTTCCTTTATAGATTCATCATTAAATTCATCAACAGACTTTCTGACAGTTAAAATTAATACCCTAAATAATTTACTCTTTAAAATTAATGTCTTTGGAAAATGTTTATCTGAAAGTAAATCTTGTAATTCTTGTAATTGATCTAATATTTGTCCATTGGCCACATCATCTCTTTCATCATCACTTAACAATAATGATTCATTTAATTTATCACTTAATTTTTCAAATTTAGTTTGTGTCTTATTCAATTGAGTTTGTAATTTTTGTCCATTTGGTATAATTTTACCAAACATATTATTTTGTTCATTTTCATTATCAAAGATATAATTCCCACTTTTAAAATCATAATTATTAATGTCTTCAACTCCCCAATCATCATCATATTCCGATAACAATCTCTTTTCTTCTTGTTTCTTCTTTTCTAATGCTAATTTCTTTTCTTGAGCTGCCTTTTTCTTTGCTGCTTCAATTTGAGCTTCCTTAGCCTTTTTAGCTTTAGCAGCAGCTGCTGCAATAGCTGCCTTTGATTTTGCCTTTGGCTTAGCAGCTGCAGCAGTTTTAGCTTTCTTAGCTTTAGGTTTCACTACTTCAACCACTTCTTCTTCAATTTCTTCAATTTCAGGTTCAGAAGGTGGAGCTGCCCTTGAACCATATTTTACAAATAATTCCATATCAGGTGGATCATTTGCTAATTCATAAGCTTTTTCTAAAAGATTATCTTTTCTTCTTTTACCACCAGTATTTGAAAAATGAGCTGAAATATCATCTTTACTTAAAAGTTTTAAATCATTACTATTAATCCAGATATATGTATCATCACTGAAAAATCGAACTGGTAAAACTTTAGAAGGTATACTCACAGCAGCACCTCTTTTCTTCTTAGCAGGTGATGATACAGTGGATCCATTACTTGTAGATGGACCTCTTGATGATTTTGGTCTCTTTGCAATTATATGTTCTGGTAATATCGATTCTTCTAATACCATTGCTGGCCAAGCTGGATAACCTTTAACTTTGGCCAATACTATAGTGGTAGGTTGGAATTTCTCATCTAATTGTTCAAGTGTTAGTATGACTTTTTGAGATGATGGTGTAGAAGGTGGTTTTTGTGATGTGGTATCTATGGATGCTGATTCTGTTTCAGTTGGTATGGCTGATTCAATATCTGATTTTGTTGTTGATTCTGAAACGGGTTCAACTATTTTCTTTTCTTCTTCAATCTGCACAATTGGCTTCGACTCAGATGATTCTACTTCAGACATGATACAATCAAATCTATATTATAATTTATATTACACGTAAAATCTATAAATTTTATGACTTTATTTACAATGTCTATATTTTTCAAAACACCAAAAATCAATCTCAACCCAAAACCGAAAAAATGTCAATCATCAAACTTTTGTCTAAAAAGTTTATTATATGCACACCCTATGCTTTTCAAAATACATAATCCCAAATATGAATGAATCCACTACCACTTGTACTTATTAATTGATTTGTGGATTGATTATAATGGACGTAACTTAATACTTTAGCAGCTGATTGATTGGAATTCACATTCTTTAGGGTTGTATCTGATGGTGAAGTTGGAGGAATTGATAATTGTTTCAATTTTGAAATTTTAGATGTTAGAGGATTATATTTCCATACTTCAACTACTCCTTGTGTGGTCCCGTTGATGATATAATTTGAAGTTGGTATATATTGTGAGTTGAGTTTATACAGGATGGCTTCGATGGCATTTTCTGTTGTCGTAGGATTTAATATTTTATAATTGGCTGTCTTTGATTTATCTCTATTTAATAGCTCTATAGTTCCATTATCGAAATTGATTAAATTCCAATCATCCTTTTCATATTTCGAAACATTTAGGATTGAACTTTCTTTATAATCGAATTTATCAATCATTAAATTTTGATTTCTAATATCAACCGTATATAAATCACCATTTGAACTTCCAATTGAAATATCATAACTTGACTTATTAAAATCAAGGCAATTTAAATTATCATTACCAAGATTGATAGAATAGACTGGTTTATGAAAATTTGGTTGTCTTAAGTCAAACACATTCAAATGATGATTGACACCACATGAAGCAATCATACAATCATTCAAAACTTTACAATCTAAAACTTGATCTTTCGCATGATTTGTATTAGGTTGAATATCAACTTGTTCAGTACCTTCAACCATTGGACTATTCAACATCAGGTGTAGTTTCGTCCTCCGTATAACATCAATGACTATTATATTGTCATTAGAAGCACTTACTATGAAATCAAACGTTTGAGAAATATCAAGAGCATTGATTGAATTCGTATGATATTTAGGAAATAAAATAGGTGATTTCAATTTATCATCACTTGATAAATTATGTAGTTTTAATCTGAAATCATTCCCTCCTCCAGTAAGTAAATAATTATTATTGAAGTGAACACATGAATTTATAGATGAGTTAGTATGAGCCTCAAATGATCGATATTTCATACCTTTATCATGTCGTATGATCCATCTGTTTGTTAGCTGGAAAAGTTTTGATCTTTGAATTTTTTTTTGTGCTCAAGCAGCCTTTTTTTCTGTGCTTCGATTCTACAGACTGCAAATAGGAAGGGTCAATTGAGGTTAGAAATCATAAATCTTAATGTATATCGACAATCTCGATATATCTACGACAACAATAATCTTCAAATATCATATATAGTGGAACTTCAACCAGTTTTAGTTATTTAATCATAATTGCAAAAAATAAGAGGTAAGAACTTTAAAAATAGAAATCTCATTAAAATTTTGCAAACGTGGGGTGCAAAGAAAAGGAGTAGCATTTCCAAAAAGGATTAACCACCGAATAAACTAAACGACACCGCCAACGTAATTCGAAGTGGTTACCAATCCTTTATACGATTATGTATGAATAGTCTTAGTATTTACTCGAGATAACAATGCTATTGCACGTTTAGTAACCTCTAATTGAATAAGGACCCTATCTAAGAAAAAAACAGGTTAACAAAACTACCGCTAGAAAATTTATTTTTTAAACTTGCTACTGATAAACGAACTAGCAGTAATTGATGGTCGTTGCCAAGTAATGAAACATTCTAGGCTAATATTAAATTAATATTTGGCAAAATAATAATTGCAGTGGTAGCCCTGAGGAAGGTAAAAAAATAGAGAGCTGGTTGAAATCCCAGATTTGGGGCGACTATCTACCGTTTGAGAAAGTAAGGAGAAAGTGTGATGAGTTACATGATAATAAGTATTTATTAGTATAGACCATGTGAATGAAATTAGATTAGATTACACATTCCATTCAATATTTGACACATTTAAGTTTTATATCTCGTAATTGGACTGACTAACTGACAAGGTTTTTTGTTTACATAAGGGATACCTTAATAATTTCATTCCATGGATACCATAACAATGAAGACTTTAATTTCTTTTTAGAGCTTACGCTGTTTAAATAACACTTAATACTTGAAACGTTGTAATGTGGTGAGATGAGATGGTGTAGATGTAACTAAATTTGGAATTGAATTAACTCAAGTAAAACTAAAATATTCTATTTTGATGTTTTCAATGGTTGCCTTCTATCTCTCTTAACTACGTTCGTTCATCCCCTACAGACTTTCAATTCAATTCTCGTATACAATGCCTGCCAATCAATGAACATTTTCTATTTATTTGTTTACTTCATTATTTTTTATCCGAATTATTTTTTTCTCTCTAAAAGCACAACAAACTTTTGATTCTAATTATAGATTATTTTTGATGGGAAATTAGCTGGTCTAAACATGATAAAGGTTCTATTAGATTATTATTATTTTAAATCAATCAACTTAAGAGATCCTTTGATTAAAGTTGTGAACTAATAAGAGTAGGGAGGAGGGGAGGAGATGATTACATCATTGTAATCTTAAACATCAAACTTTGCGAACAATGTGCACTTTAAATTTAGGGTTAAAAAATAAAAGCAAGTAAAGTTTTGTGTAATTTGACGCTATAACAGGAGCTTTTGATCAATTTATTGCAAACAGCATATCTTCGGAGTATATGTTATCGAAACCGTGAACCATAAGGATATGACATGATAAATATATTGAATCGATATGATACGAACTTAGGGAATAATGTAGTTGGATTGTAACAATGCATGATATCTCTTAAACCAACACATTGAGGAAATAGTGGGGGTATTTAGCTACGGAGACCAAAGACTACAAACCAAACGTCACATTTTAACGAACTAATGGTGCAATAGATTTTAAACCCATCTGTAGGTGTTAAATGCGGAGTCATGACAGACATGTGCGTATTCATATACATAGTAATTATCTACGTTTATTATTGCCAACTATTAATAAATAGATTGTAATGAATAAGTAAATAAATATTCACTGGACATTTCATAGCAAGGTAATATTTTTTAGCGTGGGAAAACGGAACAAATCGAATTCTTATTGTGGAATTTGGCCTAAAATTGTTTTGGGGATAAAACTTGACTTTTACAGAAATTTCTCCCTCTCATCTCCATTCTTCAGCTAAATTTTTAATCATCTCATCATTTCCTTTGTTTCAAGTTTAATATCATGAAATCCACCTAATGTAAGTTGCATTACCTTATTCCAATTGGATATCGAGAATACATATTCTAATAACTAATAACTAATCAATTTTAAAAATTTCACTTCATACACATTCACATACACATAAACAATCGAACAAATAATTTTACAGATTTACACACACACCCACACCAACGTCAACTAACATTTGCGAGCATGTTCAAATTAGGGAGATAAAGACCAAATTGGATAGATTGTGAACAAACACAGAAATTAACACTAAATAAATTTAAAAGGGATATATGTTTAAAAAATATACTACATACAATTTTTTATTTATAGTTATAACTTTTTACTAATTTACTTATTTATTTATTTGCTATTTTAGAACCCACCCAACCGGATTATAATCTAACGGTGCCGTAGAGATTTGTAGTTTTTTTCTTGTCTATAGTTATACACGAAGTATCTGATTAAAAAAACTAATATAAAGAGTATAATTAAATATATTTTCAAGGGATTATATGACATAGATGAATATGTAGGTAGGTAGGTAGTAGGTAGCTACAAGTGGAGAATATAGGTGGTGTGGTCTATCGTAGTTCAGATTACAATTTCCATTATCTCTCCAATTACCACAAAGCATAAGGAGGCTTTATTTAACAAAAATATTATTAACTTAAGGACAACAACTCCTTTGTGGTTTATTAAATGAGCTGTGTAATAGTTTGATATATATATATTTCCATTCCCTACTCATTCCCTATATTAGGTTGCCGTTTCACTTTAAATTTATTTTATAAATCACAATTTTTAAAGTTATATCCCATTTCTTTTCTTAAGGTTTTGATTCTAACTTTTCGTCAAATCATCAATTGACAATATATTTCTTGATTGAATTCGATTTTCTCGACCACGTCATATAAAGCATCGTTGATTTATATATCTTCATCATTTTGGTTTAAGAATTATTTTTCGTTAGTCTTGGTACTTATCCATATCTGGTAACAAAATCATAAAAACTACACAAAGCAAGACCCCAAAAAAAAAAAGAATATTAAGAACACCCCCTTCCTTATTCCACACATAAAGAAGTCACTAATATTCCCATCCTTTAATTAAAGCCCATTTCATTAGGGAGACAAAAAAAGGGAGAAAAGTGCTTAGCTGCTTATTTAAAATTAGATACATTCTTCATTCACAGGGGCTAAAGATTGAAATTCAGAATCTTTACTTGTTATAAGAACCTCCCTAATTCCCACTAATTAAAAAAGAATAGATCCCTAATTAAGGTATATACCAATTACCTGTTACTGAATTTAAAGTTTTCCGATTTGACGTATATATATATATACCCACATACATTGAAAACAGATTCTTAGCAATTTATTAATTTAAACTTTGATTTAAATTTAAACACAAGTGGTTTCATAAAGTTAACTAATAATTTCAACTGCTATTTTATTTTTAAATTTTTTGGTGTTATTATTTTTCCATCGTCCTTTGTTTTGCATTAACATTTTTTAGGGAGAATTCCAAACCTTTCCTGCGTGTATTCACCCACCCCTCCTCCTCGTTCTTCGCTCCCTAACTCCCACTAAAAAAAAGAAAATCTTTTTTTTTTTAAAGAATAAAGAAGATTACGCGTGCCAGCCATTTTTTCTTGTTCTGTTTATTTTTTGTGAGTTTTGTGTCGTTAAAAAGATTTTTACTTGAAATTAAGTCCAAGGGGAAAATTCTGTATAAGCATAAATTTATACTGACAACTGCTATAAATACACTGTTTGTTTACACTTTGAAGAATTGATATTATATATAAATATATTATTATATTCCTCCCTTTTAAATTTTAATCAACCACACTTGTCTTCATTAGTTTATCTGTTCCTTTCTTTCCTTTTCAATCCTTTATCCAATTTTGGTTTCATTATAGTGTCATAATTTATTACTGATAACTTAATTTTGTACCAGCCCTCATTTTTTACACTTTTTTTCCGTTAGCGAACCCCCTCCTCGTGAGTCCCGCTATTTTTGGTAATAAAAAAAAATAAAGCATACATTATTTTGCATTCAATCATCTATTTCAAATAATTGTTATACATTATCAACATTATCATCGATTTATTACCGATAATCATCAACTATTTTGTAATAGGTCACTTTTTTTAATTTTTTTTTTAAAAAAAGTATATATCAGATTCTATAAAATATTTCTCGAGGAAATTTCTTAGATCAAATCATTATACATCACAACTTATTTATACAACTACATACGATATGTTATTTCAAAACGTTATACTTTCAAGTTTAGCTTTGATACTGACAGCTTATGCTGCGCCAATGCCAGCTGCTGCAAGCATTCCTAAATTTGAAAAATCAGAAACCGTCAGATTAACCAAGTCTGCTTTAGAGTGGGATTATGCAAATGACAAAATCCAAGGGGTGAATATTGGTGGTTGGTTTGTTCTTGAAGCTTATATTACTCCATCTTTATTTGAAGTTTTTGAAGTTAATGGTGATCAATCTGGTGTTCCAGTTGATGAATATCATTATACCCAATATTTAGGTGCAGAAGTTGCCGAACAACGTTTACAAACTCATTGGAACACATGGTATACTGAAGCAGATTTTGCTGGCATTGCTGCTGCTGGATTAAATTTCGTTCGTATTCCAATCGGTTATTGGGCTTTTCAATTATTACCTGGTGATCCATATGTTCAAGGTCAAATTTTCTATTTGGAACGTGCTTTAGCATGGTGTAATCAATATGGTATAAAAGCTTGGATTGATTTACATGGTGCTCCAGGTTCTCAAAATGGTTTTGATAACTCTGGGTTAAGAGATGTCTTAGATTGGCAAACTGGTGATAATGTTCAAGTTACTTTGAATGTTTTAGATGGTATCTTTCAAAAATATGGTAATGGTAATTGGTCTGATACTGTTATTGGTATTGAATTAGTTAATGAACCATTAGGTCCATCTTTAAATATGGGTGAAATTGAACAATTTTATCTCCAAGGTTATCAACAATTAAGAGCAACTGGTTCAGTTACTCCAGTTATTATTCATGATGCTTTCCAACCATTAGGTTACTGGGATACTTTCATGACTGTTGAAAGCGGTGATTATTGGAATGTGGTTGTTGATCATCATTTCTATCAAGTTTTCGATGTTGGTCAATTACAAATGACAACTGCTCAACATATTTCTACCGCTTGTAATTGGGGTTGGGGTCAAAAGGCTGAATACCATTGGACCGTTGCTGGTGAATGGTCAGCTGCCTTGACTGATTGTGCTCCATGGTTAAATGGTGTTGGTAGAGGTTCAAGATGGGAAGGTCAATATGATAGTTCTACCTATATTGGTGATTGTACTCCATACCTTAACTTAGGTACCTGGCCAGAATCTTACCAAGTTGCTACTAGACAATTCATTGAAGCTCAATTAGATGCTTTCCTTCAAACTGGTGGTTTCGTGTTCTGGAATTGGAAAACTGAAAGTGCTGTCGAATGGGATTTTTCAAGATTAACTGCAGCTGGTCTTTTCCCATCTCCACTTTCTGACAGACAATATCCAAACCAATGTGGTTTCTAATTATATAACTAATCAGTATAACACTACATAAATCATCATCATATTCATCTTCATTTCTTCATTGCTTTTTATTGTTTTGTTTTGTTTTGTTTTTCCTTTTTTTTTGCTTTTGCTTTAGCTTTTGCTTTTTGTTTTTAGGTTGTATTGATTCGTTACCTGATTCATTTTTTGATACTGCTTTCCTTATAGCTGAAATTTTTTATAGATTCAACCAAAAGAAAAGAAAACAACATTCAATTAAATCTTTATTATCATAATTATAAACAAACATTTTTCTGGTATGTGTTTTATTTTAATGCAACTCCACTTTTCAATCTTCAAAAAAGTTAGTTTATTTGTTCTTATTAATTAATTTATCCGTTACTTTTTTGCTCTAAAGTTTTCTTTATCTAGCTACTTCTATATACTCTTTATATGTTCTTCCTACATATTTAGAATACACATATGTTAATAATATGCTATCATCGCCTTCCATTGTACTACAATTGTCACGGAATAATTTTTTCTCCTGTTTATGTCACTTCTTTTTGAGTTTTTGCAACTTTTTTTTTTTCTTCTCTTTTCTTTTTGTTTTTTCTTAGCGCCAGCGAGAATCTGAGGCTTTTGTCGGGCTTTGCATATGCCCGTTCCCATTCCCATACATTCGATGCTTATTTTCATCTTACAGACCATCTATTTCATGTTTTTTAAATCCTATATAAAGATCACCTAATTCCTCATGATCCACAGTTCTAACTCATAATTAAAGCTTAATTTTCATTTTAAGTAATTGTCCTGCAAATTTCGCAACCATATTACAACTCAAAATTAACAATGTCAAACACTCAAATTATAGTAGATGAATTCAGATGGGAGGATTTATCACTTACTATCCATAAAGATGGTGAAAAGACTGAAGACAAGAAAATTATCGATAATGTCAATGGTATAATTCAAAAGGGTGAAATAATGGCCTTAATGGGTCCATCTGGTTCAGGTAAAACTACTTTATTAAATATGTTGGCTCATAGAGCTAATCCAAAATCATCTGTGCAATCTGGTAATATTTACATTAATGGAAAATTATCAACTCTATCTGATATTAAGAACTTATCGTCATATGTAGAGCAGGAAGACTCTTTGATTGCTTCTTTGACAGTTCAAGAAACTGTTGATTACAGTGCTAGATTCTCCCAAGTTGATTCTCAATATAGAAAGCCTTTGGTTAATAATATGTTAGAAAAGTTAGGTTTAAAAGATCAAAGAAATGTTAAAATTGGTAATCCATTCTTAAAGGGAATTTCAGGTGGACAAAAGAGAAGAGTCAGTATTGCATCTCAATTAGTTACAACTCCTTCAATTTTATTCTTGGATGAACCTACTTCTGGGTTAGATTCGGTCGCTTCAAGAGAAGTTATATCCATGATTAAACAACTTGCTAAACAAGAAAATATGATTGTTATTTGTTCCATTCATCAACCTTCGACTTACACTTTTGAATTATTCGATAAGGTGATCTTCTTATCAAAGGGTCAAACTATTTATAACGATAGAGTTGATAAGTTAGTTAAATATTTTGAATCAATAGGACATGCTGTTCCTTCATATATTAATCCTTCAGAATATGTTCTTGATCTTATTAATACTGATTTCAATAATTCAGTTGATCCTATGGAATCAGATTCGGTATCGGAAAAGGATCATACCCTTCAAGCGTTAATCGCAAATTGGAAACATAATGAAAATTGTCAAACTCAACTTACAGAAGCTCGTGAATTGGAAACCTCTAAATCCAGTTCAAAAACTATGCGGACTGAAGTTAATAATACTTGGATTCTTTTCCATAGACTGTTGGTTAAAGCAAGAAGAGATATCTTAACATATTATGTTAGAATGATCATGTATTTAGGATTAGCCATACTAATGGGTACAGTTTGGTTAAGACTTGGAACTGATCAAAAATATATTCAACCTTTCATTAATGCTATCTTCTTTTCAGGTGCATTCATGTCTTTCATGTCAGTTGCATACATTCCATCATATTTAGAAGACTATCATTCCTTTAAAAAAGAAAGATTAAATGGTTTGTATGGTCCTTTGTCATTCACCGTTTCTAATTTCTTAATTGGTTTACCTTTCTTATTCTTAATTGCTTTAGTATTCAGTATTGTCACTTTCTTCATGTGTAATTTCCATAATCGTGCAGTTGGATTCTGGATGTATTTAATGTGGCTATACTTAGATTTGATTGCAGCTGAATCAATGACAATCTTTATTACTACCCTCTTCCCCAATTTCGTTATTTCGTTAGCTTTGACTGCATTTGCTAATGGTCTTTGGATGTCAGTAGGTGGATTTTTAGTACCAGCTAATATTCTTAATAAGTTTTGGTATTATACGTTTTACTGGGTTGATTATCAAAGATATGTGTTTCAAGGTATGATGTTTAATGAATTTTCATATAGAAATTTTGATTGTGATTCTCAATGTCATTGTATGTATGATTCTGAATTATCCAATCAATGTAAAATTGTTGGTAATGCCGTATTAGAAAACTTGGGGTATTCTTCAAATGATAAACATCTTTGGGTAGGTGTTTTGATTGCATTAATTTTTGCCTATAGATTTGGAAGTTATTTAGTTTTAAGATTTAAGAGATAATTCATTAGCTAGTCTTCAATAAAAAAACTTTAATATATTTTAATATTTAATATAGTTTCTATGTGTATCTATAATTTTGAATATGGTTTTGCTAATTTCACATAAGCTTTATCATTTTTTAAACCTTCTAATATTTCTAACATCACTGAAGATGAATATTCGTAATCCAGTATTTCATTATAAATTTGAGCAGAAAATCTAGCATATAACTTATGATTATGAACTGATAATGGAATATAAGTATTATAGTCAGTAAACATCTTGGAAAATATAATATTAACAAAAGCTTCAAACTTTTCTTCAATTAATTTTATGTTAATACCATACTTTTCAGTTGGTACTTCAATTGTAATCAAAGCATTTGATAAAGTACCCTTTGAATTTTCTAACTTCTTTGTACCCCCATTTTTTGGTAACTAAATCACCTAATTCCTGAGCTAAACCATAACAATATTTATTAATGGTTTCTTCACCACCACAAATTTCATTTCTGAATTTGATAGCTTCAGGGATAACTAAAGTTGAAGAATAATTTTTAGTACCAAAGAATGCAAATGTATCAACAAATCTAGTCTTTTCACCTTCTTCATCTAAATTAACTTTATCGTCAAGATAAGAATGGGAGATTGGCATGGTGTGAACTTGATGATGATGTTTTGAATCAACGTATAATACAGCGCAACCCGCTGGAACAAACAACCATTTATGTAAATTGGAAGTATAAAAGTCTGGTTTCAAAGTACCTAAATTTAAGGAAGTTACTAAACCAATACTATGAGCACCATCAATTAATGATAACACATCATATTTACGACATGATTCAGTTAATTTTTCAAATGGGAATCTAACCCCTGGCATTGAAATAACAGTATCAAATAAACATAACTTTGGCGATTCTTTCTTGAACACGTTTTCAAATTTACTAATAATTTCATCATCTTCAATTGGATAATCTAAGGTAATAATAACAGGGACAATACCATATCTATTCTGTAAGAATTTCACAGTATTGTGACATGCACCATACACCGTACTTGGAATGACAATCTTATCCCCCTTTGCGAATGGATAACTTCTCAAGATAGTGTTCACACCACTAGTAGCATTATCAACTATAGCAAGATTACGATAATCACATTTAAGGATTTCACTAACAGCTTTTAATGACTTTTCATATCCTTCTAAAATCTCAACTCTAAAAAAATAATCAGGATAATTGTAATTTCTTTTCAATTGTTCATAATATTTTTCTAATACAATTGTGGGAGAAGCACCATATGATCCATGATTAACGGGAGTGATTTTACTATCGAATTGTTTAAAGTAAGTTTCACGGAACTTCTTTCCAAAAGGAATAACTGGCTGGTTCAGGACTGTCATCTGATCAATTGACTTGTTAACTGTTTATTTGATACAATTGAAGAACAACATCGATAGTAAATAAGGATTATTTTTCATGTTATTTATAATCTAACCTCACCCTGGTTATCAGAGCCGCATCAACTGTTATTTTCTCCTTCCGCCTTATTTAGGACATTTATGCGATATGAGTAATAATATGGGTGCAATTGTTAGTTTTGTTAACGATTGTTGATAGCAATTATTTTCTAACTAATTATTTATTTTATAGATATCTCAAATAATACGGTTAATTATCCTTATTAGTCACATTGTTTGTTGTCTTATTTGACTCCACAATGGAATAGATGTGACATCTTGGCAACATTATCAATATGATATACGTAATCTATTTGACTCAATTGGGATATAAGCATTATTGATCTCAGTTAATGAGATGATATTCAGTCACGATCTACATTATTATAAGAATTTGGCTCATATTTTCGTTTATTCAGTATCGATCATTCTCTGTAAAACTGTATGAGCGTGACTCAATGTGGTCCGTGTATATAATTAAAGACAATTACAATCTTTTACGATTAGTAATCGCTTCTGTAGAATAGTTAATTCCAATATTAATTCATCACTGTTGAATTAAACGTTTCACAGTTAACTTGTTACGTTTATTTCGATATATGCCTCAACCATAGCCTTGCTTATCTTGGAAATATGACTTGACATCGTGGTTCCGCTTACATAAATATAGTGATAATGGAATTTGATCAGCTACAAACATTTTAACCATATTCATGGTAGTACTATTGATGATTTGAAGTCCATATACATTTCATTTACAATGGGTTAAGATCACTATCAACTATCCTTAATGAATCAATGGTTGTTAATAGATAAATGCATCACCATTAATATGCAGGAACATCAACGTTTTTCTTGTACGGTAAATTTTCTGTACGAAGAAAGCCTATAACCTCCTAACCAACCTTATTATATCTAGTCAAGTTTCAACGCCATTTTCAAGTATCAACTCTTAATAATCTGTCATCCTTTTGTATAGCCTGATGAGTTACAGAATCTGAGAATAATTGTGGTTTTCGTTAATAAATAATTGATAAATCAAATGTTGCCCTTCAGATTCCTTATAAAGCATAATCATGGGCAGATTGGACTTTTAACCAGGCGAATAGGTTGGATGAACCAATATCGACCCTTAACACGGACAATCCAACCTTTAATACGGAAAAATAATGCATCACTAATTACGGGTTTACGTCGATACAGTAATGTACCATCTAATGATAATGAAAAAGTTAATAGTAGCAACAAGTTAAATGAAAAATCTGATTCAAAGAGTCAAGAGCCTAAATTAGATCTAGCTCAATTAAATCGAATAACAAGAGAACAACTCCTTTCTAAAGCCAATAATATGTTTTCAAGATTACGAATAAGATTGAAATGGTTATTAAAAAAGTCAAATCGACCATTCAATACCGATGATTATTCGGCTGTATTTTCATGGCTTGTAATGGGAAATGTCTTACTTATATTCCTTGCAACCACCACTTTTGTATCATTAATCATATTCACAGCTAATACAGTTTTAGCTCAAGAATTTGTAGCTAGAAAGTTAGGAGAATTCATAACAAAAAACTCAAATTTAACTGTCACTTTCGAACATGCCATTGTCCCAGGTTGGTCAGATGGGAAAATTAGTTTTAGAAAGTGTTTTGTTAGTAGACGTCCAACTTCAAAGAAGAAGTTTATTAAAGGCTCACAGGCGGAGGCTTATGCTGCAAGTTTGCACAATCATCGTGAAGATGAGAAGGAAGAAGAATTTGAAGATGATGGTAATTATACACAATATGATTTAACCATGGAAGAAGTTAACGTGACTTTGTCCTTCAACAAATGGGTCAACGGGACCGGTATTGTTGAAACCATTGAAGTTAAAGGTATGAGAGGAGTAGTTGATAGAACTCATGTACATTGGGATCCTGATGATGATGCCACAAATTATAAGAATATTTATCATCCTGGAGACTTTGAATTTGAATCGTTTAAAATGGAGGATGTTTTATTCACATTAAAGCAGCCCTTGGGGTTCAGACATTTCGATGTAGCAATCTATAATTGTGAATTACCCAGATTGAGAAAGCATTGGTTATTTTATGATTTCTTAAATGCCAATATAATGAGTGGTTCTTATGATAATTCACTTTTCACAGTCCATAGAAAACAAAGACTTAATGATTTTGATGAAATGTCTGACATCAGTAAGAATTGGAAGAGAGTTACTCGATTAAGAGTGGATAGTTTAAGCATTGATCATTTGAATAGAGGTTTAGAAGGTCCTTTTGGTTGGATTACAAGTGGGAAAGTCGATATGATTGGTGATGCGATGTTTCCTCAAACTGATTCTGATTATAATATGACAGAAATAGTAAAGGTTATAACAGAATCAATCAGAAAAGAAGCAAATAGATATAGAAATCCTGAAGTGACAAAACCAGCAAAGCATCCTGATCAGCATATGAGATTGACTCATGATGATTTTAATGATATTCAAAAGTATTTTGTGTTGGATTTAACCATCAGATTAAATAATGTTAGAGCATCAGTTCCATTCCAAGCTCCAGAATTGAGTTATATCAATTATGCTTTGATCAGACCAATTGTGGGATATATCAACTCTAGAAATACTTTTATTGAAGTTAAGAATAGGGTAGTTAAAAACATTCAAGATTTCAGTGGTTCATGGACTTTATACGACTCATTATTGATGGATGATCTTTCTGAAGAATTTTATGACAATTTTGCTGATTACGTTGCTGATGAAGAGACAAGATTGTCTAGAATGAAAAGGGTTGGTTTCTGGTCAATGCAATTATTACTTCAATTGATTGTATTTGGTCTTGGTGCATTGTCATAGATGCCGTAAAATTATGCAGAATTACAAACAACAAAAGTGTAAATAAAAACCCAGTTTGTATTGAAAATAACTATACAAAACCAAAATAATGTAAATAAATAAATCAAGAATTGAAATCACGTATGATTATCTTCACATCCTCAAGATTAGGACGAAGATAGCAATGTAACTGGCAAGACTAATAACTGCCAAAAGAAGAACCGAATCTCCACTAGTTTTAAACATTTCCATATCCCTATCTGGATTATAGAAAATATCCACTGATGCTGCCTTATGTACTCCTATGAAATAAAGTAATGATCCATACACTGTGTAGATGGTTCCTATTGGTAAGAATTCCTTGGAGAATAATTTAATGATTAATATTGAAAACGATAAGCAACCGATTGCACTTCTGGTGTATGCCCCTTCGTAAGTTCTTTGATGTGCTCTGACATCTAGCTTGTGACCACTGGATAAGATATCAAGCCTAGAAGGAAGCCTATCCCTCATTGGTGGTGGGTGTAGTTCTGACATTCTAATACTAGCTGAATAGAGTTAGCTGTTGATGATAGTTTAACTGTGGATCTTTGATATTTCTAAAGCGCTAATTTAACATCACCAAAAAAT
The DNA here is from genome assembly GCF_036884675.1 of Scheffersomyces coipomensis. NCBI lineage: Eukaryota > Fungi > Ascomycota > Pichiomycetes > Serinales > Debaryomycetaceae > Scheffersomyces > Scheffersomyces coipomensis. The sequence goes on along the minus strand of NW_027042898.1, from coordinate 272,397 downwards.
AAAAATAAAAAATAAATAAAAAATTCTTTCAGGTATCACCAAAATTGCTATCAAATATTCAAACTTTCCATTCAAATCTTTCATTTAGTTCATATATCTTCCTTTAAATCGTGTACATAACCCTGCATTGGCAATATTCTAATAAAACACCATTCATTGTGGCCCGTCAATAGAATAAATTCACAGAAAATGCTTGCAAGGGGGATAATAAGCAGGCAATTGTCCCCACGACTAACAACAAGAACTCATCAATATCTTTCCCAACAGAATATAAGAATAATAAATAGCCGGCTTCCATCATCTCCATCTATAGTTCAATCTGCATCATCCTATCATACCAAGACTGATAAGTCCATAACTCGAACTAACGTTACCACAAGCTCAAGAAACTCTAAAATCCTAAACTTCCTTCGAAAACAATCTCCACATAGCTTATCTGATCCGGGATCTAGCAGTTATGATGATCTATATATGGATAGGTACAATGATGAAGACCCTGATATTTATAGCATGGTACAACCTGTAACACCTAATGATTTATATGTTTCTTGTACCATATTCGATATTAATGGAAATATTACAGCTGTTTCTAAAAAGTATCCTAGAATGACATTTTTAAAAGATAATTACTTGTTTGCAAGAGATTTGAGAAAGATTGATACATCCTCCATTGATAATATTCCAACAATTATGGTAAGATCCCCAAATACTATATTGGTGAATTTGTCGCATATAAAGGCGATTATTAAGAAAGATACCGTTATGATCTTCGATACTTCAACTCCTGCGATTGCCAAAAGGTTAGGTTTCTTCATGTATGACTTGGAAATGAAGTTGAAATTACCATCTGGAAATGTTCCTTTTGAATTCAGAGCTTTAGAAACCATCCTTATCAGTGTTATGAGTTATCTTGAATCAGAATTAAAAACTCATTTATCTTCTTGTGGTCAGATCTTGGCAGAGCTTGAAAATCAAGTCAATAGAGATCGATTACAAGATTTATTAATCCAGCTGAAACAATTATCCAGTTATTATCAAAAGGCACTTTTGATTAGAGATGTCTTAGAGGAGCTTTTGGATAATGATGAAGATTTAGCAGGAATGTACTTAACGAATATCAAGAAATTTGATCCAAAAGTAGAAGATTATGAAGATTTAGAAATGATTCTTGAAGCTTATTACAAGCAAAGTGACGAATTTGTCCAACAAGCGGGTTCTTTACTTAATGATATTAAAGCTACTGAAGATATTGTAAATATCATGTTGGATGCCAATAGAAATTCTCTTATGTTGTTTGAACTTAAGGTGACAGTATATACATTGGGATTTACAGTAGCTACATTATTACCTGCATTCTACGGTATGAATTTGAAGAATTATATAGAAGATTCAAATTTAGGTTTTGGAGCAGTTGTAATATTTTCAATTATTCAAGGTATTTTATTCACGCTTATAAATTTCAGAAAATTACATAGAGTTCAAAAATTAACTATGATGGGAACTCATACTTCAGGTAAGATTCCAAAATCAAGTCCCAAATTCCATCATAGCTCGAGTCCAGTGGGAACCTTTTATAAAGATAAATGGTATTATAGATTAATTTATGGTTCGAGAAATAAAAAATATGATCCATCAGTTCAAGAGAAAGATGCTATATGGAGAATGCTTAATGACGATAAACCACATAATAAATAGTTAGATAGATTAAATTAAAAGTCAACATTACATTGTAAATAGTTATTATAAATATATGATATTTTATTTTATGCGGGTTTCTATTTAGACAACTATTATACATATTAGAGTACTGATAATACTCTAATCCGAATCTTCTGATTCATCAGATTCATTTTTATTTACGACAGCAGTATCTTCATCTAAATCTTCTTCATCACTTTCTGCTTTAACGTATTTAGGTAAATCATTTTCATCTTTAGGTTCTGGGATTTCAACAATGGTGTCTTCAGCATCATCGAATCTTTTATGTTTGGTGGTGGTAGTTTGAGACGTAATTGATGAACGTCTTTCACTGAAAAGTGGTTGAGCATCCTTTTCGCTGCCTGGGGTTATTAAAGTACCTTCGACAGATACAACTCTACCGGTGGAATGAATGGCTTTAACTGTGAATTGTAATTTACCTTCAATTTTGATTTCATTTTCATCCATCCAATATCCGAATGATTTGAATTTATTGGCAGTATCATCAGCAATTTCATCAACTTGACTTGGAACGAATTGCCAACTTGTAGGAATGTTGAATTTCTTTATAGATGCATTGAAAGTGTCATGGATTAATAAACCCAAATGTGAAGCAGTTTGCATATAAATATGACCTTCAAGAACATCACCAACTTGTGGTCTCCAGACTAAAAAGTCAACTGTTATCCATAAGAAAGTGAATGGAGATGATCCTTCAATCTTTGCTACTGAGATTGTTCTATCTTTACTATCTTCAGATATATTATCTTCGGATAATTTTATGTTTGAATAAGCTAACACTACACCCTTTGCTTTTGAGAAGTACTGCATGATTAATGGATCTAAATGTTGAGCTTTTATACCATTGATTGGATTATCAAGATGAACTGGTGCCAATGACACATATAAGGAGGTGGAAACAGTATGGAAGCATTGTGATATTCCTTCGTCGTTTAAAGGGTTGGTTGATTTAGGTTGAATAACTGACTTTCTTCTCTTGAAAGAAGAAGTGACATTATCTGAACCACCACTTCTTTTCTTAATCTCTGTCGACATCAGTGAGGATCCTTTCCGAGGGTTTTTCTTATTTCGATTTCAAATATATTGTTCTCGTCTATTAAAAACACTTGAAAATCTATATATAAATAACCTTTGAATCTATAAATGTTCTATTTATACCAGTTTAAATGATTTCAATATTATTTTTCAAGATGAGACTGTCTCAAAAAAATTGAAAAAAAAAAAATTAAAAAATTAAAAAAAAAAATATTGATGCCTGCATATACCATACCATACCGTACTATCATCTTCATCTTTGTATTATACACTTTTAGATATACCATTACTTCTAGCAGCTGCGATCTGAGCATGAGCAAGAGCAGAAGGTTGAGGTGGAGGCGGGGCATCAGATATGATTTCTTCATCTATTGGATTATGGACTTGCTTTTTAAATGATATACTTTCTTCTTTCTTTAACAATTGATCTTTCTTTTTGAATGTAGATGGAGATGAATGTTTAACATTGACTTTGATTGGATTTCTAAACATGGCAAAGTTTCGCAAGATTGCATGAGAATACTTGGTTGGAGCATCTTCTTCAGCAGTATATTCTGCTACACCTGTGAATCTTACCTTCTTCAAAGTAGAATTGCTACTACTATTATTACTTGATGAAAGGGTAGATGATGAGGGAGATTTAGATAATGGTACTTCACCTCCTTCTTCTGGTAATTGTGGAGTCACACTATTACGTTGAGTATTTAGTCTTGTAACTTGATCTCTGGTTCTCTTTGGCTTAGGAGATGCGATAGTATTAGTAGTAGCTACAACTGTATTGAGTACTAATGGTGGCGATGAACTTAACGGCTCAGGAGATGGGGTTTCCTTAATTGGTACATCAATATATCTTCTGATAGGAGTGGCAGAAGGAGTATTAGGATCGAATGTAACAGAAGTCAATATTTCCTTCTGTTGTGTCATCATCGAACCTGATTTGGCAGCCTGTCTTATATGTTGTTGCAATCTTTGATTTGCACTTAGTTTAGGGGAAGATTTCGATGACTGAGAATCTTCTTCTTCTTCAACAACCAATAATTTTTTATTCTTATTATTTACTGGAGTTGGAGAAATAGCTGAGTTCTTGATGGTATTTAAAGTTGGTTGTACTGGTTTCCTATTAATACTTCCACTAGGAGATCTCAATGAATTATTAGATGAATTTGATGATATACTACCGTTTCGAGTTAAAGCTGCTGCAGCACCTGAAGTAGCTATCTTCTCATCTAAAAGTGTTGATGCACTTTTAATTGGTTGAGAATTTGATCTTCTTCTACCAATAACTGAAGTAGTACTTGCGTTACTAGCATCATTCCCATTCGATTCTATGTTTGATAATGACGAATTATGATTTAAGAATATTTGGGAGTTAGGTCTTGCTCTGATAGGTGATGAAGTTGGAGTTCCTGCTGCTGCTTGAGTGGTTAGGAAAGCATTTCTACTTGGAGAAGTAAGTGAATTCTTTCTTAATAACGGTTTAGAATTATTACTTCCATTACTTCCAATACTAGATATTGATGATGATCGAGATCCTCTTGTAACTGTTTTCTCCCCAATTTCAAGTTTCTTCAACCCCTTTTCCAAACCAGTCTTATTAGTTGATGGGAATGCTTCTAATTCATTACTACTAACGCCATTTGCCTTTTGAGAGGCTACCAATGATCTTCCAGTTGCAGATGTAATATTAATCTGAGGTATTCCACCTTCATGAAACATTTGATAAACATCAAATAAATTCTTCTTGGGTAATTGGTAGGTCTTCCTAAATCGAAGTTCAGATGTAATCCATTCTCTTCCAAACGATATCACTTTCTCAAGTGATCCATCTAACATTACGAAACCTTGATTAACGAAATTAATCAAATCATTAACATTTTTAATATTAACTTCAAATTGAGAATCTTGACGAATTAATCTAGTTAAATTAGCAATCAAAGTACCATTCTTTTTCATGGAATTAAGCATATCATTTAAATTTGTTAAGTAGTGGGATTTGAAATAATTGGCATTTTTCAATTGAAGTAAGAATCGAGAATCAGTAAGATGATCTTGATTTGATAAATATATCTTTCTCCCCACTTTTCGGAAAATAGTATACATTTCATTTAATCTTAATGTCAATAAGAAGATTTTATGTAAACTGAATTTATCCACAGCTTTATTTGGAGTATGTTTTAAAGTTTTTAATTGAGTTATTAATGGTTTTAATTTATCATTTAAAGTTGATTTTAATTGAGTATTGATTAAGAAAAGCATTTTAATATCCATATCAATTAAACTTCCCTCTACGAAATTTTCATTCTGTAATAAAGTGGAATCTTTAGGTAAATCAAATATCACATTTGAAAAATTAAGATCAATATCTTCTTTAGCATTGAATATTTCATCTTGAATAATTCTTTCAAGAACAGTATAATAATCAGATCGATCAATTCCATATAATTTCTGTTGTTCAATTTTAGCTTGTGCAAGTCTCTTTCTATACCCTTGTAAACAATGACCACTTAGTATTTCCAAAGCTTTTAAACATTTCAAAGCTAAGCTGATTTTTGGTAATTCATTTAAAGCAGTCATATGAGTATCAGGTGTATCATATGAGATATGGGTGGTTGTGGTGGTGATATTAACAGGAGTTGATTTGAATAATTTGAAGTTTGATAATAATTCTAGTTTGGCATTAAATGAACTATCGCTTATAGCAAAGACATTCCCTGTTAATAGCACGATGAATTGTAAAAGAGGTAAACTTTCAAATTTCAATTCAGGTTTGGTAGAGATTGATTCAATACTACCATTTGGTTCCATTGGAGTTGTTGCTTGATTAGTGGATGAAGAAGAAGTTAAAGATGCAGTGGGGGATGGAACTTCAATCGCACATTTTGAACTTAATGATTTTAAACTCTTTATGAACACTTCTAGTTTAGTGATAGCATATTGATATTGAAGTATTCGACAATCCAATGATGTGATATTCTTTACTTCGATCTTTTTGATATCTATTAATGGTGGTGATGAGGATATATCATTACTTAGGATAGTACTTTCACTTGAAGTCTTCGCTACTATCAGTTCACCATTGGAAGATGAACTAGATATTTCTAAAGGTGTAGATGAAGGAGTATCAGGTTGAATAGATGACTCAGATGAGGGTGACATGGTTGATGATTGGTATGGGTGTTGTTGTTGCTGTTGTAGTTCGGGTGATAAGTTGGTAGGGTTGATGTAGTTATACAAAATGTTTGTTACTGAATTTAAATTAATCTTGAAAAATTTAACCAGGGGGTACGTTTACAGGAAAGTTATTCAATCAAAGAATATAGTTAAAAGTAAGATGAAGTATGAGTTATGATATGAGTAAGACGTAATATATGAATAACGGGCTGGCTCTGAAATTTTCTATTGTATAAATGGTTGTTTGTTGACTATGAAAAAGGTAAAAGCTTAAATATGGTTATGGATTATGGGTTGGTGTGGATGAGTATCAACCTTTTTTTTTGGGAAATGGAAGGTGAGTCAACAATACTAAAGCCGTGCTGAATGAGATGTAATGATTCTATATGATAAGCACTTACTAATAGAGTTTGATGATATAAATGGATGATAAAGATGGGATAGATAGGTTTGTTGATGATAAGGAATTTGGTGGGGATTGTTCACTTTGTTTAAAAACTGGGCAGGATTTAAATTGAAACGCGGTCACGTGAGAGTTGGTTCTATAAATTAATTAACCATAAATGAAGATGTTTAATGAGTTTAGTTCTATGGTTTACTGTATTATAAGATTATTATCAATGCTTTTTGTTGCGTTGAAGTTGATTATATGTTGATTATATGGCATCTGTAGTGGATATATTGAATTGGAATGGCATCAACTGTGTAATGTGAAGGTTAAGAAAAAGACATTTTATCTCTAGCGACATTATGTCGTGGCGTCTGACAACTTTTTTTTCAGTAACAACGCTTTGTCCATATACACTTTATATTTACCACCCTTCTTCAAGTCAAGTCAATTACTTCAGATCAAAACAACTACAATGGCTACTTCATCGTCTACTTTAGTGCTCTACTTTGTAGGTATACTATTATTAATCCATTCAGGATACTCTTCCTATGAATTCCATAAATTATCCTCCCTTTCACATCATAGTCAAGATTTGCCTCAGGATATATTACTTGAAACTTTAATTGGGATAGTAGTGATTGTGATTGGAGGTATAAGTTCAATTGAAAATCCAAATGCATTATCCTTAAATGGAGAATTGATTATTCCTGAACATAAATATCTTAAACCTATTCAAATGAAGGATTCAGTTAAATTAAATGAAAAGATTGGAATTAGTGATTATGAAGACTTAAATTCAAGACTTCCATTTATAAATATTGTTAAAAAGAGAAAAGAATATGATGATTTTATTAAAAGTTCTGAACAATAAGAGAAACATCAAAATATACAGGCTTACAATTAATAGTTTATAAGTATAAATATATGTAATTTTTTGAATAGTTTACAACTTTTTTTGCTTAAATAAAAGGTTTGATCTATAATAGTAGTTAAGAGTAATTAAGGAGTCAGGGTATGAAAGGAGAGCGAATACCACTGTGAAGCAGTCGATGCTAATAAGCTGAATAAATCAACCAGATAATCAATCTAACGATTGATTGACTTATTGAGTCTTCTTTTCAGCTTGAACTTTCATTTTTTGTTCTCTTGATTGTTTACCCTTTGGACCAGCTTCAGTATCTAAAACAAAATCCCACCATCTGAATGAAGATGCATAACTTCCAATGAAATAATGATGATGTTCATCATGATGATCAGCACCAGCCCAGAAAGGTAAGAAATGATGTAATGACCATGGGAATTCATAACCTGAATGAGCATCAACAGCTTGGAATAATCTTAAAATGATCCAAACACAAATAGTGAAAAGATGTAATTTTTTAGTGATAATACACCAAATAATTGGAATACCAACAGTACCAAAACCTAATAATGCAACTTCAATAGGATGAGCATATTCAGCAGCTAACCCGAATGGAGCAGCATATCTATGATGTTGTTTATGAATATATTTATAAAAGACTCCATGATGTAAACCTCTATGGAACCAATAATGCCAAGCATCTTCAAGAACAAAGAATACCGTTAATTGAAGTAAAATATCGGTAATAGGAGGAAATGGAACTTGAAAACTTATCCCAATTTGTTTACATAAAGGATGAAAAAACCAAATTGGGAAAGCTTCAACTAAGAAATGAGATGTTAAAACTGATTTAAGACATTCCCATTGTTCTTGATTTGAAGGTAATTTAGTTTCTTGAATTCTATATTTATCAAAATAAGGAATTCTTTCAATAATAAACCATGGTAAACATCTACCAAAATAAAATAATTCATGAACGCAAAAGAATAATAATCCAGTAGCAAATATATCATTACCCATATAATAATAATATGAACCCCATAATTTTTCAAATACATTTAAAGATTCAATTTGATTAAAGTTATTAAATGCATCACTAAAACTGGTTACATTGGTAAATCCAGTATAATCGTGATAAACTTGACTGGCCATTATGTATGTATGTATGAATATGTTGTGATTATGCAAAGTGAAAGATGATAGACCAAATAAGGTAATGGAAATAGAAACCTAAAAACCGTTGGAATGTAAGGGGGAAGGAGAATACACGTATAAGCCAATGATTTACGGAACGATTATATGGTCTGATAAGTTTCTTAAATACTTAAAATGACCTGTTGTAGATATAGCTTTCTTGATCAATAAACTCGATGAACTTTGTAGATACAAATTTTGTTACGCGGAAAATCAGTTCATTTTTATATAATCAATTTTTACCATACAAATTAAATACCACAAAACGGAATTCAATAAATTTTTTTTTTTTTCATTTTTTTTTTTGAGCTAAACGATGAAAAATGGGAACGAGCGTATAGGTTTAAAATAAAAATGAATTTATACGATACATAGGTTGTTGTATGCAGTATGTCGTATAAAAATAGAAGGTCCAGATCACTACTATGATAAATTTTGCATCTGAGAGATAACGTCGTTTGTACAGCCTTATCTCTATGTCTTCGCTAAGAATCGAATTTCTGATTGTGATAGTTATTCTAGGCAACGTCATTTCTATTTGTATCATTATGGTGTTGTAATTTTATCTTCCATACATTGAATCAACATACACTGAAGAACTGGTAAGCAATTTAATTTACCGAGAGCAGTATTCTCGTTATATACTTATTTATATATAACAAACACAGTAAAATCTTTGTCATATCTATTGCTTTACCCACTTCGAATTAAGGCCCGTGAATGTTAAGAACTTCGGGATTCAGAAATGTGGGATTCCGTATTCATTATATATATTATTCACTGATCCTGCATAACCAACTTTACTAATTATTGGAAATCTAAATTAATCGGAGCTAATGATTTCTAAACACCAGGGAGATAATTCATCCTCGAATGGAGTTTAACCAGTTAATTACAGACATAGTGTTGATAATTGTGCATAATATTTATAATAAACCACGGTGATTCACATTTGTCATCGTTATTCCCGTATGTCTAATTTTAAACGCCGAAACAGATTTATTGCTCGGTCGTTAAATTGATGCAAAATTCTTAATAGTCTTTAAACAAATCTATAAATAGGTTAATATATATATTAAACAATAATAAAAGATTAAAATGTAGAACATTAATCAAGTTGACTCTAACCATGACAGTACCATCTTTAAAATCAACCAATTTATTCAAACCAATTCAGATTGGTAACATTACCTTAAATCAGAGAATCGCTCATTTACCAACCACAAGGTTCAGAGCCACGGCTGAACACGTTCCAACTGATTTAATGTTACAATATTATACAGAAAGATCGATCGTACCAGGAACTTTGTTGATCGGGGAAGGTACTATTCCATCTGAAAAATTAGGGATCTTACCAAATTTACCTGGATTATGGAATGAACAACAATCTAAAGCTTGGAAAATTATTATTGATTCAGTTCATAAAAATGGTAGTTTTATCTCCATCCAATTAGGTACATTAGGTAGAGCTGCTAATCCTGCCATTTTAAAACAAAGAGGCTATGAATATTCTGGTGCTTCTGTGATTTATTTAGATGAAGATTCTAAAAAATTAGCTGAAGATGTTGGTAATCCACTTAAAGAATTAACTGAAGATGAAATTCATGATATCGTCGTTAATCAAATCCCCAATTCAGTTAAATTGTCCTTACAAGCTGGATTTGATATTGTTGAAATACATGCTTCTAGTGGTTATTTATTCGAACAATTCATTCATCCATCTTCAAATAAAAGAACTGATAAATATGGTGGTTCAATTGAAAATAGAACCAGATTCTTATTAGAAGTGATTGATAATTTGATTTATAATGAAGGTATTGATGCTAAGAAATTGGCTATTAGATTATCTCCTTATAATACTTTCAGAGGTTCATTAGGAGAAAATGAATCAGTTCATCCTATTGTAAATTATGGATATTTAGTATCTGAATTACAACAAAGAGCCAATAAAGGTCATCAATTGGGTTATATTTCGGTGGTTGAAAATACACCAGAAAGATCAAATACTGATTTCATTAGTCAAATCTGGCAAGGTGTGATCGTTAAATCAATTGCTTTTTCAGAATCATTTGATTTAAATCCAGTGGTGAAAGCAGTTGATACAGATGATCGTACTATTATTGGATTTGGAAGACATTTTATTGCTAATCCTGATTTAATTGAAAGATTAAAGAATAGCCTTGATTTGAATCCATTTGATCCACCAACCTTTTATTCTGGTACCAATCTTGGTTATAATACCTATTCAAAATATGGTCAACCTTTAGAAATTGATCAAGAAGCTGAAAAATTACATCGTGGTAAAAGTTTAGTTTAGTTTAATCTAAGTTTGTTTCCTCTTTTTTATAGTATAGAAGTATTCAATTCTGGTAGTTCGATTTTCAATGTTACTACATTTTTTATTCATCAATTTTACAAACCAATTATATATTTAAAGAATCGAAATTTAACAAATTTACAAAATGTTAAAAATTATATACAATAACCGTGAAAATGTTTAATTAAAATATTTAGATATAAGAACAAAAGAAAAAGGACGAGGAGTATTAGGATATATTTAAAATTAAATTTTTCAAAAAGAGATCATTATTCCGTTGTTTATATCTACCAACTAGTTGGTCCAAATGGTTCACCTGCAGGTAATACAACTCTGATAGCAGTAGCTTGCATATCCATAGTACCAAGGATAACATTGTTACCCCACCATGATGGAGCAGCAGTATTAGTTAAGTATAAAGCTAAGAAAATAATTAATGAAGACCAAGCTAAACCAATATCCATACCAGCGGATAAGGAATAGTTATATTTAGTCCACCAGTGGAACCACTTTCTCTTAACATACCATCCAAAGAATAAACCAACGGCACAGTATGAAGAATAATTATAAGCAGTGGCTGGAGGAATGTAACCGGTACCAGAGAAGAAGACTGGCCAATTTAAGTATCTAATTGGAGAATTTGGCCATTTTAATAAAACAAGATAGTTAAAGACTGGAGTTAAAGCACCAACAATAAAGAAATATAATAAACCATTGTAAGTTTGACCAGCGGAATATTGTCTTTGAGGACCAATAACACCCCAAATAATAGAAGCATTAAAGAAAACTCTACCATTTGGACAAGTGTAACCATCTTTTTGATCAGAAGAACATAAGTCGGAAATAGATCCATAACCCCATCTTAAAACAGCAATTTGAACTAAAGAACCCCAGATAGTGGCAATTAATTGGGCCCAGAAAACATTTCTTGGAGCAATCTTCATATAGTGACCTAATTTCATATCTTGAGCAAAAGTAACAGCTTGATTGTTGGTAATATAACCAAAAGTTTTGAAGAACATCATAGCAATTGGTTTACCTGGTAACATATAACCAATGATAAATTCGGTAACCACATTCAAACCAACAGCAATATTAGTTAAAGAATAGATAATGGCAACTGGAAGTAAGAAAACAATAGCAATTAAAAGAGCAATAACTAAAGCCCAAATTGGCATTTCAGTATTCCAAACTCTAATAGTAACAATAGAAAGTCCAAAGAAAATAAGGAAAACAATAAAATACCACCAATCTGGGACTTCCTTATACAGTTTCATTAATCTCATGTGAACATCAGGCTTTTCTTTCATTCTAATTTGAGTAATGATATCTCTACCGTGGAATAAAATGGTATGCATGATAGTAGCTAATATAGAAGCGAATGATAAACCATATGAAATAGCAAAAGTGGAAGATAAGAAAAGTGGAGAGTATTCCTTGTAAGCAGCTTCATTAAAAGTTAAAGTAACTGGATCAATAATCTTAGAAACGTTATATTGTGCACCAAATCTGTCATAAGAATCTGAAGAAGAAATTGGTAAGTATTGAGCGTACCAGACATTTGAGTAAGCAATAGCTGGGACAATAATCCAGAAAATAACGATAATAGATAAGAAAATGGTTGCAATGGTTCCAGCAGGTGGAATTAATGGAGAACCAATATAACCAGCAATTTGATTCCAATCTAAAGCAATGTTATTTGGGAATAAACCTAAACCGGTATTAGAACCGAATAATTGATTAATGATAACATTGTTTGGTTTAATCCAGGTAATCCATGAGAAGTATGACAAAGCTTGGAAAATATAACCTGGGAACCAATACCAGACGAAAGAACAAGTGAAAATAGTTAAGAAAAATGCTAAACGAGAAATTTTCCATCCATTAGCTGGGTGATTTTCATTAATATGCATGTTAGTTAAGAAAGTAGCAGTAACTAAATTTGATGGCCAAATGGCACCGGCTGGGAAAACAACAACTCTTCTGGCAATACCACCTAAGGCGAAACCAATGCATTGAGTAGACCAAATAGCACATAAATCAAAACCCCAACCGAAATCAGAGTTATAAAATTTATTTTGAGCAAGTAAAATATCAGTGGCATAAGCAGCACCACCACCAAAGGAAACATTTGCCATAATGGTAATAAGAGTATGTTCTTTGATGTTGAAAGGACCTGGATTTAATGAAACACCAAAGATTTTCCAATCTGGAACAACAGCAGCCCAAGCTCTACCTAATGGCCAAGCGATAATGGAGGTAACATAAGTAGTAATGGAGAAAGAAGGGGCGTGGAAAGAGAATAACAAATTCATACCACAACCAATGGTAGTTAAGATAAGACCAAGAACCCAAGATCTAATGGTTGATTGGAATAAAGTTGGATCATCAGTAGATGGAACAGCAGCTCTGACTTCTGGATAAGGAGAATCATCTTCAACAGTAATAGCAGCATAATCATCGTCGATAACATCTTGAATAAGATGAGAAGTAATAGGATCAAATTCTTGAGATTTTGAAACAACAATATCTAAGTTTTGATCACCAGATTCATAATCACTGACTTTCTTCTCTTCGACATCTACTTCGTTTGTCTTGGAAGACAACGCAGCTCTGATCTTTTCCATTTTCTTGATCTGTCAAAAGAATTAAATCAATAACGTTATACCAAGAAAAAGTACACAAGCAAAGAAGAAAAAAACAATAAACGAACAATCAGATCAAACTCAATCTAACTAAAGGAATTAGTAAACTATTTATATCAAGAATTTACAAACGATAATTATGTCTGATAACAAACCTCTACTCCACTTTAAAACTAAATTAAATTAAAAGAAATTGGCTTTTGTAACTTATAAGGCGCCGAACATAATGATGCCAAATTTTTGGCCGTAGATGTCTAGGGCTACATATAAAATTTCAGAACTTCATACGATTTGTTTCTGATAAACTATCAAACAAAAAAAAAAATTAAAAAAAAAAAAAAAAAGAAATTCCAACCATACTTAAAAAATAAAAATCAGTCATATTCCATTTCTGATTATTTTATTTTTAGGGAATTATATTATCGTTCTCCCAATGTGAAGGAGGGGCAGGAAAATTTATAGGAATCTAATTCCGGTTCCGAACCCAAACATACATTTTCCTTCTCTTATCAAAGGTTACATTATTGGTCATAATTATCAGAAAAAGAAACTTTGTGGTAGCGAAGAGGTTAAGCAACATATAATACAAAACTTTGTTTGCTATAAAACGGACAATTTATCTACTGATAGCAAAAACAAAGTTTCATATCGCCTTAATGAGCTACGTCGTGAAACCATCCTTGATTTCTTTTTATTTATTCAATAGATCTTTTGTAATACCTTGTCGCCTCTATTATACTATGGCCTTCTTTGTCGTAAATCCAATCAAGCTTGTCAAATAACAGGCGGTGGGAATTATCTGTTGTCGCAGAATTTTCTTTTATTTTTATTAATAAATATTCTTGCATGTCTTTTAGATTAAACCTAAGGTACCACAGAAGGCTATAATATCCGAGGGTCTTCGTCTTTTTTTAGTTTCTTCTTCGTCTTCGTCACCAATATTATGTAATCAGATAATTCGATATAATTATAATAAATTAGCTAAAAAATGTGGTGGTAGTAGAAAATAAGGCATTTGAACTGATGTGGTGAATTCATCATCAAGATGGTAATCAAGCCTTCTCTCTTAACAAAACTTCCGCAAAACAAGGCTTGAAAAGCTGATTATATTTATTTGTAGATATAATATTAATGGGCTTTGGCCGAAACTGCATACTTCCGGCCGCCTCAGGTCGGGTTATATTGGACAATAATTTTTCCCCATTTATGTGCGCGGCACCAATAGAAAACAATAATGCGCTTTTTGGTGAAATAACTATTGAATAAAGGGCCCCAAAAACTCTTCTAGCATTGACAGAAGAATAACTTCAGGCAAACATTTGATAAATTATAGCCGGGAGAGTGGGTGAAACATGTTTTCCCTTCTGTGCTATCAGAAAATAAATAAGTCTCACCTCTTCCCATGGCTTATCCTACATTTTCATTTATCAAGTTTGTCAAGTTCTTCACCATTTCAGTTTACATTGTACGATAAGAAATCAAACTTCAAAGTTTGTAACTGATGCTGTAGTATTGAATTTAATGTAAAGAGCCGTTCTTAAGATCCATTTCTAATAACCTAATCATATAATCTACTTAAAGAATTATATGCAACCATATGAAATAAGCTTTAGGAATAAGGCTCATTGCTAACCGTACCAGCTAACCGTACCAGCTTACCTATTTGGTAAAGATTATGAGGAGAGATTACTTATTTGATCAACATACCTGTAATCAGAAATTCCATAGGAGCGTACGGCATCAACTTTTTTACTAAATGTTATTTTTTTTTTTAATTATTTTTTATAATTTGCTATTATTTAAATGTTATTTTTTTGTCATGGGATTTCAAACTCTATGCAAAAATATGTCAAAACAAAAATAAGTTCCGACAAAAATTTGTCAAATGACGTACACGTGATATAAGCGATGTTACACAAAATCGGTAAAATAAAATTGTGGATAACGATAAGATAATTATATCTAAATTATAGCGAACTTTTATTGCAGCCGTACGTATAATTGACATACTTTCAAATTCGATTATACCAATCGTGATGTTTATTTTTTTCTAAACAAAGGTAATACAGGTGCTGACCTGAATGGACAACGTTTCTAAGAATAATGTATGGTTACTATATACAATGATTGCGAAATTATTAATACTTATGAGTTAAGGTTCTAAAAACCCTAATGGACCTTTTACCTATTTCATCATTACTTATATTGGGGTTAACCACCCCTTTCGTCAATTGGTTTAAGTATAACCTTTTCTAATTACAGCCGATATTCAAACCATTGCATGTGTCAAGGGGATTGGGAAAACGTCAACCATCTTACTAGTCTTTTTCTTGTCTTTAATACCTATTAATGAATTTCTTGGATGGTCGGAAAGAATTCATGCAGTCGGAAATGATAATCTTAATTTCAGCGTATATTCGACTTTATTCGTAAAATAAAACCTAATCGAACCCCTCCCAATCTTCTGCTTCATCTTCAACGTCTTCGTCTTCATCTTCCTCATTCTGCCCCTCTTCTTTGCCTGCCTCGTGTTGTTCTTGTTTATCTATAACATCTTCTATCACTTCTTTCTTATCTGCTTCGGTTTCGTTTCCTGGTGCTCCTTTTATAAAGCAAGCTGCAAAGAAGCCAATTCCTCCGTCTTCCTTAGGAATACTCCTTACACATCCTCCGGCAAGTTTTTCGCATTCCTCGGCATTTCCTAATGAAGTAAATTCTTCTTTCCAACCTCTTCTTTCCCAACTGGGTATGACGTTAGCTCTAATATCTAATTTCCAACCTAATTTTTTAAGTTCTGGATCTGATAATAAATCAACCACCACTCTTTCATTTTCATGGGGATGAATTGAACAAGTTGAATAGACCACCTTTCTAGCACTAGGAAATTTCATAGAATGTTTGACTATTTTAAATTGAAATCCAGCTAATTTATTCAATCTTTCGGTATCGATTTCTTGATCACCATTTTCTTCCTTTTGAGAGTCTTCAAGTGCTCTTCCAAAAATACCAGACCCGCTACATGATGGATCCACTACCATTCCTGTCACATCTTTGAAATCATTTGGATCTGTGCTGGTAAAGTCAGCATGAGTGATTTGAATTAAATTTTTCTTATGTTGGCCCAATGCTTTTCCACACATAGTTTTAAGAATTTCAACTCTTTTGGAATCTCTTTCGAATGCATAGATAACTGCATCAGTTGAATCTATAGGTAAGAATGATGCACAATGGGTTGTTTTATTTCCTGGGGCTGCACATGCATCTATAACGTATTTATGAATATCATTTGGATTTTGATTAAGTATATGAGCAGGAAAACATGAGGCTCTATCTTGAATGATTACTTGACCCTTCTCGTATGCTGGAGTGGAAGTGACTCTTTCTCTTGGATGTACACCATATAAATTAGTGATATAATCATCTTGATATATGACACCCGTTTGTTTAAGTTCTTCAATTGAGCTTACAGGTTGCAAATTTCTGAAAAATTCATGATCTTTAAAAAATGCTTCTGGAGTGGTTAAAATAGTATTGATTCTAAACCATCTCACCGGACTTTCATCTTCATCTGCAATCTTGACTGGAAGTTCGTCTACTGATTTAACCTTATGTTTCAATTTTAACTTTGTGAACTCTGCTTGTAATCTTGTTTTATTCTTCAATATGGCATCTTTTATAGGGTGATTACCCATCTGTATTCTACCTTTCTGACTGAATATTAAATCATGAACTAATAAAATAAGTAATTCATCACTCATTTTTAACTTCTTGGTCTTTATAACATCCTTTATTTTGGATTTCTTTATAACAGTTTCAATGTATTCTTTATACTTAAGTGTTGAATAGACTAATGCATAGATATGTTTTGGTGAGTTTTTCAATTTAGTGTCATTAAATATTCGTGATTGAAGACTTCCCTTGGCACCTGAAGGTTTCAAGAACTTTTCAGATTCAAAATATACGTTCATTTTGAATACTTTGTCTTTGAAGTTATAGCTAGTCTCTTTATATGGACTAAATATTTTCATAAATATTTATTGTAATGATCTTCGCAGCATATTGGGGTTACCCGCTCATACCATCAATACAATTTTGCAATAAATTCCAATTTATCTTCAAGCCGTTAACTGGACTATTGTAATCAAGTTCTGTTTATTCTCTCTGAATATTAGATCAAACTCTAGGTATGATGAGTGTTTGTCTCATTTCATATTATCAAAACATTTAAAATTATTGGAATTCATTGTAATTTCGTAATACATTTTGTCAAAATTAAACCAAATAACTATATAAATTGATAAATAATAGCTTAGATGAGAAACTTGTTTTAAAATGGTTCTAACTTATTATTACAGCGATAACTTCACGTTCCACATTATAATCAAGTTATCTATAATCTTCGAACCCTTTAATTTGATGTGTCAAACCAATGATGAAAATGTGTTATTTTATTGAAAATCAACGCACGTGACGTAATTTTATCAAACGAAAAGACCACCAAATAAAATTGATGGAGAATGTTAAAGGAGGTTAAGCATAACAGATCAAGTTTGATTACGAACTATAATCGATCTCTTCAACATCAATTCATTGACATATCATGCCAGTGCCACCTCCAAATGCCTATTCACCAGGCAAAAAGATAACTGTTGGCTCTCACAACATATCTATTATCAAATACATTTCAGAGGGGGGGTTCGCTCATGTATACACTTGTACTATAGATCCTCCATTTAATGGATCTACAGTAGCATGTTTAAAAAGAGTTGAGGTACCCAGTAAATGGCAATTAAGTTTACTAAGACAGGAAGTGGATGCAATGAAACGATTGAGAGGAAATAAATACATTGTATCTTATATTGATTCTCATGCTACAAGATTAGATGAGGGAAACACAGCAAGTCCAGATCAAAAATATGTAGTGTTTCTCCTTATGGAATATTGTGAAAACAAAGGTGTGATTGATTTCATGAATCAAAGATTAGTCAATAAACTTACCGAAACTGAAATATTGGATATATCATATCAAGTTACTATTGGTGTTGCGATGTGTCATCATTTGACTCCGCCATTAATTCATAGAGATATCAAAATTGAAAATGTCTTGATTGATGCAAAGGGAACGTTCAAACTATGTGATTTTGGTTCCTCTGTAGCATACATTCCAGCCCCAAAGACTCCTCAAGAAATTCAACTGGTGAGAGAAGATATTATGCAACATACTACTCCTCAATATAGAGCTCCAGAAATGATAGATTTAACTAAGGGATTCCCCATTGATGATAAACTGGATATATGGGCCCTTGGATGTTTTATTTATAAACTTTGTTATTATACTACTCCATTTGAACTGCCTAATCAAACTTCATTACAAGATTTAGAACAGCTGATTTTAAACTGTAATCATACTTTGAGATTTAATGATCAACCAGGTCTGATGTTTTCAAGAAGATTAAAGAATATAATCGCTTGTTGTTTAAGACCTGATCCAAGAAGAAGACCAAATGCAGTACAATTATTGGGTGAAATTGCTTCAATGAAAGGTGATGTCTTACCAAGTGTCATACCTCAAACTGTTAAAGAACAATTAATTCATATCAAAGCTTCTGAAAGTGTTGAAAGTACCAATAAATTATATGACACTTTTGATAGACCAAAAGCTTCTAAATCAGTTGAAAATTTGCATGTTCCAGATCCATTTGCTGCTATTGATAAATCAAGTTTACTTACTAAACCAATTGCAGAAGTAGCAAATAGAGCTAATAATGGAAGATCCATCCCTCCCAGACCAAGGTCTACTTATATATCTCCTCATGCAAGTATTGATGCGGATTACTCTAAGTTGAATTCAAATGGTTATAATTCATCAAAGTCGACATCTGCTCTTAAAGATTATGTTCAAAAACAATTGATTGATAATGATCTGAGAATATCTAATAGAAAGAGTTCAGAAAGTGAAAGAGGTACTCTCGATTTCTTAAAGAGTAAAGAAGAAGAGGCTACTCTATATAAGAACGATACAGGTGGAAGTATAAAAGCAAGCATAATGAATAACTTAAGAAAGATAAGTACAGGAAGCAGTATTAATGGTCATCAAAGTGCCAATAACACTGGAAACAACAATTACTCCAAGAAGAGTAAGATATCTTCTATTAAAAAGATAATAACTGGAAATTCTCAAAGAAAGGCAGGTTATGAGGAAAGTAGTGGTAATAAAGTTCCAGAGAAAGCAAATCAACCACATGTTCAAAAGTTATCTATTCAAAGAAGAATGCAAGAATTAATGAAAAATAATGAAGCCAATCCTGTTCAAAAATCGGCTCAAGGATATGGTAGATTCACCGAAACAAAAGCTTCAGATGATATAGACGCCATCAATGCTATACCAGTTGAAGATAAACCTAAACATCATCATCATAGCCGACAATTCAAGAAATCATTAACACCACCAAAAGTACCTCTAAGTTTATCATCAAGTGCAAGTGAAGAGAAATCTAAAGGTATGGCAAAAGTACGTAAAACTGTAACAGAATCATCTGCTTTACAAGATAATAAGCCGCCTGTGGTGGTGCCGGTTAGAAAAGCTCAAACTGAGAAGCTTCCACCTCCAAAGCCTAAAAAGCCAAACTATTTGAAATCAGATAACACTAGGCGATTAAGTAATTCAAGTGATTTATCATTACCTGATTTAGATGATTTAGAGAAACAATTCTCCAAAAGATTTCCTAGTTATGTTTAGTTATAAACTTGTTCTGCACTCTATAATTTAATGGCTTACGATAATAATAATAATAATAAACATTTTTAATAAAGTCGTCATGATACATTTTACATTTACTGTCTAATATATATAATAATACATAATCAGAACAGTAGCATTTAATTGCTACTTTCGCTACTGGAAAAGTCTTCTATTGAATCAAGAATAAAGTCAATTCCTTCATCAAATCTTTCATTTATAACATCATATAATCCATCAACTGAAGCTTTTATAACTCTACCGAATTTTCTTCTCGGACGTTTACTACTATCATCAGCACCATTGGCTTCCACGTTACCATTACCAAGTCTACTTTGACCATTTGTACCTACCCATACTGGGTTTAAACAACTGGTGAAAATAACTGAATTTTGATAATACCAATCCACCATGGATTCATCCATGACTGGAACTACTGGTTTTAAACTTGAACGATTCAAATAAACCACTGTTCCCTTCACTAAATCTTTTATTTCTTGAGAAGGTCTCTTAGCATAAAGATGAACAATGGCTTGATAAGCTTCACCAAATCCAACAAACACAATTTTCTTTAAATTTGAAAAATATGAAAAATAATTATCCCAAACATATAATAATAACTCTTGAGCGAATATAGTTGGATTATAATTTGAATTTGGACCCACAGAGGCAGAACCTGATGGTATTGGAAGTTGATATGACGGTATATTAATATCAATGTAACCTATCTTCTCTGGATTTTCACTTCCTTCACTTTCCTTTTTAACCTTTTCAATGATTTGATGTAAAGGATATTCCAATACTATTGAAGAATTACCTTCTGTATTACCATTTATAGGATTTATATTAGCCCATATTTCAGGAGGATCATGAATAGTCAATACTGCAATGGAAGAATCATAGATATCAGGACTAGCGATAATTATATCTTCCAAATGAGCTGGTAAATCGGTTGTGAATAAACCATTCTTTTCATTATTGTCAATTGAACTGGTAATAATTGGTAAATTGATGAATGAATAACGATTGAAGAGTTCATTGTATTGATTGGATCTGATTGGATCGCCAATGTTAACAACTTTATAACCATCACCTTCTTTAAGATCATATACATCTTCAAAGGTAGTATTTGGAAGACCATATTTCAATGATTTCCAATATTTTGATTGAGTTTTTATAACTTCATCCATTATTTCAATTGCTTCTAAATGAGGTTGTAAGGATATAGTATCTTCTGGTGGTTCTCCCACTAATACTTTAGCTACACCCAAGGCACTTTTACTGGTTGATTCTAAATTATAACCACCTTCTAAAATGACAGCTAATTTCCCACGACCAATCCCTTTTAACATATGGGTCATGGTTCCATAACCTGCTGGGGTAACATGACAAGCACCAATGATATCACCATCAGCGGCATCAAATCCAGAACTAATGATGGTTAAATCAGGATTGAATTCATTAATTATTGGAAGAACCACTTTATTAAACGCGTAAATATAATCACCATCATGCATACCATGACTTCTCCAAGGAATATTAATATTGAACCCTTCACCTTCACCTTCACCAACTTGATCTAAATTACCATATTTTGTACCAGGATAAAATTTCCCATTATCATAAACATGAATAGATATATATAAGACTCTTCGATCATTATAAAATGATTTTTGAGTACCATTACCATGATGAACATCCCAATCAACAATGACTATTTTTCTTACTGATTCAGAATAATTCTTCAAGATATTTTTTGCGGCTACAGCCACATTACTAAATAAACAGAATCCACCTGGAGTATCAGGTTCAGCATGATGACCTGGAGGTCTTACTACGGCAAGGGAATTTTTAACTCTACCTTCAATAACTGCTTTACAAGCTTCGATAGTTCCCCCACAAGATAATTTAGCAGAATAATAACTATCATTATTAACATAGATGGAATCACCCTTTTCAGTTTCTTCCATTAATTGATCTCTGGTCATAGTTTCGGTTGATTGAATGAATTTCAAATGTTCTTCAGAATGAACTTCTAAAATCTCCTCTGCGGTAGCTTCTCTGATAGGGATCTTTACCATTAATGGACCAATATCATCAATACCTGAAAGAGTTGGATCTTGAATTAAACCAGCTTCAGCCAATTTCTTATAAATACGATAAATACGTCTTGGATCTTCAGGATGAGGATCGATATATTCAAAATAAGATGTGAATATTTTTGCATGATATCTCATACGTACATCATATACTAACCCTGTCTTTAAAGGACTATAGAATAAATGAGGTTTTGTAGCTGGTACTACAATAGTCTTGTTATTAACATTTATGATATGATTGTTATTGTTATTGTTGTTGGTAATGGGAGTGGTGGACAGATTATGATTGGTGGTACCATTTGAGATTTCATGAACTTCGTGTTTTTGTTCTTCTTGTTCAGCCTGTTGAGGTGGTGCAGATTGTTCCTGTTCCTCTAACTTAACTTTTTTCAATTCTGGTTCACCATTCAGTATAGCTTCAACATCATCATCAGCAGTAGTAGGAGCAGTATGAGGAGCTGGTGTTGTAGACGTGACATCGCCATTACTAGTTTTATCATCGTCAATTTCTGGTTTGGTAGCTTCAATTTCAATTTCAGTTTTGACAACTGTATCTGTTTTCAGGTCCGCAATTTTTGCTGGTGTAGTATCATTACTATCTAAAGATGCATGTTCCAGGGTTCTCTTACCCGAGACCAATTCCACAGCCTTCGACTCGTCCTCAGACATGGCTAATCGTATCGTACAGATGTATGCTATGGTATCTCACTCGTTCGATAGTCAAATGAACTTAACTAATGGGAGAAGAAGGGTAAAGAAGCAGGATAATTATTGTAGTTGAAAATCGGTTTTTCCAAAAGAAATTTTTAGAGTGTCTGTCTGTTCGCACAGAAAAAATAATAAAAAATTCATAACAGACAGACAAAAATAAAATACGATAACGTAAATACGACATTATTTTTAGTTAATGTTACACCATTTTAAATTAAATGTCTCTTTCTTTCCCGCGTTCAGTCATGTGATTAGAATTCGCTTCCTAATTAGGCAATGGTCCACAAAAAAGGCAAATTTTTGTAGTAAGGTACACGACGGGATGGCTAATTAAATTAAGTCATTATCAGTTTAGAGTGATGTCAATAATAATCATATTTATATATAAATGTAAATAGAATCAAAAGTTTATAATATAAAAAAACACACTTAGTTATGGAAATCATATAAGCAACAATATGTCCCTTCTTGTACCCACCCAACGAGATCGAGTTGATTCTCATGAAGATTTAGATCAAGATGAGATTTATTTTCAAAATTTACTTAAATTAAGCGAAAGCGAAACTTATAAACATGAGTTTCCATGGGATTTTTCCCCTGTCGATGATTATTTTGTTCAATCAGATCATTCAAAAGATGATTTTTCATTTAGATATACTGAAGAAAATTTCGGTGTCACTAAACCTTGGTCAACTATCATACAAGAAATCAAGGAATTAAATAAGAATGCTCCTCCTAATGTATCATATAAAGTACTTTTCTTAGCCAGACATGGAGAAGGATGGCATAATATTGCTACTAGTAAATATCTGAAAGATGATTGGTTTGCTAAATGGAGATTTGTTGGTACAGATGGAGAGATTAGTTGGGGTCCAGATGCCAATTTAACTGAATTAGGTATTGATCAAGCTTTAGAAAATAAACAAGCTTGGAATCAACAATTAGATAATGGAGCTCCATTACCATCAAAATTTTATGTATCCCCTTTACAAAGATCTTTAAGAACTTTACAATATACTTGGGAAGATCAACCAATTCCTCAACCTATAGTATTAGAACATTTAAGAGAAACCATTGGAGTTCATTTATGTCATCAAAGATCAAAAAAATCCGAAATTAAATCTCAATTCCCCATGGTTGATTTTGAAGAAGATTTCCCTGAGCATGATGAATTAGCGGAAAAGTTTTCTAAAAAGCGGGAAGAATTAAATGAACAATTCTTAAGGATTAATAAAGTCTTACAAGATATATTTACTAAGGATAAAGATCATCAATTCATATCTATAACATCTCATGCTGGAACTATAAGAGCTTTTATAACTGTTATTGGTCATAGAAAATTTACCATTCCAACTGGTGGGATGATCCCTATTGTGGTAAAAGGTACCAGAAAAAATTAATTTCTGGTAGCGTTCCTTTTTTTTTTTACCCATCCATCGTCTTCTATATGCAGGTATCATCAAAATTTATTTTAATGCCTGCGATGAAGCTATATATATATACATTTCCATAGATTTCTTTTTATATCAATAGAACATAACTAGAATAGACATACATTATGAGACAAAAGAGAGCTAAGGCTTATAGAAAGCAAATGAATGTATATATCCATGCCTTCAAATTCAGAGAACCATACCAAGCTATAGTGGATCATGAATTTGTTATAACTTGTGATAAGGCAACTTATAATTTATCAAGAGGATTAAAGAATACGATTCAAGGAGAAGTAAAACCTATGATAACACAATGTTGTATGGAAGCTTTATATGCGACCAAGAATCAACATGCTATTGATTTAGCTAAGACTTTTGAAAGACGTCGTTGTAATCATCGTGAAGCTATTGATCCATCTAAATGTATTGATTCCATCGTTGATATAAAAGGAGAAAATAAACATAGATATGTGGTGGCCACTCAAGATCAAGATTTAAGAAAGAAATTTAGAAATATACCCGGTACACCTTTAATATTCATGGATAAATCAGTGATGATTTTAGAACCATTATCAAGAGCAAGTTCAAAACAATATGATGATTTGGAAAGTAAGAAATTAACTCAAGGTTTAAATGATCAAAAGGTGGGTTATATTAATAAAATTGAAGAAAAGGAAAAAGATAATGAAGGGGAAGTAACACATAAGAAGAGAAAAGGTCCTAAAGCTCCTAATCCATTAAGTATCAAGAAGAAGAAACCAAATACTGATTCAACCACAACACCTAGTGAATCAACTGATTCAGGTGATAAGAAAAAGAGAAGAAGATCACATAAACAAAAATCTTCTGAACTGGAATCTAAAGAGGAAAATGAAAAGGAAAATGAATCCAAACAAGAGGAAGAATCTACTTAGGATACTGAAAAGTTAACAATAGCATGTAATATATATATATTTATAATTAATCTATACTAATTATTATCATCATCTAATTGTAGAGCTTCAAATGCATTAGCACTGACGGGTCTTGGGACAGGCAGTAAATCTTTGGAAGGCTTTAATTTATCATCTATTTTCAAAATATATGATACTTCTTCATCAATTAAACATAATTTACAATCAAAAGCTAATGATTTCATTCGAAGGATATTCTTAAATGATTTCATTAACAAATATAATTCATCTTCGTGATTGGTTGTGCAAGTTTTGTAATTATCCTCTGAATAAAATACAAATGTAGATCCCTTCATCCATTGGAAAGTTGGTTTACTAATACCTGAGTTCTCTACCGCGTCCTTTAACTCTTCTTTTAAATCATCAATAACAATACCAAAGAACACATCTTCGATGACTAAAGCGTTAAATGTTGATGCATCAATCTCAGCTTTCTTTAATTCTGCAGCTTTATTTTGTTCCAGTATAATATCATCTCTGATTCTCTTAGCTTCTTTAATGGTTAATAATGGAATCTTGGTGTTTCTGGTAATCACTATAAATATAGACCGCTTTGGTTCTTCGTCTTGTGACTCCAGATACAAATTAAATGCCTCACATAATTCATGAACAAATTGTCTCTGTGGGGAATTCATTGGTGGGAAATGATGAGATCTCTTGGGAGATTTAATACCATTATCTAATTGAACATTATAATCATCTATGAACGTTCTGATCAAATCTTCAATTCTGCCACACCATACACTTTGTCTTTCATATGTAGATATGACACTATTTGAATAAGGAATGTCATCACTGGCAAGTTTAATTTCATCTTTCGAAACATTCAAAGCTGCTCTTAACTCGGCATCACGTTTGGAACGAATACATTCTTCAGTACATTCTAATACAGTTCCAATCGCAGATTGTTCTTCTAAAGTTGCTCCACATGGTATTTTTGATTTGATTAATCCACATTCACAACTAACTTGAATCAACTCAGGACATTTTCTTGCATCACATTTAATACTTTGACCTGGTTTATTAAAATGACATTTCAACTTACATAAATGAGGGCAATTGGTTCTAACTTTACTGCATGGAGATTGACATAATGTTGAACTGTTATGAACATCATCAACAGTACATCTGCTAGAACATACTCTCAAACAAGGATGACCACAAGCTTTAGACTTCTTACATTGAATACCACAAGAGACATTTTCTTGTAGACAAAGAATACCAGGTAAATCATCTTTTAAACCACAATTACATGTCTTTTTGACGGACACAGTACATCCAGGACATGGTACAGAATCATCATGACATTCATGAATCTCAGGTCTATGACCACAAGCTGGTTGTCTGACACACTGTTCATGACATACAAGTACAGTACCACATCTAACAGGTGCCTCGATCACGGTTTTTCCACAATGACATATCAAATCTTCATCAGTCGATTCTAAACATACTGGACAAGGTCCACTATGACATAAGGCATCACAATAATGCTTTCCACATGATTTAAGTCTATTACACGTCTTGGTACAAATGTGTTCTGACTCTATAGTCATCACTTCGTCATTAAAGTTTGATCTGGTGTTATTTCTTATAGCCTTTTTCTTTTCTCTTTCTCTCTTCATAGCAGTTTGTTCTGCTGGACAACACTCTTCTCTGTGATAGTGCTTACGACAACTAAGCAATGCCAGGCATCTATGACGACATTTTGGTTTATAGCCTTGTTGAATAAATTTACAAGGAACCGAGAACAGTTCATGTTCACAGGCACATTTAACATCAAAGATATTATAACATTCACATTCACCAGCATGACATTGAAGTAAACATGTACATCCACATGGTAATAATTTATTACACCTCTTTTCACAAGTAGGGACAGGATCAGTACAACTTGTTCTACCTTCAATTGCAACGGGAGTTTGACCACAATAACAGGTTGAAATTTGGGATGGATCAAGTTTACATACTTTAAGTTTATCCGGTAACGGTTGACAAGTTAACTCTTCTGAATGAATTTGACAATCATAATAAAGGACGGTCTTTTCTGTACAAGTACCAACTCCGATCCATGATTTTTCTGTTGCATCTTGACATTGTTTTGGATCAATGTTAGCACATTCAATATCTAAAATATGCTTTCCACAATAACATGGTAAGGATAATTTTTCATCACATGGACCACAAAATCCAGAATGACAACCTCTTTTGCATGGATGATTCAAATTACAAATAATAGTATCACAGGGTGATTCACATTCCCATCCATCTTCGTAAGGAGTTATCAAACATGGTAATTGTCTTGACTCTTTTCCACATTGACATTTCATAAGAGGTCCTAAAGCACCACAAATTGGATGGGCTCCGGGATGACATTCTGAACTACATCCATGAATACAATCATCATATTTATGATTACATGTATTCCCACAACTAAATGGTAAGAATGAATTAGCTTCTGGGTTGGTGACTTTACCACACCAACATTTAAAAGTCTTGGGTATGATTTTGGTTGCAACATTACATGATGGACATCTCCATTCTTTAGTAGTTTTATTGGTTGAAGAACCTCTAATGGCCCAATCATTGATACATTCCAAATCATATACCCTGTAACAGCTGGAGCAAGACCATATTTCTGAAAACTGATCTATCTCCCCTGTACAAACCAAACATGAGTAGGTACCTTCCTGAATTTCATGGATAATGGTTGAGGCTAAAGTTTCAGGATCTTGAAGATCATCTTCATCTTCTGTCAAATCATACTCTTCCGAATCATCATCTTCTTCTTCTTCATCATCATCATCGAACTCAGGAACAGGCGATTCTCTGGCATCAGTAATATAGGGATGTAATCTCTCATTCACTTTGGAATCGGATTCATCGTTATTCTCTTGCCTTAAATCACCATTAAATTTTGAATCTAAATTTAAATTCACCTCAGAATTTAAATCATTCGTATTTTCAATTTCAATATTCTCTTGATCTGGATTATTTTCATCTGAGCCAATATTTCTCTCTCTCTCGCTCACTTCCGCCGAAGGGCCTGGATCAATATTATCTTCCATTTCTATATTGGTCATACGACTCTTTATATGGTGAAATTCTACTTGATATGATAAGCATCAGAATTTATCATTACATTTTTTTTTCTTTTGAGTCATAATGATAGCTCGCTACCACATTAAATCATATTGCGAAAAAATTACAAGTAAATTTAATTGTTCTGATACTTATATTAAGGTGACAAAATTTATTTATATTTACGCCAGGAATAAGATTTAACAAGGGCATTAAGGTGAGTAAACAATATAAAACTATAAAAGAAACTATAACGGTTTGAATAAAACATATAAAATTATAGAAGAAGTAGAAGAAAGAAAATAAAAATTATTAAATGCAAAATGGGGCTTTAAAAAATATAGCAACAGACAATTATTGTAAAAAGACAAATTATAACAAAATAAAAACGGGAATGACAAATAATTTAATTAATTTTATTTTATTTTTTTAACCAATTCTAACACTTCTTCTTTTGAAGAAATCCATTACTTTTTTAGCAGCACTTGCTTCTTTATTACTATCTCTAGATGAAGCTGATGATGAGCCGGCTGTGATGGTTGATCTTTTTGAATGAGCCGATGATCCTGAATGAACTCTTTTTTGTTGATCTTTGTATGGGGTATTAGCAATATTAATATCAGATGGTTCTAACACTTTCTTATTATTAGTATTGTTGGAGGTAGTAGTTGATGGTGAGGTGGTATGCAAAGTTGAAATATTGGAGGTTGATGAATTATAAGTACTATAGAATGATAATAAACTGAATCTATTACGTTTCTTAGCTTCCTTAACATCTCTATTCTCTTTATTAGAATCTTCTCTGACTCTAATAGGTGGTGTAGATTCTCTACTTGATGGTTTCTTAACATCTGATTTGGTAACAATTTTAGAAACTTCTTCAACTTTATCAACTGTTTCCAGAGATTTCTCTTGAACCATTTCAACTGAATTTTCTAAATCCTTCTCTTTAGAATTATCTTTGATAGAAGTGACTTGGATTGGACTAGGACTTGATTTGACGATTTCCGTTTCAATAGGAGTTGGTGCTATTTCATTATCATCAATCTTTTCTTTAAATTCATCTTTAACTTGAACCACTGGTGAACTAGATTGAGTATCAAATATAGGTTGTTGATTAATTTGAGGTGTAACTGATTCACTCATGAAATTATTCTTTACCGGACTATGCAGTTCAGTTAATTCCAAAGTATCAATTTTATCTTCCAAATAACTTAATACTGAATTTCTCTTATTATAATCTGGGGATTGCATAGAAGCATTCATACTATCACTGCTTAACACGCCATTAACGTGAACATGAGTAACTACTGAATTTCTTCTTGATGCAGTAGAAGTCTTTGGAGATTTTCCTAATGGACTTATCGAATCAGAATGACCAATAAGATGTTCAGATGGTGCAATTGATTTAGTTGGAGATGATGATAAGAATTGAGGAATTGGTAAACCAGTTGGGATTTTGATATAATCTAATAATGCAGTTGAAGAACCAGAATTATTATTAGCCATTAAAGATGATGACATTGATGATGGATGATAAGAAGTTGGTCTTGGTTTCTTGGTGGCATGAGGTAATCTATTTGAATCCCTTGATGATGGAGGATTAGCTGATAATGGAGGTGCAGGAGTAGATATTGATTCATCCATATTATTAACATTAGAAACTGGTTTAGTTGGACTTTCAACAATGGTTGAAATAGCAGTTCCAGTATATGTGGTTGATCTTTGAATATTCATAGAGTTTGCAAAATGAGGATGTTTAGAAGTAGTTGGAGGTGGAGTAAATATAGGTTGTTGAAGAGAATCAAATGAAGATCTTGAATTATTTTCTTTTACCACGGCCTTAAGAGCTATACTTGCTGAAGAATATGAATTTGATACAGATGCAGATTTGGTATGACCACGAGATGATTTAGTTGGAGATGATGATCTTGATTGAATACTTGAATCATCAACACTAGTACCTCCAGTAATGTTGGATGGGTCTTGTTTTGGTAATGCTACTGCATTTGCTAATGATGATGAAATAGATGGAGATGAATATAATTGAGTAATACTGGTTGAAGAATAAGATCTTCCATGACCACCAACGGTAGAAACAGATGAAACATTGGAATCGAATGCAGTTGAGATGATTAAAGCTGAAGAATTAGTTCTTTCATTTATCATTGAGAATCTCTTATTTTGATTTAATTTAGATGATGGAGTGATATGAGAAGCAGGGGATGATAATGATGAAACTTGATTATCTTTATGAATTTTATCCCATTCCGGTTGTCTAATCGATAATAAATTAGCATAAGGACTTAACCAAGGATGATTTCTAATTTCATTTAAATTAATTCTTCTTTTTGGATCTGGGACAATGATTTTTCTTAATAAATCTCTTGCTAAAGGAGAAACATATTCAGGGAAAGTTAAAGGAGTTTTACAAATATAATGATATAATTTCACAATATCTGAACCATCTTCATTTTCAGGATCATCATCGAAGGGTAAATAACCTGATAACATGGCATATAATATAACTCCAAGAGACCAAATATCCACTTTTCTACCTTCATAAGGAGATTGAGTTAAAACCAATTCTGGAGCTGCATAACATGGAGAACCACAACTTGTTTTCATGAAATCATTTTTATCTTTATTATAAGAATTGACAAATCCAAAATCTGATATAATAACATTTTTATGTTTATCTAATAATAAATTTTCTAATTTTAAATCACGATGAATTAAACCCTTTGAATGCATATAATCAACTCCACTAACTAATTGAGCAAATAATTTTTTAGCCACATTTTCTTTTAAATATTTATGATGTAAGATATAATCGAATAATTCACCACCAGAAGCATATTCTAATACTATACCGATATATTTCCCACTTTTCATAACTTCGACTAAATTAACGATATTGGGATGATTTAAAAGTTTTAAAGAATTTATTTCACGATGAATTTTAACTTCACTATCAGAATCCTTTAATATAGTTGAACGTTTTATTAATTTTATAGCCACTTGATTGGGGAATTTACCATCTTTTCTCCAACCTAATTTGACTTTACCAAATTCACCTTCACCTAAAGTAGAACCAAGGATATAATTACCAAATCTTACTTCACGATGAACTCTTTTAGCCAAATTTGGATTTATGACAGGAACTTGTGATTGTGTTTGTGATTGAGGTTGAGGTAATGATGTATAAGATTCAGGTAATTCTATATCTGAAGTCCGAGGGACATTATTTGAAGATGATATGGTTGAAGGAGTCATGATTTCTGATTGGTCTGGATTGGTATGGATATGAGGATATATTACAGTTGAGGATGCCATTTTAGAATAAGGATATGGTTTTAATGCAAAAATATTATCATATAATGAAAGGAATGAAGGAAGGAGGAGGTATGAATATATTTAATGGTTATAATCTGGATAATATAAAGGAGTGACTATAATGAACTTGAGCAACCTTACTAATGATGAATAAAAGTGGTTGGTTGTATTGTAACAGGGGGGTTGAATGTTTGGAATGTGAGTCAATCAACGGGCTGTTGCAGTCAAAAAAAAATAATAAAATAAGCTAGTGTTAAAAAGGAATGACTAGATGATGATAATGATGATGGTGATGGTGGAGGATGGAAGGGTTGGGATGTGATGATGATGAGAGGGTTGTTGTATGTTAAAGAACGTTCTAACTAGGTTCTTTCTACTTTGTTTAAACTCTCCTAGGAGGTGTTATGATTGTTTGTTGTAAAGTGATTTAAATTTGACGATTTTTATTGTTACGCAAGCCAAAGGGAAAAAAAGCAGCAGCGAATTTAACAACAAGACAAATTTGAAATGAGTTGACACGGGACGTGGGATGGTTGGAGGGGGATGTTGGTCCTTTGATATACACTCTTGAAGAAGAGAAGAAGAAGAAGAGTGTTTGATGATGATGATGATGATGATAAAATCACTTGATCAAAAAACAAACAAATACATGAAATTAGGTAACTAATTGAAGAAAACACTGAATTTGATCGGTTACAAATAAAAAAGGTGAAAGTTTGTTTACGTTTTGGTAAACGGGACACGACAGCCATTTAAAAGTTTTGTTCTATTTAAACGGTACGCACTAAAAGGGAAGTATTATAAACAAATTGACATTGCAACCAATTCTTGTTGCTATATGCCGGAAGGAGAAATAAATAGAACAGAATCACGATCTAACTTTGTTACGAACCAGCTATTTTATCCAGAATAGGAAACAATATAAGATATCTTTGTTTGTTGATTCATTCACAAGTCAAACTAACTAACTAATGAATGAATGAAAGAAAGAAAGAAAGAAAGAAAGAAAGAAAGATCGTATCATTATCAATGGTAACTAGGTATCATGGATTTGGAAGGAGGTGAGATGTTACTTAACAATAATATTTATCATTGATTCCCCCACAATTATGGATTTCTCCTCTTCTGAGTTAAATAGGTTGCACATTTATGGTATGTATTGTCATTACACATTTCATATTCATATTCATATTCATATTCATATTCATTGCTATGATAACATACGAATAAACTTCAGACTGTTCATAAAATAATTCTTTGAATTACCCAAATAATAATATTATTTTGTGTATGTATAATCCTCTCGTAACACTTTGATCACTTACATATAAAATTGACACATCACATTACATTTGTGTACGTTTAATTAATATATTCATTCATCAGCCATGAATTAATTTCAAAATTAACTCAATTCAACTATTAAAATATTATTATTTAATATCATTTTACGAATTACCACATATTTCTAGAAACTACTAATATACGAATTTTTCTTGAAATGTGTTAATTACAAGAAAAGATAAGAGGAGAATGATAAATGTGGAGATGAAAGGACACGATCCCATTAGATCTTACTCCTTCCTTCCTTCCTTCCTACCTAGCATTATCTCACGTGGAGCTACATGACCTCCTTAATTTAACCTAATGTGACTAATCTAACTAAATTCATCTTATCGAACAATAAAAAGGTTAAAATTTAAGGGCTAAAATTGATATTATTTGAATGTTTTAAGTTATTTTTTTGAATACAATAAATGATCCTTATCACTAATAGCCACATCATCAGAATCATCTAATTATCCCTTTCTCTAATAATAAATATTTGAGAACAATGAACGGGTTGTAAGTTAATGTTCACTACATGTAATTCCTCATCCTGCACTGTGTTCCAGTGGGGTATTTTGGAATCGATGAGATCTAAAGAAAGAAAAAATGACAAATCTCAGAAATTCGACAAAACCCTGAAAATGACAAATCAAAAACAAAAATGACAAACCGTTTGATAAAACACATCCATGCCGCGACTAAATCTCAATCTCAAAACATTCAAAATGTAAACAAATAACAAAACATAAACATTCACAAAGTGTAAGACAGAAAGATTACAATTAAACTACAAAATCAGAAAATCGCGTCTGATTGATAAAACACGTTAGATTATCTTACCCTTTCCATACATTGATAGATAGATACATTAGATACAGATGAGTCAAGGAGAAGTTCAAGAACAATATCATCAGAATTCTACTAATGGAGAGATTGATGATGATGATGATGGATTCAGTGGACCTTTATTGATTGAACGATTAGAAGGAAATGGTATCTCGTCTAGTGATATTAAAAAGTTAAAATCAGCTGGATTCCATACTATTGAAAGTATTGCTTATACTCCCAAGAGAAATTTAACTCAAGTTAAAGGTATAAGTGAAGCTAAAGCTGAAAAAATATCAGATGAAGCTGCTAAATTAGTTCCATTAGGATTTACTACTGCTAGTGAATTCCATGCTAGAAGATCAGAATTAATTTGTCTTACTACTGGATCCA
The DNA here is from genome assembly GCF_036884675.1 of Scheffersomyces coipomensis. Lineage (NCBI taxonomy): Eukaryota > Fungi > Ascomycota > Pichiomycetes > Serinales > Debaryomycetaceae > Scheffersomyces > Scheffersomyces coipomensis. The sequence continues at coordinate 238,164 of NW_027042898.1, read as the reverse complement.
AACAATTAGATACTTTATTAGGAGGTGGAATTGAAACTGGGTCAATTACTGAAGTATTTGGAGAATTTAGAACTGGTAAATCTCAATTATGTCATACATTAGCGGTAACATGTCAATTACCAATTGATATGGGTGGTGGTGAAGGTAAATGTCTTTATATTGATACAGAAGGTACTTTCAGACCTAATAGATTAGTATCGATTGCAGGTAGATTTGGGTTAGTACCAGGTGATTGTTTAGATAATGTGGCATATGCCAGAGCTTATAATGCAGAACATCAATTACAATTATTAAGTCTTGCTGCTCAAATGATGTCAGAATCAAGATTTTCCTTATTAATTGTTGATTCTATAATGTCTCTTTATAGAACTGATTATTCTGGTAGAGGTGAATTAAGTGCAAGACAAACTCATGTGGCTAAATTCATGAGAACTTTACAAAGATTAGCTGATGAATTTGGTATTGCAGTTGTTATCACCAATCAAGTTGTAGCTCAAGTTGATGGTATGTCATCTATGTATAATCCTGATCCAAAGAAACCAATTGGAGGTAATATTATTGCTCATAGTTCAACTACAAGATTATCATTTAAAAAAGGTAGAGCTGAAACTAGAATTTGTAAGATTTATGATAGTCCATGTTTACCTGAAAGTGAATGTGTATTTGCTATTTATGAAGATGGGATTGGAGATCCAAGACTTGAAGATGATAATGATAAATGATTAAATTGTATATCACATATAGTACTAATTATTGTATAGTAAAGTAAAAATATAAAATTAAAATTAAAATTCATAAGACATTTTTTGACAGCTTTATATAGGTATAGGGTACATATTGGTTAAAAAATGCCCTATTGGAAGGATGCCAAGAAATAGACAGTGGGTGGATGTTCTAAATAGTATAACACAAACGAGTGAAGGTTAAACCTTAACGTATTAAAAGAGTCATAATATGGGCTTAACAATGAAAAGAAAAATATTGACTTATTAAAAGAAATAAGCTTCTAAAGGTTTAATATAACACAAAATTTGGTTATATGGTTGAAATGGTGAAGATGATGATGCAAGTATGTATGGGATGGGTTGAGGAGTGCCTTATGGAGAAGTTAAACTGTGTGAGTGAGAGTCGTAATAATTAATTAGTAAGAGACGTTACATAATAAAACTGATACTGAGAGTAAAAGGAGGAACGACAAAAGAAGGTTAAGGAATGTTGACTAACTAAGGATTAATTAGCTTAGAAAGTGTACATTAACCCCGAAGAGATGACTTACATAGATTCAGTTTCACTGTTTCTACTTGAATAAGATTAGTCAATGCTGAATTTCATCTAGCCCAAAAAGGGCTGAAGAGACAATTCAACGACAACTGTATAAAAAAAGAAAAAAAGAATTATCTAAACGATCAGTTCTCTCTTTACGGCTGTTTTAGGAAATATGAAAATTTTTTATCTTTTCCATCAGTAAAATTGGAGATAAGTACACGACCTCATAATTTCCCTCTAATAAAATACCAACCCCCAAAGAAAGAATCAGAAGGTAAAAAGGAAAAAATTCTTAATTTTAATGAATGACATTTAAAAAATTTATATCTTTTCTATATTCTCCTCTTTCTATATTCAATTCATAGAGGTTTATTCTTTCATTATTAAGTTGACTATCTTGTATCCATCCCAGATTGAACCATTTACCCATTCAATTAGAAAAAGAGGCACTATTTTTTTTCCCTTTACAAACCCACTCAATTACAAATTCTCGAGTGAACTTAGAAAAAGAACAGAAAAAATTAACTATAGCCATTTTGAATACAGATTGACTTTCATTTACCACAAAATTCCCATATATCTACATCATTAACTATTCATTTTTATGATCTAATAAGTTTTATCATATATTCATTTGTTTAGAAAAAATCATATATTCCTTTTGTCAGTTTGTGATAATTGCCAATTTAGAAGGTTTCCAATTATATATAACACACTGGACAAATCAGATCATATAACTAGATATAAATATCATCATGGAAAAGTCAAAGATGAAGTCGATTCTTCCAAAACCTTCTCCTATACCTGTTCAAACTCCTTCACCTAGTGTTTCTTCTACTGGAACTCCAAATCCTCGTAGAAAATCTAAAAATTCAATCATTTCAAATAGTAATAATGGTAATGAGAATAAAAGAATAAAGAGAGAGAAATCTTCATCTTCAATGATGATAAGTTCGGAAGCTATCTCTCAAATCGATTCCAATTCGAATTCTAATGCTGATAAATCAAAACAATCAGGTCATAGACCAGTCACTTCATGTACTTTCTGTCGTCAACATAAGATTAAATGTAATGCCTCAGAAAATTATCCCAATCCTTGTCAAAGATGTGAAAAGATGGAATTGAAATGTGAAATTGATCCTGAGTTTAGACCTAAAAAGGGTTCTCAAATCCAATCTTTAAAGAGTGATGTGGATGAATTAAAGGCAAAAATAGAAATGTTAACTAAAAATGAATCATTATTAACTCAAGCTTTAAATCAGCATAATTTAAATTTCTTACAGCAACAACTGCAACAACAACCTCAACAACAACAGGCTCCACCTCCACCACTTACTCATCATCATCATAGTCTCCCTCATTTCAATCAATATCCCATCCATTCAAATTCCATAACTTCAATAGGAACGCCAAGAGCTTTATCAGCAAATGATATTATGTCCCCTATTAATTTCAGATTTGATCAATCACCCCAATCTTTTGCGGGTGGATATAACATGTCACCTGGATCACAATTAAATGATTCGATTAATAATACTGTTATCGGTAGAAGTCAATTACCAACCAGTATCTTACAAGATAATTCGGATAATTCTCCAATCACAAATCAAAATACTCCTACTAATCATAATCAAATCAATAATAATACTAATAACTCACAATCAAAAATAACTGAAGAGATTGAAATTAAAGTGATAGAGGAATTTATCATAGGTGATGTTAAATTACCTTTGAAAAAGGCTGATGAATTACATGATTTATTCATGGTTAAACATTTACCTTTCTTACCGATTATAACTTCAAAATCAGCTACTGAATTATATCATCGTTCTCAATTATTATTCTGGGTGGTTATTCTCACTGCATCGCTTTCAGAACCTGAACCAACTTTATATATGTCATTAGCTTCTTTGATTAAACAATTGGCTATTGAAACTTGTTGGTTAAGAACTCCAAGATCAACTCATGTCATTCAAGCTCTTATCATTCTTTCCATATGGCCATTACCAAATGAAAAAGTGTTGGATGATTGTTCTTATCGATTTATTGGTTTAGCAAAGAACTTATCCTTACAATTAGGTTTACATAGAGGAGGGAAATTTATTCAAGAATTTACTAGAACTCAAGTTAGTCTTGGTCCTGATTCGGAAAGATGGAGAACAAGATCATGGTTGGCTGTATTCTTTTGTGAACAATTCTGGTCATCAACTTTAGGTTTACCCCCTTCCATTAATACTACTGATTATCTTTTGGAAAATGCAAGAGTTGATCAATCTTTACCTAAGGATTTCCGATGTTTGATTTCACTTTCAATTTTCCAATGTAAATTAGTTAATGTGATGGGTATTTCCGTCACTAGACCGGATGGATTATTAGAACCTCTGAATAGAGCAGCTTCTTTAAATATCTTGGATCGTGAATTAGAAAGATTGAAATTCAAATTAAATATCATCGAAGGTTCAGCTATTGAAGTTTATTATCATTATATAAAATTAATGATTTGTGTTTTCGCTTTCTTACCAGGTACACCTATTGAAGATCAAGTTAAATATGTCAGTTCATCATATTTATCAGCCACAAGAATCATTACTATTACTTCTCAACTTATAAATAATAATATCTCATTAATTGAATTACCGATATATATAAGACAATCCATGAGTTATTCGGTATTGTTGTTGTTCAAATTACATTTGTCTCGTTACTTGATTGATAAATATGTCGATAGTTCAAGACAATCAATCGTTACAGTTCATAGATTATTCAGAAATACTTTATCATCATGGAAAGACTTGAAAAATGATATTTCAAGAAATGCAAAAGTATTGGAAAATCTTAACATTGTGTTATATACTTATCCTGATATACTTATAAATGATGATCCTGATTCGGGTGGAAGTATAATTAGTAGAATGAGATCTCATCTTACAGCTTCGTTGTTTTATGATTTGGTTTGGTGTGTTCATGAAGCAAGAAGAAGAACTTTATTAGATAAAAATAAAGCCTCCAAAAATGATAATAACAATAATAATAATGAAAATGCTTTGGAAGACACCAGAATACCTACTAATCCTATTGCATCAACCAGCAGACGTCCCGCTCCATTGCCATTTTATAATCAAATTACAAAAGATGATTTTAAAACCATTACTACTACTACTCCAAATGGTACCACTATAACAACTTTAGTTCCTACTGATCAAGCTTTATCACAAGCTAAGCTGAATGCAGCCGGTCTAAATAGACCTTTGGAAATTAATGGTATACCCCTCTCTATGTTGGAAGCTACTGGAAGTATAACTGATAGTTTGGTAAAACGTGAAATAATATCTCCTAAACCAGATGAGATTGTAAATGAAAATTCATTCGGAATTTTGAATAATTCTGCTCAACAATCTTTACCAACTATCAATCAATCTGTTCCATTACAAATTCAACCACAACAACAACAACAACAACAACAATCACAAAGAAATATTGCAGCCAAATTACCACTGCAACCTACCCCATCGGTTGTCAACCAACTTCCTTCCCAAATGGTTCAAACTCCGTTCTCGATCTTACCACAACAAAATCAACAACAATCATTAACTAGCTTAAAAGTGGATCAACCACAACCAATGTTTTTACCTAACACTGACCAAATTACTATTGCACAACAAGTTCCTCCTACACCATTACCATTCATGACTCATCCTGGTAATAATGCCGCCGACGGAAATCTAGTTCAAGATCAATTAGATAATTTCTTCCAACAACAGTCCAATGGTTGGATTAATAATGATAATATTCAAGAAGATGATTTCTTAGGTTGGTTTGATTATAATATGATGCCTGATCCATAATCAAAATGATTTAATGATTACTGTTCTTTTTTTTTCTTTTCTTTCATTCCCTTTGTTACGTCGTTTATTTTTAAGATAGATTTTTTGATTTTGATTTACTTTGTACTAATAAAAATTTGTATATATTCCCCCTCATAAACATGATAACTATGTGTAGTAAAGCTATAAGGTCTCTTTTTGCAATATTTTGCATATAAAATTTTAGTCACGTGAAATAAAGTGATTTTTGAAAAGTTGCAAACCCCGACAAGGAGACATCATTCTATAAAGCTGTTTGATATTACCAATAGAATTGTAATTGAATTATCAGACGATTATAATCCATTGATTTCATATATTCATCTCCAGATATACTTCACATACCATGTTGTCCAGAACTTTATTACGTAGTAGAATTGCTGCTCCAAGAGTTAATTCCTTAGGTTTAAGATTTTATTCATTCTCTCAAGAAGAGCAACCAAGAATTAGAATTGGATCCACTGCTCCAAATTTCGAAGTTAATACTACTCAAGGTAAGATTGATTTCCATGAATATATTGGTGATAAATGGGCTGTTCTCTTTTCTCATCCTGCTGATTTCACTCCAGTTTGTACTACTGAATTAGGTGCCTTTTCCAAATTAAAACCAGAATTTGATGCTAGAGGTGTTAAATTAATTGGTTTATCAACTGAAGGTGTTGATAGTCATAATCAATGGATTAAAGATATTGAAGAAGTTGCTACTGAAGGTGAAAAATTCGGTTTCCCAATCATTGCTGATAGTACTAAAGAAGTTGCTTATAAATACGATATGGTAACTGAAGATGATTTTAAAAATCTTAAATCTGGTATGGTTGCCACTGTTAGATCAGTATTTGTTATTGATCCAGCTAAGAAAATTAGATTAACCATGACTTACCCAGCTTCTACTGGTAGAAATACTTCTGAAGTTTTAAGAGTGGTTGATGCTTTACAATTAGCTGATAAAAGAGGTATTGCTACTCCAGTTGATTGGACTGAAGGTCAAGATGTTATCATTCCACCAACTGTTTCAAATGAAGATGCTAAAGCTAAGTTTGGTGATTTCAAGACTGTTAAACCATACTTGAGATATACCAAATTAAACTAAACTATTTGCTAGAGTTAAGACACAATCAGGATTTTTATACATGTACTTACTTTGAATATATAGTGAAGAATTTTCAGTAGTTATCGTGTAGATAATGGTAGTTATATCCATCATCCACTAATGAACTAAGATTATGTTGTAGCTATAGTGGATAATATATATGGATAGATAAACAAAAAGACTGTCTAATTAGGATGATCCCTTTAATACCAGGACATGACAAAAATTAATTTAGCCCAATTAGGAAATATAATTAATGTCTGTCTTTTTTTTTTGTGTTTATAAAAATAAATTATACGCGTCAAAAATTAATTTTGAAAATTTTGAGATACCAAATGGTAATTACAACAGACACTTTTTTAATTTGATTTATCTCTTCTTTGACGACTCAGTTATCAATTAGTTCATCAATTCGATTCAAGATCATTTGACAGTAATATAGATACTGGATTTGTAACAATGTCTAATTTTGTTTCATCGCCAGGAAGGATTCCTTCAGATACTGCTAGATTGTTGCAATCATCTCAAGCAGGAGTACCATCTTCATCATTAGGGAGAGAAACATTCACTACACCAAGTAGTCAACATCAATTTTCAGAAGCCAACTTTTCCCAAACTCCAGGTATCAATCAACCTAGAAATGAAATATCTGCTGGTAGAAGAAGACAACTTAATGTTCCAAAAGTTGTTGATGTCACTGCTGAAAAAGTTAGAGAAAGTTTTGAATTGTTTATTGAAGACTTTGTTGATCAAACTGCGGTTGATCCAGAAAATGACAATGATGGTAGAGTCTACCTTTCTCAAATTCAAGCTATGAAAACTTATGAAATCAGTACTTTATATGTTAATTATCAACATTTAGTAGCTCGTGAAAATGGGGTGTTAGCATCTGCTATTATAGAACAATTCTATAGATTTTATCCATTTTTATTAAAAGGATTAAGAAAATTACTTAAGAAACATGCTCCAAGTTTATTATATACCAGTGCTATTGGAACTTCAATGGATGATGATTCAATCACCAATACCAGTGGATCATCAACTACCTCATCCCAATCAAATGAAAGAGTTTTCCAAATTGCATTCTTTAATTTACCAACTATTCATAGAATCAGAGATATTAAAACTAATAAGATTGGTTCATTGATGTCTATACTGGGAACTGTCACTAGAACTTCAGAAGTTAGACCAGAATTATATATGGGTTGTTTTACATGTAATTTGTGTAATGCTATTGTTGAAGGTATTGAACAAGTATTTAAATATACTGAACCAACTTCATGTCCTTCATGTGAAAATCAATCTTATTTCACTTTAAATGTGAACAAATCACAATTCATTGATTGGCAAAGAGTTAGAATTCAAGAAAACTCTAGTGAAATCCCAACTGGTTCTATGCCAAGAACCATTGATGTTATATTAAGAGGTGAAGCTGTTGAAAGAGCTAAACCTGGTGATAAATGTAAATTCACAGGTACTGAAATAGTTATACCTGATGTTTCTCAATTAGGTTTACCAGGTGTAAAACCTCAATCGATTAAAGAAAATAGAGGTGCAGCATCATCTGAATTAAACTCTGGTATATCAGGTTTAAAATCATTAGGGGTAAGAGATTTAACTTATAAAATTGCCTTCAATGCTTTCCATGTTTCATCATTAGTTAATAAAGTTAATGATGATGATAGTGAAAATCAAAAAACTGAAGTTGATTATCAAGGAAGTAATGATCAAGAAATCTTCTTAACTACCTTAAGTGAAGCTGAAGTTTCTCAATTAAAAGATATGGTTAAAGATGATCATATCTATGATAAATTAGTTCAATCAATTGCTCCAGCTGTGTTTGGTCATGAAGTTGTTAAAAAGGGTATCTTATTACAATTATTAGGTGGGGTTCATAAACAAACTGTTGATGGTATTAATTTAAGAGGTGATATTAATGTATGTATTGTTGGGGATCCATCTACTTCAAAGTCACAATTCTTAAAATACGTTTGTCGTTTTTCACCTCGTGCAATTTATACTTCTGGTAAGGCATCATCAGCAGCTGGTTTAACTGCTGCCGTTGTTAGAGATGAAGAAACTGGTGATTTTACTATTGAAGCAGGGGCTTTAATGTTAGCTGATAATGGTATTTGTGCTATTGATGAATTCGATAAAATGGATATTTCAGATCAAGTTGCCATTCATGAAGCTATGGAACAACAAACTATATCGATTGCTAAAGCTGGTATTCAAGCTACTTTAAATGCTAGAACTTCGATTTTAGCTGCTGCTAATCCAATTGGAGGTAGATATAATAGAAAAATGGGTTTAAGAGCCAATTTAAACATGACAGCTCCAATTATGTCAAGATTTGATTTATTCTTCGTCATTTTAGATGATTGTAATGAAAGAATTGATACTCAATTAGCATCCCATATTGTTGATTTACATATGTTAAGAGATGACGCTATTGATCCTCCATATAGTGCTGAACAATTATCAAGATATATTAAATATGCAAAGACTTTCAGACCAAGAATGACTAAAGAAGCTCGTGATTTCTTAGTTACCAGATATAAAGAATTAAGAGATAATGATGCTCAAGGTTTAGGTAGATCATCTTATAGGATCACCGTCAGACAATTGGAATCTATGATTAGATTGTCTGAAGCCATTGCTAGAGCCAATTGTACAGATGTTATAACTCCAAGTTTCGTTGCTGAAGCTTATGATTTATTAAGACAATCTATTATCAGAGTTGAAATGGATGATATTGAAGTTGATGATGATGAAGAAGAAAATAACAATGGTGATAATGATGATGATGATTCTAATAATAACAATGATGATTCTGCTCCAACTACTGGTGATAATCAACCATCTGAAGATCAAGATGATTCCGTTAAGAAGGAAAAAGCAGCTGCTATCAGTTATGAAAAATATATTGCCATGATGAATCTCTTAGTAAAGAGAGTATCTGATGATGATAATCAAGGAGGTGAAGGATTAACCAGTGATGATTTAGTTGATTGGTATTTAACTCAAAGAGAAAATGAAATTCAAACTGAACAAGAATATTATAAAGAAAGAAAATTAGCTTATAAAGTGATAAAGAGATTAGTTAAAGATAGAATTTTAATGAGTGTAACAAATAATGAAGATCAATTACCTGATGAAGAAGATTCAGCCAGAAATGCTTCAAAAACAGTTTATATTTTACATCCAAATTGTGCAATTTTGGATTTCTTTGATCAACCAGCTGCAAATCTTGAAGGTGAAGCTACTGAAGAAAATACCTGAGTTGAAATTGTTTTATGAGAGTTGAAATGGGCATATGTGTATTAGATTTACAAACCTCTATGTATAATAATGATAATAATATATTTTTGTGAAATGAAAGTTTAGTTATTTTGTGAACGTTTAGTTTCCTAATTTGTAAATTGAGGATTATTAAATTCAGACGTGTTCTGTATCGTTACATAAGTTGATGTGTCTTGTTTTTGTACTGTTGTTTGTTCTTCAGACTGAGATGTATTATTAGTGGTTATTGTCACATCTGATGAGGCTGTACTGATGGTAGATCTACTGGTATCGTTGGTTTTAGTGTCATTATTATCTTTAGTATTTACCACAGCACTGTTTAATTCTGAATTCTTCTTATTGGCAAGGTATTTTGAACATCCTATACAATGTTCAATGAATGCTTTTGAATTAGGGAACATTCTTTGACATCCTTTACACCAACCTGGATCTTCTTTTATATTATTTGAAAATGGTAATTGATTATCGTCTTTTCTAACATCTTTGATATAGTGTACTAATTTTAAATGACGCTTAAGCACATCCAATCTATTGAATGAACCACCATTCCGATGACATGTTTGATCCAACTCATAATAAGGACAATGGAACATTGGTTCGGAGTGGGATTTAGAATGTCTTCTTAAATCTGATCTTCTTGAAAATGACCAGGTACAACCTTCAAACTCACATGCATAAGGTCTTGAATTTGATGTGGAAGTAGTTGATGATTTTTTATTGATATTGAACTTTTTGAAATTAGCATTTTTAAGATCTGATGTTGATGTTATGGTTTTACTTATAGTTGAAGCTGAGTTTGGTTTAAAATATAATTGATTATTAATTAAATCTTCTTGTAAGTTTGATGGATGTGGTGCTTGTGGATAATAGTTACTGTATGCCACATTAGTAGTGGGTACATTAGTTGGTCCTAACGTATTGTTACTAGTACTATGGTTTATACCATTGGTATAAGATGGTATGAAAGGACGATTCTGATACGGACTTTGAGAACCGGTAGACTGAGCTTGAGGTTGAGGTAGGCTGATTGCGAGAGTCTCTATTATTGGCCGCATGGTACTGACATTCTTTGCAGTTTCATTTTTACTTGATTCTGCAGATGTTATGATTTGATTCTCGTTATTCTCGTTATTCTGTGGTTGTTGTTGTCTTTGGCTTTCTTCTTGCTTTATTGATGTCCGGTTTGAATCATCTGAACTTGATAGCAAGGATTGCAAGCTCGGTGATTCTTGAGGTGGAGGTATCATAGAATCTGAAGTAATCAGTGCTTTTAATCAACTTGATTACGTTATTATGAAGTTTATGGATTTTGCTGCCAATTAACTAATTATACGATGATTGTTTACATAGCAGTTTAAGCAACCATTAAAAAAAACAGAGACAGACAAATTTGAGCCGCTCCTTCCTCTTTCATTTCAGTACTGCATATAATATGAGGATCACTAACTATATATTACTTTAGCTATGGGACAGCATTAACATCTTTCAATTGAAAATGATTGTTGCTTCTGTAACTGTAACTGTGACTGACTGTAACTAGTAGTTCATATCAGATATGATTCGGTGATAAATCTGAAAGGTAAAAAATATGGAATAGTTAAAGGGTACGGGTTTAAATCAAAAGTCCGTTGCTTTTCAAATTACGTAAAATTTTGTCAACTAAAATTGCAGTCATATTTATAAGTGTGGATTTATTGCAAATTTTAACAATTGGTTATAGTTTGTAAATTAGTTTATATCGATTATCTCTTTACTATTGATTACTTGAATTGATCTTATCATTTATCAATAGTAAATAGACCATTATTGCAAAAATGACTACAGTATGTATTAATTATTATGGTAATCCCCCACATCCTAATCATACAAGGACTAACATCAATTGTCCCTAGGATACTACTGTTGATCCAGCACTGTCACTTCAACCTGCAGCATATACTGATAAAACAGGAGCATTTAAACGTAAACCTTCTCAATTCAGAGATTGGATTAGTTCAGAACCAAATGCTAAATTCCCTCCTGAATTGAATCGATATCATTTATATGTCTCGTATACATGTCCATGGGCTCATCGTACATTGATTACGAGAGCTTTAAAAGGGTTAACTGGAGTCATATCTGTTTCTATTGTGCATTGGTTACTTGATGATAAAGGGTGGAAGTTCACTAATTCTGAAGAATCAGTATCATTTGCCCTTAAAAATAAAGATTCATTAGGAACTGAAGATCATTTATATGGTTATGATAGATTAAGACAATTATATTTTAAAGCTGAACCTGAATATGCTGGTAGATTTACAGTTCCAGTATTGTGGGATAAGAAATTACAAACCATTGTAAATAATGAATCCAGTGAAATCATTAGAATGTTAAGTAATGAGTTCAATGCATTTATTCCTAAACAATTTGCTGAAATCAATATTTATCCGGTTTCATTACAACCTAGAATCAATGAACTTAATGAATTGATTTATGAGAATATTAATAATGGAGTTTATAAATCTGGTTTTGCCATTCAACAAGATCCATATGATGAAGCCGTTACTACTCTTTTTGAGCATTTAGATAAAGTGGAAGAAATATTTAAACAAAATCATAACAAGGGTGAACATTTTTTAATTGGAGGTCAATTAACTGAAGCTGATATTCGATTATATGTTACTATTGTTAGATTTGATCTTGTTTATCATCAACATTTCAAATGTAATTTAAAGATGATTAGATATGATTATCCTCATATTGATCAGTGGCTTAGATATTTATATTGGAAAGTACCAGGGTTTGAAGAAACCACTGAACTTGAACTTATAAAGACACTGTATACCACATCTCATACTCAAATAAATCCATATGGAATAACTCCAAAGGGACCATTACCTTTAATTTTACCATATGATTCAAGTTTATAGTTTTATGTAATTCGTATATCTAGTTGTAGTAATATACAGGAATTTACTTATATCTTTTCTAATAATACTATTAAACCATAATTTACTGGTCAATAACTATGTCAGCTGTGTCTCACAGCTACGTGATAACTATCAATCTGACAAACATGGTTAACTACTTTAAAATAAAAATGGGTTAAACCATAATTGTTGATATTTATTTGTCATGCATAGATGACATACAAATGATCATTTTTAGTAACCGCTCTCACACAAAACCTTATTACGTAAAATTATGTAAAGGAAATGTTTGCTCCATAAATTGTCAAATCAAATAAAATTCATAAAACTATAAATATATATATTAACCACTTCGATTCTAATTGCTCAATTGATATCAGTAGTTCAATTCAATAATAATCATTAACTGTTATTAACAATTGACTGAATAATAGAAACAAACAATTAATTACGTGCAACATGTCTACTGTATGTATTCACTAAGGATTTACTCCGCATTCAATCGTTTTTAAATACTAACTTTACATTTAGGAACCTGTTAAAAAGTTTGAAGTCTTATCTTCATCAGATGAAAAAGGGGCCTTTAAGAGAAAACCTTCTCAATTCAGAGATTGGATTAGTTCTGCTCCCAATGCTAAATTCCCTCCTGAATTAAACAGATATCATTTATATGTCTCTTTAGCTTGTCCTTGGGCCCATCGTGCTTTAATCACTAGAGCTTTAAAAGGATTAACTGGTATTATTTCAGTATCAATTGTTCATTGGTTCCTTGATAGTAATGGTTGGAGATTTATTAATCCGGAAGAATTGAAATCTCTTAGTGCTAAAAATGATGTTTCCTTAGGTACGGTTGATCATTTATATGGTTATGATAGATTAAGACAATTATATTTTAAAGCTGAACCTGAATATGCTGGTAGATTTACAGTTCCAATATTATGGGATAAAAAATTACAAACTATTGTTAGTAATGAATCCAGTGAAATCATTAGAATGTTAAATAGTGAATTTAATGCTTTGATTCCAAAAGATTTTGTTGATGTTGATATTTATCCAACTCCATTACATCCTAAAATCAATGAATTAAATGAATGGATTTATGATAATATTAATAATGGAGTTTATAAATCTGGATTTGCCAGTAAACAAGAACCATATGATGAAGCCGTTACTAATCTTTTTGATCATTTAGATAAAGTTGAAGATATACTTGAACATAATCATAAAAAGGGAGAACAATTCATGTTGGGTAATCAATTAACTGAAGTTGATATTAGATTATTCACCACCATTATTAGATTTGATCCAGTTTATCATCAACATTTCAAATGTAATATCAAAATGATCAGACATGATTATCCTCATATTCATGAATGGGTTAGATTATTATATTGGAAAATCCCTGGTTTTAGAGAAACCACTGATTTCGATCATATTAAATTCCATTATACTAGATCTCATCTTCAAATAAATCCTTATGGAATCACTCCAAAGGGTCCATTATCTAACATCTTACCATTGGATTAAAAGTTTGACACCTATCACAGGAATCTCAATTTGGTAAGTTATCATTTATTCTCCTTTGTTTGATTTTCATACTTCGTATCTAAGTTATTTTTACTGTTTTAGTGTAAACATTCTCTTTCTCCCCCTCTCTATTGTGAATGTTTTGTCCTTCGTCTAATTCTGTACCCAAAGAAACTAAATAAATAAAAAAGTTTGTGTTATACAATTAATTAACAAGTAGACAAAGTAAATACATAACCCATTACACTGTGATACCCCTGTGATTGATTGATACTCATTGACGTTCCAATCATACTATCAAATCAGATATCGTAGTTTTTAGTCCAGATCTGAATCTTCGACTAATCTATAAAAAGTAGCATCGTCAAAAATAAATTTCTGTGCCCAAATGCGACACGTCTTTTTTTTTTTTTTGGAGAAAGAGATTTATGGTCCCTTAAAATCAAAAAAAGAAATCAAAATTAAAATTTAAAAAAAAAAAAAAATAACAACAAAATATTTGCATCGACAAATTTAACCAATTTACATTCATCAAAAGCTTTGATTCGTATTGAAGGAAGTGTTTCTGAGCTAGTTCTGGAGAAAAGTCAAATAGTTAAAGTTATTCATCATTCGATTTGGACTTATTTTATTAGGCAAAAAAAACATTCGTTCTTTGTTCTGATCAAGCCATTTCTATCAAATTATCTAAACTTTATCCTAACGTCCATTATTTTTTACTTTTAGGGGTTACCGTTAGCGTGTCATATCATATCATATCATTTATAATATAATCAAACCATGAGAGGTATGTTGTTGTTTTCAATCGAAAGTGATCCCGCAAATTGATCCATTTTTTTACTAACTTACATTATGTTATAGACTATAAAGTTGTCGTGTTAGGTGCAGGGGGTGTTGGTAAATCATCCATAACTGTCCAATTCGTTCAAGGGGTTTATGTCGAAAGTTATGATCCAACTATCGAAGATAGTTATAGGAAACAAACTGATATCGATGGTAGAGCTTGTGATTTGGAAATTTTAGATACGGCTGGTGTTGCTCAATTTGTAGCCATGAGAGAATTATATATTAAGAGTGGTAAAGGGTTCTTATTGGTATATAGTGTAACTGATGAAAACTCATTAAAGGAATTATTAGAATTAAGAGAATTAGTTTTAAGAATTAAAGATTCAACTAATGTTCCAATGGTTTTAATTGGAAATAAATGTGATTTGGAAAATGATAGAGTGTTATCTATTGAAGATGGGGTTAAAGTAAGTCAAGATTGGGGGTTGGTTCCATTCTATGAAACTAGTGCTATGTATAAAACTAATGTTGATGAAGCATTTACTGATGTAGTAAGACAAATCATGAGAAAAGAAGCAGTTACTAATGCTGAAAAGAAACAACAAAAAGAATTACAAAAGCAAAAGGAATTGGAATCACAACAAAATCAACATCTGCAACAACAATCAAGTTCATCAGGAACTAATTCAAATATAAATCTGAATGGTTATGATCATGGATCTCCAGTCTTAAATGCAAGATTAAAACAATCCATCAATGATCCTTCTAAAACGGTAACAAAAAGTAAGTGTTGTACCATTATGTAATTCAAAAATCCATTTAAAGAAAATCAATCATAGACTTTATCCTATTTTTTTATTCGTCGTCACATCTTTCTTCGTAACTATCATTCCATCCCATCCATCCTTCCATTCAATGTAATTTAATGAGGAAAGTGAAATATTTATTAATCTTAGCTGGCCTATAATATCATTTCTTTTTGTTTAAAGACTGATATGCTAAATCCAATTTTTCAAATACAAATACAACTACAAATGCGCATTATATACAACTCCCTTCGTCTCTCTCTCTCTCTAACTCTCTTTTCTGGTAATAATGATTATTCAATGTTTTAGTCCTAGTATATAGTTTTCTCTTTTATTTCTTTTAATCTTTTACTATTCATGATTTTTATAGTTAATATCTACCCTTAATTATTATATCTCGCGATATTTGTAAGCCAGATTGAACTACATGTTTAAATTACTCTTAAAGTGTTAAGACTAACATAACCAAACTATACATGGTAGTTTATGGAAGTTAAAAATTTCGCACCCATTTATTTTTAGAAATACCATAACAAAATGAAGTCAAATTAGCTTACGATTTTAAGGTAAATGAGGTCTAAATATATTATTTCCACTTATTACAACGTTACTTTCGAACTTAAAGGTGATAAAAATATAATCAATTCAATTTTTTAAAAAAAAGAAAGGAAAATAGGTAAATAGGTGAAAGGAATTGCTGGTGTGATAATGATACCCGCGAGATTCGAACTCGCGCCTCCGAAGAGACCAGGACCTTACCCTGGCGCCTTAGACCAGCTCGGCCAGAGTACCCAATTCCTAAAAAATTTAAAATATTTTGTATTATCAAATGTTAGTAACTTCCTGTACATAAGCTAGATTTTCGTCTATATGCAGGATTTCTCGCAATAATATTCCTAATTCGGAATTTTCAATATTAATTTTTATATTTTAAATATATTATTTGCAACTTAAACTATTTATATCTATTTACCAATTTGTAATGTTCTTTTCAGCTTCTCCAAAAACTGAATTACCTCCATTATCTATACTATCAACAAAGTCAGCCCAGTTTTCAAAAAGTTCGAATTTACCTGATGATTCATCATAATATTCCGGTAATTTCTTTTGTAAAAAGTCTAAACAATATTCATTAATTTCTTCAAATTCTAATAAAAATGCATCATGTCCTTCTGGTGAATCTAATTTCTTTAAAATTGAATCAGGAATATTTTCACCTAATAATTGTTGTTCACCATATGTAAATAATCCATCAGATTCTATACCAATAATTAAATGAGGTGCAGTTAATGATTTTAAAAATACAGGTAATGGATCTTCATTTGGTTTAGTGGATAAATCTATTTGACCTCTAGTTATATCATGAGTATCTAACTTTCTTGTGATTGAAATGTAACAATTGGCATCAAAACGTTTAATAAATTTATTACCTTGATATCTTAAATATGATTGAGCTGTGAAATAAGTTTGAGGTTTGGATGAGGCAGTACTTGAACCAGAATTGGAATTTTTCATAGATGATGATCTTGATCCTTCATTATGAATTAACCAATTTTCTTCATCTTTCGTTTTAGGATATCTAATACCTATTTCTTGTTCCTTTTTACGTGCATCTTCTTCTGAAATTGGTCTTAAATTATCAATGGTAGCAGGTAATTTTCTTCCAAATCTAGTTTCAAATGAATTTCTTGATCTATAAGTTAATAAAGCTGCCATTCTTGCAGCTCCTAATCCTGAATCAGGTCTTGTACCCGCATTTTCATAATAATACCCATCATCATAATATGGATCACTGAAAATACATTGCCTTTGGGTCTCATTCCAAGAAATACACCATGCGGAAGCTCTGGCTGAAGTTGCCAAGGCAATTATAGTTTTGACATAACCTGTATTATTATAAGTTGCTGAATATTCCAAGGTTAACATTCCTCCCATTGATCCACCAATTACACAAGCAATGGCACGAACACTTAATGAATCTAAAATCAATCTTTGAATACCGATTTCATCTTTAACAGTGATTAATGGGAATGCAGGACCATGAGGTTTTCCAGTGGCTTTATCTATTGTTACGGGTGAACATGAACCATAAGGAGATCCAAGGAAATTTATACAAACAATGAAATATCTGGATGGATCAAAAGTCTTACCATTGCCTAACAATGGTCCCCACCAATCTTGAACATCTGATGAACCAGTTAAGGCGTGGCAAATCAATAATACGTTATCATGATCCTTGTTTAATCGCCCCCATGTTTTATATGCTACTGGGAAATTGTTTAATACTTCACCACATTCTAAATTATAAGTTGGGATTTCAACTATAGTTTGACCTGGAACTAAAGCAGCATAACTGTTTGTCCTAGTTTGCTCTTCCGTAATGTCTTTAAACACCGGGTTCGGAACTTTCGTCATCTTGACCTACTTAATTTTTCAAGATGATGATCTTTTCTGATAAACCGTGAACTGGATTATACTATTTTCTATTCGGAATACTTTAATAATTGAAATAATTCGATATCAATATAATACTAAATGTTTACTAGTACTGAACATCAGATGTTTTATAATTATCACTTAATGACTCAAAAATGCTTCCCACTCGTATTTTTGACAAATAATTGTGGATCCTGTTTAATTAATATTTTTGTTATGTGGAGAATAGGCGATTTTCTAGCGTTGTATACCTTTTCTGTAAGACCTTCTATAAGTAGTATGTTAAAGGGTGTCTTGTAATGAACTTCTTTTTATAGGGTTGATCTTCTTCTATGGAAGCCGTTTAAAAGCTATTTATGTGAAAATTATCACTAATTTGACTCTTCACAGAGAGTGAGTCAAATTCCGATCAATTTGGATCACCAACAGTCATGTGACTCTGTAATGTTATATGCACTCCCGTGTCACATAAAAATAAGCTGCAAATTTCTGTATACCATAAATCGTAATATATTAAATAAAGTATTAAATTGCATTAGTTTCATTACATTGAATATATAAACAAATAGATAAATAAATAAGTACATAAATTTCATAAAATATAAGATGTGGTCTGTTTAAACAGAAAACCACTTAATCTTAGTTGATCACCTGCTAATTATAGTAGAATGATCGCTGGCGAGACTTTGCTTCGATGGTTCAACTAACAGGACTCCATATTCATTGGCAATGGCATCTTTTTTATCTATATTATCCTCTTCTTCAGTTTCAGAATCATCTTCTACAGCGTTTTCATCATCATAGTCGTCGTCTTCTTCTTCTTCATCTTCGTCATCATGTTCAATGTCATTTGCAACAGGAGTATGTAATCCTGATGACTTGAAGTCTGGATGATGTAATTTATAGTGTTCATTATATTGCTGTTTAGCAGCAATTAAACTTCTGGCATATTCCATTTCAGAATAAATAGCTTCAATAGCACTCAATACACCACATTCATTTTTAATTTGTTCACTTAATCTCTTCGATTTAGCAATCATTTTCAAATCAGTGGTAGCATTTATCATCGCCTTAGCTAATGATCTTGAATTCAATTTTCTTAATGCTATTCCCACACCTAATTCTTCCACTCTGGAAGCATAGAAAAATTGATCTCCAAAGAATGGTTTGATAATAGTTGGTGTTCCCCATCTGAGAGTAGCCCCTGTAGTTCCTGAACCTCCATGATGCACAGCAGCATCAATCTTTGGAAACAACCAATCATGAGGAATAGATCCAGAATTATAAATTTCAGGAGGAAGCTCAATCTCAGGTTCATTCTTATCCTGAGACATTCTGTCTGACCATCCCTTGTTTAAGATACATCTAACATCAGCTTCCAAAACAGCATCGACAATCGCTTTAGTTAAACTCTTAGCATCTTTAACTACAATCGATCCGAACCCAATATAGACAATTTTCTTTTCTTCTTCAATAGCCGATTCTAAGAATTCCACAAGTGCATCTGGAGGATTATAGTCCTTCGCTGCACCTTCATCTAAGAACCAATACCCAGTAACCTTAACCCAATCCGGGAAATCTACACTTGGAGGGAAGATACTAGGAGATACATTATATAAGAAGGGTATCCTAGTTTGCAGCATTCTTAATAAATTAGTTCTTGGTAAATCAAGCTCTTTAATTCTCCATTTATTAACTTGAGAAGATATTCCCTTCCAAAACACTGTCTCAAACATGACATGAGTTAAATAATTATAAGAACCTCCTTTTTTCTGATCAGGTACGATAAACGCATGTGGATATGCTCTTGTACGAGTCCATGGCATAGTGAAGTCTCTCATATATGGAATACCCAACGCTTCAGCTATGTGGACCCCTCCCATTGCAGAAGGACTTTCAATCAAAATATCAGATCCTTGACATGCTTCCCAACTAGAAGTCAATAACTTGGTGATCCAGCCTCTTAATCTAGAACTTGCTTCTTTCAAAAAGGAAACAGACATTGATCCATGTGATACCATTAATGACATTAATTCTCCAGGATCACCTGCAATTTCCTTGAACTCCATACCATGTTTACGGATCCAAGGTTCAAACTCCTTATGAGTAGCAATTGTGACTATATGACCTTCCTTTTTCAACCCTTTACCTAAGGCAATATATGGCTGTACATCTCCTCGAGAACCAATGGTTAACAAAGTGAACTTGTAAGATGTAGAAGGACGAATTTCTATCTTTGCAAAAGGTGAATCTTCAAGAATAAGGGGAATATCGATCCCAGATGCTGCATTAAACTTATCTTCAAACATCTTTAGTCTAGCACTTTCTATTCTAGCTTCTGCAAGTCTAACGTTGCTGTTAGGAATATCATCCTCTTCGTCAGATTCATCAGACTCATCGGCAGGAGTTAAAGCTCCTCCTAATCTTACTCTATTTAATTCGAGATCGTAATTATGACCCCATTCAATTGGAGTTGGAGACCAAGACTCATCCTTATGCAACTTTTCTAATTGTTTAAGAAGCATTTCTTCGCCATCGTCTCTAGCTTTTTGAGAGCCAAATTCTAAGAATAGCTTTTCTCTTCCTTTGATAACCACAACTAAGCCTGAGTAAGTTAAGTTTATACCTCTTTCACGATAACAAGTTTCAACAACACCAAGAGGTAAAATCATCTTGGTAGATACACCTGGTAAAAGACTTCTAAAACATAATTCTGTCTCACCCAAGTAAAGTTTTCCATAAACTGGAATGGAACGGAGTAAATGGCCGTAATATGTCGCTACCAACTTTTTATCATCATTCAAGCTAAAATGCTCTCTGAAATGTATTTGAGATTCATCCCTTTCTTTTTTATCAGTGACATAATTTGGATCATTCTCGGATATCTTAACATAATGGGCTACAGGAGCAGTCCATTTATTTCCAACGTTAGAGATAAGCTTAATACTCTTTCCGATTGACATTTTGATTAACTTACTTTGTATACTATCAGATTTCTTTCTTGAAGAAGGATCACTTAAATTTAAAGGACCGGGAAGGGCAATACTTCCCCTAGGAACAGCAGAATTTTTGGATCTTTCTTTATATAAAGAAACAGCATCTTCCAAACGTAAATGTTTCGTTTCAAATGACATCTGAAGATCTCTAATACCTTGAACAGATAATGGCTTTGGCATACTCACACGCGAAGCAGAAGTAGATAATGATGTCAGGGTACCCATTGTTCCTGAATCAAATATTGAAGAATTCATGGTTGAACTAACACTATGAATAGAATCAGATAACTTTCTATTATTAAACATCTTACCTGTGTTTGATAAACTCTTTCCAATCTTCTTTAGAGCAGAATCTGATCTCAATAATGGAGTTGATTCCAATTTATCGTCTGTCATAGGAATGAGTTCATTTGTAGGAGATGGCAAGTGTGAATTCTTTGAAACAAGATGATCGACAATTGCACTGGAATCAGAAGTTGTAGATAAGGTTGAGATACTTCGAGACATTGATATATTTGAGTCGTCTTTACCTACCATTCGCTTTGCTTTTTCTATAATCCTTTCTGATTTAGATGTGGATGAAGTTAACGAAGCTGCGTCATCGATATCAACCGAACTCTTTCTACGCCTAAAGTCATTAACAACCTTAGAAAGAGCTTCGAAGGCAATACCAGTGTCATGAAAAAAAACAAAATATATACTTTTCAACCTCATATCTTCATTTGCATCACTCTTCTTGAACTTTGACTTCTTCACTCTATTCTTATCAATATACTTTATAGATATACTGATGGGTTGTTGTTCATCTGGTTCCGAATCCATCTCAAATAATTCATTTTTACCATAGTCAAGAACATTCTCAATAGGAATTTTGATCAAAACTTCATTACTTTCATTGGAATTATTCAATTGAAATATCACCTTGGTTAAATTATTACACCATTGTCTTGCTGAAAATAAATTATCACATAAAAATCTATAAGTCTTCTTCTGAGTTACCAATCTTACCCAGACACCATTAGTTAAACCTTCATTGTCTTCTGTGGCCGATAAATTCTCTTGCGTCAACACACTTTGAAAGTCATCCTCTGTTAAGAATTCTGTAGAATTCCTAGTTGTTAATCTAGGAGACATCATTCCTGAACCAGTGTCTGCTCTACTTCTTGAGGTTGGAGATTTGATAGGATCCATCTTATCTTTATCGATAATTTCTGCTTTAATACAAGTTCTTAAATCTATTACTAAACTGGGGAAGTAAAGATCAGTTGATGAACTATAAATACTCAACGTCTCTGAACGAAGAATAGCCCAAAACCTATGAGTTATCACGGTCGTGAATACTGATTCGACATATTTAGCTGATTTCAATCCAAGAGAACCAGCTTGAATGATATTTTGGGAATCATCTTGACCAATATCACTTGTGACAGATTCCTTCTTTGGTAAGAACGCAAAGAAAATTATACATTGTTTGGTTAAATATAAATGACCCTGTAATAACACATCTTTAATAAGCCATGAATTGAAATTTCCATAAAAGTAATCATCATCACTTAATTCAAAAACCTTTTGAAGTTTATCGGCAATGTTCAAGCATAAATTCTCTTTTTGCTCTTTATAAAGTGAATCATCAATCTTTTCCATATCAGGATGGTCAATTCTCTTGATCAATAAACCTTCTTTGATAGAGTGTTGATTCAAATTATCAATAAATGATTGTTGTAAGGTTGTTCTATGAAGTGTTGAAGTTGCAGTAGTATTAGAAGTGATTGTATCTACGGCCAGATGTTGGTCAGAAACGTCGGGTACAGGAGCACCTGAAGAGAACTTATCGGGGTTATAAGGATGTAACGAATATCCCTTACCATCACCTGAACCTGAACTAAAAGATTCCGACATTTGAGTTGAAGTTAATTTCACATTGGATAAAGGATCTTCTGATTTGGTGTTTTCTTCATCTTTATAGACATTCAATTGTCCAACAGGTGTACCATTGAAGTATCCTTCGTCATCTAGATCATCCACTTCATCCCGTGAATCATCGTGATCATCATTATCATCATCACTATTATAAATACCATATTCTTCGTCACCATATTCCTTTGGAACTTTACTTTCTAAATTTTCATCATCCTTTTCATTATTTTTAACTAATTTGGCTAAAGATCCAATACCAGAACACATAGACACCGTCGTCATCAAGTTAACAAACGAGTTTGGAGGCATGATTTGATCTGCAATATCATCTTCATCACTTGACTTTCGTTTTATCTGGGGTGGCAAATTCTCATCATTTTCACCATTTGGAGTATGATTTAAAAAAGCAAGTGTTCCTTGTAATGGAGGTATGATTGATGCTGCAAATTTCTTATATAATGATTGTCTTGGTTGTCTTTGATTTGAGTGATGCTTTTGGTGATGATGACTATGCAGCAGTTGCTGCAGCTGCTGCTGCGAATCAAGATCTGGTGTATGAAGGCCTGAAGCATGAAGTGATGAACTATGAGATAATGGATTCAATTTATCTAAACTGCTAGATGAAAAATCACGAACTAGAGTTGTTTTAGCTGATAATTGACTTCTGATGGTGTTGACAAGGGAACTATGATATTCTTTAGTTTTGTTGTCTAACATTGCTGCTGCGTCTTCTTCTGTTTCTAATTCTTCTGAATGACGATGATCCATAGTATTTGACAGTAGTACTTCATTTTCATTCAGTTTTGATTCTGAACTTATAATTTCATCAGGTTTGGTTGGTTCTATAATAGTTATAGATTTATCTGGTGGCGTCAGATACATCTTGGTACAGATATGTGCTGATTTTGCTCTTCTAAATTATCCCAGCCAAAAATGATCGCAAATTCTAGCCAAAGCAATTCACTAATGATTATCCAATTGTATATAACTCCCACTGTTTTAAAAGTATCGTCAACTAATTATAAAGTATCAATAAGAAACAAATAACTACAAATATCAAAAGTCGACTGTTAAAAACAATAGAGTTTTTGAAATTCAGGTACTTTTGAACTACAAACCTTTTTTAATGATACCGTGAGTTAAGCATCAGAATAGTCCGGTCGGAGAAACATGGACCTACGCTTGCCTACATGCCGTCCTGTGTATTGAAATTACGGAATTTAATGTTGCCATTGTTAAGGAGGTGAAATATTGCCTCCTTTAATATCACCAAATTCCAATGACCATATTGAATTGGAGTTTAATTGATGGTATATCGGTATGTCTGTGATGCCAGTGCATGTGAAAAATTTCATGTCTCACAGTTTAACCCTGTACTAAAAACTGAAATTAGTCCAATTTAGGCGAGTCTAAACTTTACTGCGAAATGTCACAAACAGGTTACGGTACGATTGCTAATTAAACAACATATCTATTTTGCTATTTACATGGTAAAGCTATGTTATATCTATATATATATATATAATATGTATAAGTGGGGTATGTAACTCAAGCATCATTATTCTTTAATAACCGATTTAAAGCACTATCAGGGTTTTCATATAATTCATTAAATTGACCATCTTCAACTATATTACCATGATGATCTAAGACAATGATTCTATCACTGTTTTTAATGGTGGATAATCGGTGAGCAATCGATATTATGGTAATATTCTCATTATTATTTAAATGCTTTAAATTGGTAAGCACAATCTCTTCACTAATGGAATCTAAAGCTGAAGTGGCTTCATCTAAAAGTAAGATTTTAGGTTTCCTAATTAAGGTTCTCGCTAGCGATAATCTTTGCTTTTGACCTCCACTTAATTGAGTACTATTTAATGATCCAATATTAGTATCTAAACCATCAGGTAAATTATTCACAAAATCAAATGAATTACTTAATCTTAATGCATCATAAATATCTTCTTCAGTTGCATCATTTCTACCAAATAAAATATTCTCACGAATAGTTCCATTAAATAATAATGATTCTTGTTGAACATATCCTAATTTGGTTCTATAATAATTCAAATTAAGATCCAGAATATTATATCCATTAACTATAACTTGACCTTCAATTGGATCATAAAATCTTAATAATAATTGAGAAATAGTTGATTTCCCACTTCCTGATGGTCCAACTATACAAATATTTGACCCCTTTTCAATCGTTAAATTTAATCCATTGAATATTGTTGATGTAGTACGAGATGGATATTTAAATTTAATATCTCTAAATTCAATATTTCCATGAAGATTATCAACTTTTTCACCTGATCTAACCGGTATATTTGATCTATAATCGATTAATTCAAATATTCTTTCTGATGCTCCTAAACCTTTCATTAATTCAGAATAAAAATTCCCAAGTCCAAATACAGCTCCTCCTGTATAAAGTGCATACATCATAAAACTTGATAAATCTCCAACACTTAAATCTCCATTAATAATTAATTGATTTCCAATCACTAATAATCCAATGATAGTAGTATTACCTAAAAATCCATTAATAGCATAATAAATCCCAGATAATTTCCCTTCTCTTAATCCATTATCAAAAATATGTTTAACTTCTTCATTATATTGATGTACCATTAATTTTTGTTGAGAAAAACTTTGAATCGTTTTAATCCCATTTAATTTCTCTTCAGTAACTTTTGTCATTGCACCTAAATTTTCTTGAATTAATTTAGATAATGTTTTAATCTTACGACCATAAAATAATGACATTAAAATCAATGGTGGGAACATAAGACTCATACATAAGGTTAACTTCCATGATACGTAACACATCATTGATAATCCTACTAATCCACTAATCAGAGCTCTAATACCATCATTTATATTTCCACTTAAGGTTTTTGATATAATTTGAGCATCATTTGAAATACGAGAGATTAAATCACCAGTTTTCATACCATTACCAGTAGGTCCAATATCAAAGAAAATCGAATCTTGTTCTAAAATCTTCAGAAATAATCGGGATCTTAATCGAGCTACTAATCTTTCCCCTACTGTTCTTAATAAATAGGTTCTACCAAAATTGGCAACAGCTCCAACTGTGAATAAAACAGCTAATACAGAATAGAATTGAATTGGTTCTAATCCTAATAGAAGCCCATCACTGTCGTTTTTTTCTTTGTCTGGTTGATTCTCTGTATCTGCTTCTTCTTTGATTTTGACTAATTCATCCAGCCCCGCATCTATAATTTTACCAATAAATAATGGCAACAACATCGATGTTGCCGATGTTATAAATAAACATATTAAGGCATATCCCATTAATGTATATTCTGGTTTAGCAAGCTTTAGTAGTTTTATCATATCTTTTCCTACGTTTGGTTTGGGTTTGGCAGCATCTTCACTTGAACTATTTGATGATGACGAAGATGATGATGACGATGGACTGGATAATGGGGTAGAAGTTGAGTTCAATCTCTTTGGGATTGTTAACAATCTATATGTACGAGATAACTCATTTCTTATTAGATTTGGACTTGATATCAAACTATGAGGTTGAAGCTTTGATCTAGATAATTGAAAAATTGAACGATTTGCATTCAATGATATCATCGATTTAGATATCGGGATCGCCTTAGTTATAATATGCGTACCACATATCAATCTATTAAGTCGTATCATTAAGGATCTTCCCTTATCTATTATGGTGTATCAAATTGACTGGTGTTAATTCGTTTAAGTCGTCTTAGTCGTCGTTCCTGATCGACTCCGTTGATGTGATAATTTACCCAAAAACATTTGTCAACAGAATTTTGGAAATTATATGCCGGAAATCGGCCTAGGCCATAATTCACCTTAATCAATATATATATTAAACATACTACTATATACACATAACTTTCATATATCTAATGTAAATTTACCTAACCTTGCCATATTCTTGAGTTTAACCATGTCGTCATTATTTATATTGTTACCTCTAAGTTCCAATAAAAAGTCTTTATTCGTGATATCCATAAAAGTAGTTTCATTTATATAATCCAAATGAGGATTGTTATTTAATTGGAGATTCCGTAAATTGGGTAATCGTTTTGAGATCTTTAAAGTATCACCTAAATGAACAATGATATTATCATTAAGCTTTAACACCACTAAAGATCTAGGTAAGTTCTTTATAAAACCTACTGAAATGTTTGTAATTAAATTTTGACTTAAATCAAGTGATTTTAAAAGTGGAGGGAAATTAAATGAAGTTGAAAATACATCTTCAACCTCATCATAAGTATTTTGAATAACATTATTGGATAAGTTTAATTCAATTAAATTTTCAAATCTATGAAATAATTGACTCCAAGATTTAACATAAAATGTCCCAATATCACTAGCTATTAAAGTCAACTTTTTTAATTTGGCTATTAGATAAGGATTTTCAGCTAAATCAAGTAATACTTGAATAAGACCTGATGAAATACTGGTGGGATTTTCAACCATTTGTAAATTACAATCAATATAAACATCAAACGCTTTAAATCTTGTTTCGAAATAAACTACCAATTGATCTAGATTCCCCTGTTCGGTAGTTCCTTTCTTTTTCCTTTTCAATGAATAATGTAACTGCTGAAGATCTCTTATGAATCGATGATAATCATCTGATTTCCTTAAGAATCGAATACTAATCTTTTGTGGTTGACATTGTTGAAATAACGTGCTTTTATGACGTTGTAAAAGTAGTAAGATTTCAAAATCGTTAATCGGTAATTGTCGATATATATCAGGTACTTTCTCTGCTATGTTATCATTGGTGATGAGTAATGTCTTGCTAAACAATGCAATATACATAAGATCAAGCAATCTATTATCGTCAGTATCAAACAATTTAATCATGCGAAGGATGAATTCATCTAACTCAGAAGCACTAAAGCTTTGGAATATACATAGTAGTATTTCTGGAGGTAAGTCTAATAGCTCTATCATACTCAAATCATATGTGTGTGGATGCTTATGGACCCTGTAGTCTACTGATCTTGTTTGCAATTATGATACCGTAACGGTTTTGTAATTTGGATTTTGTCCTGGCTGATAACGATAGCGAAGCGCGAGTGCGATCGCGCAGTCTCTCCACAATTTAAGTTAGACTTTAGAGATAGGTTTTACATCGTCATTTGTAGCAAATGGTACGTCATTAAGTCATAAGTTTGGTAAAATGCATTAATTATTAGTTAACTATATAGATTGATAGTATCAATCAATCTATATCCATATCCAGGTTCAAGTTCAGACCTTGATCTTGATCTGGTTCATTCCGAATCTCTATAATTTTACTTTCTTCAGTATCGTAATCTTCGTCTATTTCTTGTTCCATATCATTTTCTGTGTCAAGATCAACATCTATATCAAACTTGAGTGTATCCCAATAGTTGTATCTGATATCTTTAAGATCCTCGTTATCATCTAAATCATGATGATGATGATGCAGTAATACCCTCGATTTGCGTTTCAAAGTCCGTTGTTGTTGCTTTTGATGTAATTTAGCCATATCAATGTTATTCTCATTATTTAAAATAGTTAAATAATCATTGACCGCTAACTTTTGCTCTTGAATAAGTTTCATAATCTTATCATAATGATTGAATTTAGGTATTTTCAAATGATTCTCATTATTGAATTTTCTTATAAATCGATTAAACAATCTTAAACACCAATGTTGAAATTTAATCACAATTAAAAATCGATAATTATACCATTTAATCACTTTTAAATTCGATTCAATATATTGTTGATAATCATCTAATAATTTATTCAGAAAATATTGATTCAAATCATTCATATTAGTCTTGGTTCCATTATTTTCACTCAATTCCTTTATGAATTGAAACGATTGAATATTCTTATTGATAACATATTTTCTATTGGATCCATCATCACTATTATCATTATCACTATCCGTATCATATATAAGTTGAGGTATATCGGATCCTTTTATTGAAATCCTTGCCGTCGTTGGTGGCACCACATTCTCCTCGCTAAGATGCAAATCGTTAAGTAAATTATCAAGTTTTATTCTCTTATTACCTCTCAGAGTAGTTAATAAGTCTTCTTCATCTTCATCTTCATCTTGTTCATGTTCTTGTCGTTGTAATTCACTATCATTTCCATCATGTTGATAAAAATCAAAGTCATCAATTGATGATCGGTGACGATGTTTTCTACGAATCAGCATATAATTTCATAATAAGATCAATAAATCAATGTATGATGCTCTTCCTCCCTATAATTTGAAAAAAATTTATACGACCGTTAGCTAACTATTTATATGCCTTACGTCTAGACCCTTCAAACTTTGGGCGTTTGTGATGATTGTTCTAGATATTTCTACTGATTTTGGTTGGCGCACGCTGTCATCAGTGTAAAAAAGATTCTTGGTTGTTTTGGACCCTGACCCATTTTGTTTTGTCTTATAAAATAACAATTTGTATGTATATTTTATCCCAATCTATTAATAGATATATATATATGAATATGAATATGAATATGATTATAAATAAATAAATAAAAAAATATTAACCTAACGATATAACCGTAAAAAGATTCTGACAATTAGTCGTTACCCTAACCTTGACTTTAGACAGAATCAATGGTAGCAGATGCAGCTATGGCATCTAATACCGGAAGATCAACTATCTTAGCAACTTGAGCTAAAGAATCAGTGGCAATGGTATCACCACTAGCAACCTCATCACTACCTGAATCACCATTCGATGTTGAATCCTCCTCTTCCTCATCATCATCATCTTCTTCTTCTTCTTGATGTTCCCCAACTTGTTCACCTACTTCTAATCCTTCTCCTTCTTCATTAGCATCATCTAATACTTCTATACCGCTCTTTCTTTCTGAATCAATTTGGTCTTCGTGTTCATCTTCTTCAGCAATAGATGCACTGGTTGAACTTGCGGTGACACCTGCTGATGCGGGTGCAGAAACATTTGAAATTGAAATAGAACCTTCTGGCACTATACCACTACCAGCATTATTCTCTAATGAAGTTATTGTACCAGTTGATGATGATGATAATAATAAATATTGAGTGCATAATTGATCATAAGACAGTTTTAATTCTTTTAAATCTTTAATCGTTAATGAATCAAAATCCATTTGATGAAATTTAAATAATTGATTATTTGATAAATTTAGATCAGAATGTTGAGATTGTAAATGCAATTGTGATCGAGAATGATTTGAAATATGTTGATCTAAACTACTTGAAGTACTAGCTGGCATCATAAATTTTTGAGATTGTTGACTAATATTACTAAAAAATTTATCCATAATTTGTAAACTTGTACCTCTACTTCTACTTTCACCTCCCTTTTTGGATGGTGTTGTTGAAAATATATTGGCTCCATTTGAATCAATATGTTCATTATCTAATGAATGTAATGAAATATTGGAAATATTTTTATTAATAGTATCTGTGCTACCATTACTTCCATTACTTTGATGATGAGATGTGGTAGATGATGGTGTTGGTGGTTCTTGTTGATCTTGAGCTTGACTTGGTAACACTATAGTGGAAGCCGAATTTGGTAATGCAGGTTGATTATTTAATTTAGTCATGAATTCAGTTACACCATTACTTAATTTAGCCGTAATTGAATTTCTTTTATAATGAATACCATTAACAAAAGTGGTATTATTACCGTTTAATGCAGTTTCTAATGATGAAGATCGGGTTCTTGAATGATGAGGGGATAATTTATTTATCAATGATGCTGATCTTCTTTGAGGACTTGAAGATTCTAATCCTGAATTTACCATTTCATCCATTTGTTGAGGTTGGGATGGTAAAGGACTAAAAAAATCAGATGGTTGACTATTACCAACTGATGAACTAAATCTTCCTAAAATATTTTTCATCATATTAAATCCATTATTTAAATCTAATGAATCAGTTTGAATAGAGGATGAATCATTAGAATTAGAATCCATTAAAGTAGGAAAACTTTCTTTTGATAATGCAGAATTAGATTGTTTTAAAGTATTCATGATTGAACTATTTGATCTTGTTCTTGTTTCATTGATTCTATTACTGATAGTATTAAGTATGGAAGAAGATCTTGATCTATTTTGAGTTTGTGGTTGAGGTTGAGTTTCGGTATGCACTTGAGATTGTGATGATTGTGTTGAAAGCTGTTCTTGTGAAGGATCTTGATTAATAGCATTTAAATCTGCTTGAGATCCCAGTATTTCTTCATTTAATTTCCCATCCGGGAATTGGAAATGAGATAAAAGTTCTTCATCCACTAATTTACTAATTGGACTTGTAAGTAACTTATTTGATGATGCTTCTGAAATTAACTTTTCAACTTCTTCAGGTGATGATGAAGAATTATGAGATAATAATTCATTAACAGTGATATTTGATAAAAATACAATGATAGCTTCAAAATTAGTTAAATAATAACTTAATTCACCATTGTTAATGTAGGTTTCAGATAAATAATTGATCATATCTTTATCATTAGTGAAGAATTCATCAGTAGATAAACCTCCTTCTTGAATCTGTTGTTGTTGTTGTTGTTGAATATCATTTTGATCATCTTGATTATTAGTAGTTTCATTATTATTACCATCAGTTGAAATGTTTAAAAATTCAAATAAATCCCCTGTTTTATAATATTTATTACTAGCTTTATCAACAGTTGGATTATAATTTGATGATGCATATAAATTTAAGGGAAAAATTTCCACTCTATAAGGATCTAATAAATTTAAAAAATTCTTAATAAATAAGAAATTTAAATAAAGATCTTGAGTATTTAATTTATAAATAATAAGATAAATCAAAGTAGGTAATAAAACATCATTATTAATTTCATTATTTTTAAATTGACCACTTTTAATAAAATTTTTAATTAATAATTTATGAATTAAAACAATATTAGATAATTTTGAATAAGGAGTTAAATTTTTACAATTTAAATCATTAAAAATCTTTTGAATTAAGATTATATCAACTTTATTAATGGAATTTATGAATTTAATTAATTTTTGATTATCTTTATTATTACTATTTGATTCAATAAAATAACTGAATGATAAATTTAATGATTTTAAAAGAGTTAATTTTTCTGTTAAAAATTCTTGATAAATAATATCTTTTTGATCAAATTTAAAAATTTTATCATATAATTTAATATCATCATTATTAATTGAATTAAATAAATTTAATTGAGCTAATTCTAAACTTTCAAAAATGATTAAAAATTTATAATAATTAAAGATTCTTAATTGAAGAATAGCATCAGGATCTGATCTTTTTAATAATTTAATAGATGATGGACTATAATTAGCAATGGCTAATAAATAATCAAACTTTTTAGGATTTGAATTAAAATAATTTGATACTGATATAAGTTGCTTTTTAGTTGAATTTGATTGAGTAAAGATATTTATAACTAATGATTTCAAATCACGATAAAAGTATTGAAATAAATGAGATAATTCAACTATAGTTAAAGGAGATTGATATCTTGGTTCTTTCAAATACTTTAAGAATAATTGATTTAAAGTAGTGATTTGAGGATGTAATACCAAACTTGATCTTACTTCTTCCAGTAAAGTCAGAAGAAGCAAGTAAGGACCTGGAGTATCCATGATGATCAGTTGATGATGCTGTATAAGGATGACAACTACCTCTAGATGGACTCAATACTGTTGATTTGATGTGGTTGAAGTAGTGGTTGTAAAGAGACAAGGGAAGACAGCGGGATAAGGAGGAAAGGAACTAACCGCGTAAAGCGTATCTTTTAAGGGAGGGGTGGAGGGGAAGTACAAATGCTCAACAGATGATGACAAACGACAGACGAAGTAAAGTGAATGAATCAAGCCATGTACCTGGACCTAGTATGAAACCGCCAGAACAACAGTTTTGAAATTAAACGATTAAAACTGATAAATAAAATATGAATTCCCTCTGGTTGTTGGGTTGGAGTTTTGTTTCTTCTCCTTTGATTGATTTCTCAAACGTGTATAATTTTTATTTTTATTTTTTTTTTTTTTTTTTTGGTTTCTTTTTTAATTAGCAGGAATGAAGTAAGAAAAAAAAAAGGGATGCTGTTTGCGGTATACAGGATAAAATGGAGTAATACTATAACTAAAAAGAAGATCTAATGTAAGTAAGTAACGTATAGATGAAACAAATTTGAAATAAAGAGAATTCAATAATCACACGAGAGATTATGTTTCACACTATGAAATTATTTATTATGTATGTAGGTATGTATGTAGGTAGGTACATCATCAAATGATCAATAAAATGATCAGTAATTATTTTTACCATATCTATCTCTGTGGGTAATTTCGGTTATTTTTCAACACAATTTGTAAGGACTTAGTCTTTTTATCAGTAATATTTAATTTTGCATTCCATTTTATCTCTATTGTCATTATCTATCGATAATTTATTATTGCTGTTATGACATTTGATAACACTCTAGAGTTAGTTCACCTATAGCTCTACTAAACTATGAATAAGGCAGTAACGGCAATCAGAGAGATTTGGACCTATTGTAGTTTTATTTTCTTAGAATTATAGCCACTTTTTTTGATTTTGTGATTCTTGAAGATACAATCTTGGTGTAAATTAGGGTAGAGCCCCAAATTACTCTATTCACCATTACGAATGAAAAAATTATGTCATGAATAAATGTGGTAATACTATTTTGTATCTTTTTTAGGAACCCTGTCCGATATCTAACACAACAGCAGCAGCTACATCAGCAGCGGCAGGAGAGAGACAGGGCTTTGTCACAAGTCTCTTTTTAAAATGCATTTTTGTTACAAGATGTTTTTTCTTATCATGCATAAAATAAAATGCAGTTCCAAACTCGTAAAAAAAATGTTTGAGGTTTGAGACAGCAAATACGATTTATAGTGTTATGATTGATATTAGATATATTACGTGAGTTTTTATCTTGATAGTGATAGTAATGATAGTAATGATCAAAGTTGGATACTCACTAGTGAATTCTAGCTGTTAGACAACTTCAAAGTAGTGAAAATACTTTATAATGATAATTATACTTACATAATTAAGCTAACGAAGATGTTTAACAGCTATCATTTACCACTCTTTAGTATCAATCCATCAACATCTAGAATCAAGTCTAGTAATACACTTCTTCTCATTGTGAATTAATTCAATATTAAATTCATCTTTATCCCTGTAACTATTAAAACTTTATTTTCATATTAAGCAATAGCAATGTTTTGTTAACCAGATCCCAAACCCAAGATCCATTGTTACAAATATACATTGTATTGTTTTTATTTCTTTCTTCTTTCCAAGTTATTATTGCTTCTTATCGGTTAGTGTTGCTTTCGTCCCTTTATCTTGATTGATTCTATGTTTTTAACATCACATTCAATAGAATATATTGGAAATGGTTTTACAAATGTAAAAAAAAATTTAATTTGCTGCCAAATCTAAAGTCAAAAACCAAAAAAAAATCAAATGATTTTGCCCAGGATCGAACTGGGGACGTTCTGCGTGTTAAGCAGATGCCATAACCAACTAGACCACAAAACCTTTTGATGTGAAGGAAAAATGAAAATGTTTCTCACAAATTGTTTATTTGTGGCACGTGAATTACATAGTTAAAAAAGTCGCCGATAGCCTCGAATATCAATTCCGAACTACTAACAAATTAATTCATTCAGTTTTAACTTCATGAATTTTTATTAAATTATAAAAGTAAATATATCAGTGTATAGTAAATATTAGTAGTTAAGCTAATATGGATATAACTTCTCCTTTTTACTTCACTTTCTGTGATTTATTTGAGAGTAAAATAATCATTGATTCAATTTGTATTTTTTTTTGCAGTAATGT
Source organism: Scheffersomyces coipomensis (assembly GCF_036884675.1). NCBI lineage: Eukaryota > Fungi > Ascomycota > Pichiomycetes > Serinales > Debaryomycetaceae > Scheffersomyces > Scheffersomyces coipomensis. The sequence continues at coordinate 203,372 of NW_027042898.1, read as the reverse complement.
TAAAACAACATAAATATTTAGTAAAAACATTAAATTTAATTAACTTTACTTTGTTTATTTCTTTGAGTTTTGAATATAGAGACATAGAATTACAATTTTAAACCCATATAAGAAAGTTTAAGCTATATAAATCCAACTATAATCCTTCTTTCATCACCATTTAATCAAGCCCTTTATAAATTTACTTTTCACTCTATACAGTACAGAAAATTTACCCGGACCCTAACAAAATCTCTGTGCTCTTTTACAGACAGACAAAAAATTTTCATTCAAATTTAATTTAAATTGTATTATATTCTTTTCTATTATATCAAATCAACTAACTATATCCAAATGATGATAGTATAATTCTAATTCAATAGAAATGAGTATGTTTACAATTGAAATGATAATAATCCATCAATCATGACTTTTATGGGAGGTTCATATTGTGGTTTTCTTTGTTATGATGATAACCTTACTCAGCTCACTCTTAGTTTTTACGATGCTGATAAACTTCTTTTTCCAACATTCATCAATTTATCTGATATATAAAGAAAACCAAACAATTTAAATGAAGCCTCATGATATGAAAGTTTTGAGATGGGATTATTCAAGTCGTTTTTTACGTTGATCTTGTTTTACTAACTTTTAATGCCTTTTAGATTTTTATATGAAATTTTTATTGAATATATGATTATATTATACAAATTATAAATTATTGTTGTAGCATAAACTTTTTAACTCTATGGAATAAATATGGATTTCTTTTTTCTATAAAACTAGCTATATATGGGTAGAGCAAACTAACTAGGTATGGTTAACTATCCACTTTTACTAGCAATGACTGGACTCTTTGGTCTTAAGTCTTCAATCTCATCAGTTTGAGGTACTAAATATTGAATATTATTATTATTCTGATTATTAACTGTACCTGGGATAGTAATATTTGATGATGATGATGTGGTTGATTTATATTGAATTAATGATTTAGCATATAATTCTTCCTTATATTGTTGAGGATTAAAGTTATTAATCATAACATCTGGACTCATAATAACCCAACCTAATCTTAATCTAATAGGTAAATCATACCCAGTTCTGGAAGGAATAATATGTAATCTTCTATTTGAATTGGAAAAATTCTCTGCCACTCTATATAATGCATCAGGAACCACATTTCTTTTTGATGATGTTGAATTTGGTGAGAAAGATTCAATTTGTAAATCAGTATCAATATTACAATGAATTAAATGATTATCAGTGGCTCTTCTAACCGTACCGGTGATACACATCCAACAATGCCATTGTTGTCTTTCAAATAAAGGAATCGATTCATCACCATCATCACCAGGAAAATAGGGTGAATCCTTTTCAATGGGTAAAAAGATTAATTCTTCTGATCTTCTAAATTTCTTATTGAAAGTATCATTATTTAAAAGATTAGTTAATTCTTGAATCTTTTGAGTTGTAGCCCAAATAAATAAAAATCCCGGTTTAGAACATAATCTATGAAATGGAATATTATTTAATATAGGTAAAATAAATTGATTTTCAACTAATGCTCCAATCATAATAACATCAAACTTGAGATTATAATTTTCAATCCAATTATATAACGTAGGAACTATATTATTAGTGGGGACTCTAACTCCATAAGGTTTGACAGCATGTTTAACCATTTGACTTCTTTTTAATTGATGTAACTTGTTTAATTTTGGATAACCTTCAAATGGATTATTAATATTTCTAATATATTGAATCCCTAACTCTTCATTTCTCTTATTAGTAGGACGAACCTTCTTATTCTTGTTACTATGTAAAATATGATTACAATAATCCATTTCCATTGCATTATGACTTTTACTTCTTGATAAATCTTGTGATTGAGTTGAAGATGAAGATGATAAACCAGAACCAGCAGATAACGATGTAGATGTAGATGATGAAATCGAAAGTAACTTGGAATCACTCAGACTTCTCTTTGACATCATCAACCTATCAGATGACGACGATGATGATGATGAAGAGTTTGGTGCTCTTGTACCGAACTTGTTATAAGTATACTTATTTGGCAACATGATACTTTTGTTAAACACGGAATCAATCAAAAACTTCTGATTTTATTAACGTTAACTGGCAATACCGTACTATTTATATGAAACAGATCTGTCTTAGACTTTAAAAAGTCTTTGATCTCCCATATATATAGATGGATTCACCGTCTATCCCCTTCGCCTGTTTGAACCTTTTTGGATTGATATCCCCTTTTAACACATTTGTTTCAAAGGGATGGTTTATGTACAGGACCCACCACCAAACTGACATTTTTTTGTTTTTGTCTGTCTGTTATTTTTTGGTTGCAAACTCTTTTTCGTTTTGGTTGTGTTTCAAAATTGTCTGAACACAAAAGGACAAAGCGTATAATGTAAACAAAATTTTTTAAGTGCCGTTTCTTATATATTAAAATTGGTTTACGTTTATTTACATTTAGGTCAGATTAGGTTCTTCAGAAACAGATTTAAAACACTTTTGGAGGTTCTGATGTCTCTTTTTAGCCAATTTGGACGAGACCGTGAAGAGGTTAGAAGTCCGCCAGGGCAAACATTGGATGATGAGAATCCTGATCAGCCGCTGTCTTCAGATGATGATTTTTTGACTACCTTTTGGGATAATGATGTTGAAACCAATCCAGAATTAGAAATACACCAGTGCAAACGGAAGTTAATAGAGGTGATTAGAAGTGTATGTAATACTTCAGAGACATACCAATGATTGAAATCAAATAACTAACAGAAATCTTTAGCATGAGGAATTATTAAAGTCTAAAAATCAAGGAACACAAATGAATAAGGATATATTGGAAAAACTAATTGCTGAGTTAAAAGTTGTATTAGAGAGTTTAGGAAAGCTACTTACAAATCCAAACAACTATGAAAGAAAGTTCTCTGATGCCATAAGATCTGGTATATTTTTCTCATATTCTACGTTAAATTGTCTCAGTGTTGAATACCACTCTTTGTACCGTAATCAACTCTTAATATTTAAATTGTTTCTATTATTCTTAATGAAATGTTTTACTACAAATAGTGAAGTTGATCCTGAATTGTTAAATGATGAGAAAATAGTAGAATACTCATTCATTTTTAATTATTTATTCTCTCATTTTGATCATGTTGATTTTTCATTAATGTTACAAAATGAAACAACTACTTTAAGGAGTCTTTTGAAAACCTATTTCAATGTTGTTTCAGTTAAAAAAGAGCTTGCTTCTGGTTGGTTTTCTCTTATGTGGATTGAATCATTTGATATATCTAATGAATCATTAAATTCTTCTATTCTAAAATCTCGAATAAGGAAACTTTTTGATGATGCTCGTTTCCCTTCATATGATATATTAAAATTTTATTTTCAACATACTACCGATCACGAAATCATGGTCAATTTAAAAACCTTGATAAATTTTGATGAAGAAGATAACACTCTTCTTCGCCGTTGGTTTATGAGTGATTACTGTCTGTTGTTTGATGATTTGGCCAATATTACTGAAAGATATTCCCCACATAATTCGATTGAAGAAAATTTAAAATATCCTATAAATTGCCTTACATATATTCTCTGTAACTGTTTTGAAGCATTAGGTTTTAAATTAACTTCCCAACTAGAAGGTTGGTTAATGAATAATTTAAATGAGGGTATATTTAATATGCTGATGGTAGTACGAATTATATATAAATTATCAACGTATAGTGGCCTGTCAAAGTACATCTTAGGTTTATTATCAAATTTACAAATTTGTTCATGTTTATTATTGAATATAAATATTAAGGAAGATGAATTTTGTTCTATATTAATATTTTGGAATATGGTTCAAGATGATCCTCATTTAGCAACATCCATTTTCGCTGAAGAAATTAGAGATTATGATTTTGAAACTGATACTAATGAATTAAGAGTTATGGCTCATCTTTTGTTTGAAAATGATCAAGAAGTGCTTGCTATGGAACTATCTAGTTTATTTGAGGAATATATTGAGTCCGATATTGATTATGAATTAAAGAAAGATTCAATTCCAGTAAAAATTTTGTTAACAACTCTTTTAAAATTCTTTACTAATGATCCTGAATTAAATCAATTTATGATTAAATTAAATCGAATCCTTTTAACTCGAATCAAAATGTGGAGTAGTGAATTATATCGACTGATAATTTATTACTTACGTGAAATCAATGTATTTTATCACAGGGTACCACCACATTATATAGAAGAAATGATTACAGGGAATGACGTATCAGATGATGTAAGGAGTATATTTGTTCTCACACCTCCCAGCGATTCAATATTACATGATTTAGATCAATTTTGGGAAAATGAAGTTTTCAATTATTCTCAAATGCAAGAGAATTTTGATTTATTTAAAACTTTGGGAACTGATGTATATACTTATACTAGGACTTATAATGCTAGAAACATGATAAATAGAAGATAGTTTTATTTACTTATTTACTTCTTTTCTTCTCTTCGACAATAATCAATTAATACTTTCTTATGTAATACTCCATAATAATGACCATTTTTTAATAATACAATTACTCGATTACCAATTCTATCAAATATTAAATGAGCCAAACTTAATTCACTATCATGATTTATAAAAATAGGAGAATAATCAATAAATTGGATTAAATTGATTAATTCTTCAAATAATTCTTCAATTTCATCATTTCTTTCTATAGATCCATAATTAAAATAATCAATTTCCATAAGACTGGTGAATAAATTCTTTAAAATATTTGCATTATGCTTTTCATAATTAATGATAATTTGTCTTTGATTTAGTTTGGTATAGTTCACATCAGATGATAATTTACAATATATTTCATCAACAATGTTATATTTGGTAATGAATTCTTGTAATTTATCCAAACATAATTCCAATTCGGAAAAGTATATCAATCCAATACATACTTTATTTTTAATTAATGGTAAACATCCATCTAATAAAGATTTATCGGCCAATAGTCTTAATTTAGAAAGTAAGGTTCCAATAGGTACGTATGGCGCATCAGTTATATCGATGAATAATTTGAGATCTGATCCATCATCATGCATTAAATCTTCTACAATGTTTAATTGAGTTGATTTCTTTTTTGATATTGGTGATTGATAAACATCACTTTCTTCTTCCTCTTCCTCGTCGTCATCTTCCCTAACACATGAATCCATATCAGTTATGATATCTCCAGCTGTCATGAATGGATCAATGGCTTCGTTTTCAGCAGACATGAAGGGATAATCATTCTTAATCAATAATGCTTCATATAATGAATGTTTCTCTAATAATCCCGCACTCCAATTAGCCACTGCAATAGCTATAGAAATCGGTAACACATAAGTATAAGAACTGGTTAATTCAAACAAAATAGTTACCAAAGTTATATTCATTCTTGTCACCCCTGCCATGAATGCTCCTGCACTAATCATGGAATAAATACCAGAGTCAACACATCTACCATCTTCACGATCAGCTGAACAAATATACTTCATAATTGATCCACTTGTAGAAGTATTAATATCAGTAATACTTAAATTATATTTAAAATTCATATATTGAATGAATAAGGAAAATATTCTCCCATATAATGCTCCAACCACCATAGATGGGACGTAAATACCACAAGGTAATTTCAAACCGAATGTGACAAAAGTTAAAACCACTTTTACTATGAATGCAAATAATAATGAGTTTAATTCGGTGATGTATTGAGGATGAGTAGTTGGACATAAAGTTGAATCTAATTCCACATCACAAGGAGTGGCTAAATCCAAGACTAATTCTGAAGATGCTTGTTTTGTATACCTATTCCAAAATGTGATTAAACCCGTTAGTAATGAAATACAAAATACTTCAAATAAAGGATGATTTTTAATTAATTTTAATTGACGAAATTTCGTAGGCCACCATCCCACGAATTTAACGAATAACGCTCCAAAAATCCCACCTGAAACTCCAATACTAATGAAGAATAATAATTCTATCGCATTCCAATCTGAAGTATAGTTCAATTCAAACAAAACAGTCTTACCTGTACCGTAAGGGTTTAAAAATTTCAAAAATAAAGTAGACATAATAGCACAAAAGAAAACTTGGAATAATTGATGAGAAGGTAAATAATGATTAATTTCTTCAAGGATGAATAAAACACCACCTAAGGGTGAACCAAATGCTAATGCTACACCAGCAGATGCACTAGCTGATAAGATTTGTTTCTTTAATAATTCATTGTTATAAATGAACGGGAAAAATCTAGTAGCGATATTTCCTACTGCCGTTGCTAAATGAACATAAGGACCTTCTTTACCTAATGCCATACCTGAGGCAATGGCTAATATTAAAGTGATGGTTTTGGTAATTAATGTATAAGTTCCTAAAAATCTTCTAATCACGAATCCTGATAATATGGTTTTAACTTCAGGTACACCTGATCCATAAGCGGTATACATTACTTTTGGAGTTATTTGAAATTCTGGTGATGATAATTTATCATGAACTTCATCTTTACTTGAGTTTTCTCCACTATTATTAGTTGTAGTAGTAGTAGCCACATTTTCTTGATTATTAGTTATGGCGGTTCCACTGGTGATTTTAGTAGTTAATGTAATAAGGCATGCAAAATGAGCTAATATGATGGTTAATATCACATAAATTAAGAAATCAAATCTGAATCGATTATAAATAGGATGATCTTCGAATAGATTTGACCACGATATCCAATCTTGGCATTGATCTTGGATATTATTCGATTTGAAAATGTATCCTGATTTAAATACATTCATGACATGCAATGGAGGAGAAGGATTATTATTATTGATGGGTGAAGATTTTGGTAAACAACAAGAAACTTGACTTGCAAACCAATTTGTTTTACAATATCCATGTTTGAACCCAACTAATAAGATTTCAATCTTATCAATCGTATATGCAATCAAAGAGAATACAAATCCAATAATAACAATTAATACCCATTTCCCCATTACATAATAAATCTTATAATAAAATGGGATAGGAACGATTGAAGTTTGACCATTTTCAACTTTATATTTTTCATTTTTAAATAATTCGTAATTAAATTTATTAGTCAGTATAAAAGCTTTTGCCCAATCTATAGTGGTGAAATCATTATAATAATTTCTTAATAATATGAGAGCATTTGGACCGATACTTAATAATTTAGTGGAGATCGATTGATTTGAAGCATCTGTATAAAGCGAAGTTTGCTCATTTATATTACTTATGACTTGATCCAAGGCAAATACTGAATTATTACCTGGAGTTAAAAATGATGATGAATTCCGAGGTAAGATAGGTGATCTAATATCGATTTTACCAAGAGATTTGATTTTTGGGATTGATTTCTGATGATGATTTTCTGAATTATGGGAATAGTTTTCAAGTACAGATAAACTTGGAAATGCCTTAATGGTTGATCCATGTTGATTCGATGATGAAGTTGAAGGTAATAGAAGTAAATTTGAATTTGAAATTGCGTGGTTTCTAATATGATGACGAGAATGAGATTCAAGAGTTAATGGTGGGATATGATTAGTAGTGCCAAACATCTGACGTTGTTTACCTACATCATTACCACCATCAGCCGCTGTGAAAGTAAGTTGAGGCAGTTCCAAGGGGGTATGACGAGGGGTATGGGATGGTTGTTTATTTTGATTTGATGATGAGTCTTTCTTCATCGATGATAGATATAAATAAAGGTATGAGAATGCAAGGAAAAAAAAGATGATAAAAAGTAGGAATGATCTCTAATGATATGAATGAATGTATAGCCCTTATGAATCAGATTTGATATACTTGAATCACAACTGATATACCATTCAAATTCAAAATTGATGATTGATTTGTTGTAATTGACTACCAAGACACTCCGGAAAAATTGGTTTGTTTTGATCTAAAATGGAATGGTTATGTGCAGGTTAGACAGATGAATTTCTTAGTGATTACTGATAACCATATAAAGTATGGTTGATAAGAAAGATGATGATTATTCAATAGTATTGATATATGTAATGATGTTATAATTATATAAATGACAGTTAAACATTATCATTAGTTACTAAAGTATCTGATAAGATATAACGATATATAATTAGGTTTAAACAAAAAAAAAAGACGAGAATTTCCACTACGTCATAATCCCGTGACTTTAGTAACTTATTATAGTAACTTAACATATAAACAAACAAATAAAGTAAAGAGATTGTTATTATGTTGTTATGTAAATGAAACAGTTTAACTATATAGACGGTAAATATAACCCATTCAGTATTCAAAGAGTTAACTATGTTAAATATCCCTTGACCGTGTTCAATGTTATGTTTTGATAAGTCAGTCAAAGCAAGCCAGGAACTACATATCATGACTTTGATAAGGATACATGGATTAATCTACTCTACATACAATAGTAAACATTATACTAAATGAATATAGTTTAAAGTTATTGAAATAACTAAAAATTTCATTATTGTCACTAAATTTAACTCTCACTATACACAGCTCTCACAATTTCAAAGGGCGAATGAAAATTTGGTTCTGTAAAAATCTGGGGTAACCCAAATTGGGAAAAAAGAATGTGAAATAATAGAACAAATTTAATGTGGAGACATCAGCTTAAACGAGGTCATTGATACTGTAACAGGTAGACACCATATACACACTATAATCGATACATGTAGATCTAATTACTATAGGTTAATCCGACACAACAACACCGTTATTATTATTTATTTATTTAGAGTTTTAGATTCATTCGTTATTTATATAATTTTATATTTCCGTTAAACTGTCATATGAAAAATTTAGCGACGCTGCCGACCACCAAATTTTTAGCGGTAAATTTTTTTTTTGATTTAACTTTTAACTGAAACCGGACTAAATAAGGCAATTTCAAGGTATTTATCCTTGATTAGGATAAATTATAGTTATGATCTAGACTCCAGTTTATCCTTTCCCCTTCATTATCAATTCTACAGCTCACATTGGCCCATTTACTCCGTATTTATAGTATCTTCTATTTTATAACCATACCATTTACCTCTTTTATATACTATAAACTCCACTCATACTATAAATACTCCACATTCTACACAATAACACAACCATTACTAACTCAACCTAATTATCAATATCAGTTCATTTTCGTTTCCCGTTGTGTAAAAAAAATATTTGTTGGTGTTTTTCGGTATTTCAGTTTTTTAACATTTTACCCCGGAGGTTTATGGAATCGCATCACTATTTTATTTTAGCTTACAAAATGTGGTATAAGGTACTTCATATCCTTACCTTTTTATACTCCGATTTTAGTCAAATCAGCCTAACATTGCCGGTTTCTTTCCAGGATTGGATTAGATTATACTTACATTAATAATCCACACTCTTACCAGCAGAATCGTTTAACCATTTTTTTGACTTTTTGACTTTTTTTGAATTTTGTATTACTTTATTTATTTATTTTTTTTGGTTTGATTTTTGACTTGATTTGGTGGGGTTATAATTGGTTTAATTTTGCCTTGGTATAAATAGGTTTCATAATTCCTTATTTTTAATTTTTATATATATCGTTAGTATTTCTTTATTTGACTTTTATTTATTTGGGTTTATCAATCTCTCTATTGAAAAATTTATCCTATAGCAACTACTACTACCATGGCTCAAATTACTAAAATTAAGGTTAAAGAACCTATTGTTGAAATGGATGGTGATGAACAAACTAGAATCATCTGGCAATTCATTAAAGATAAATTAATCTTACCTTATTTAGATATCGATTTAAAATATTATGATTTAGGTATGGAATATAGAGATGAAACCAATGATCAAGTTACAACTGATGCTGCTAATGCTATTTTAAAATATCAAGTGGGTGTAAAATGTGCTACCATTACTCCAGATGAAGCTAGAGTTAAAGAATTCAATTTAAAAAAAATGTGGTTATCTCCAAATGGTACCATTAGAAATATCTTAGGTGGAACTGTTTTCAGAGAACCAATTGTCATTGATAATATTCCAAGAATCGTTCCAACTTGGAATAAACCAATTATTATCGGTAGACACGCTTTTGGTGATCAATATAAAGCTACTGATATTTTAGTTCCAGGTGCTGGTGAATTATCATTAGTTTTCAAACCAAAAGATGGATCTGAACCTCAAACTTATAAAGTTTATGATTTTGATAGCCCTGGTGTTGCTTTATCAATGTATAATACTGATGAATCAATCGTTGCCTTTGCTGAAAGTTCATTTGCTTTAGCTTTAGAAAGAAAATTAAATTTATTTTCATCCACTAAAAATACTATCTTAAAGAAATATGATGGTAGATTTAAAGATATCTTTGAAGGATTATATGAATCCAAATATAAACCATTATTTGAAAAGGAAGGTATTTGGTATGAACATAGATTAATCGATGATATGGTTGCTCAAATGATAAAATCTTCTGGTGGTTATATAATCGCTATGAAAAATTATGATGGTGATGTTCAATCTGATATCGTGGCTCAAGGTTTTGGTTCATTAGGTTTAATGACTTCAGTATTAGTCACTCCAGATGGTAAAGCTTTCGAAGCTGAAGCTGCTCATGGTACAGTTACAAGACATTATAGACAACATCAACAAGGTAAAGAAACTTCTACTAATTCAATTGCATCAATTTTCGCTTGGACAAGAGGTATTATTCAAAGAGGTAAATTAGATTCAACTCCTGAAGTTACTAAATTTGGTGAAGAGTTAGAAAGAGCCACCATCGAAGCTGTTTCAAAAGATGAAATCATGACTAAAGATTTAGCTTTAACTCAAGGTAAAACTGATAGATCTTCTTATGTTACCACTGAAGAATTCATTGATGCCGTCGCAAAGAGATTAAACAAAAACTTAGGTTATTAAGTATGTGATTTCCTCCATAAGTTTAAATGTAGTTATTATTATTATATTATTATTATTATTTATATATATTCTTAAAAATGACATAAATTAAATAAATCAATCATCATTTATCCGTAGGATATTCGGTATATCTGGTTTGTCGTGTACTTTGTTCAAAATCATGACAGAGAAAAAAAAATCTTTAGTATAGCGAAATATGACATAGGTCTGCTATAGATTATAACACATTTTTACCCTAAATCGAACGTCAATTCTTAGTGGTTGTATAATTCCTTGTAAAATAGATGTATCATTAAAGTAAAGATACTATACAACAATGAATGTGGGGTCTATTTTAAATAATGATACACCTCCAAGTGATCATGAATCAGAATCAATACAACAAGTTCAACAACGACAAGAACATGAAGAACAACTTAAAAGAGAACAACAACCATCATCTATAACTCGAAAACAAGATATACAGAATTTATCTAATCCTCAAAGACATTCCATTACTAGTATTTTAAACGAAGCAACTCCAACTCCAACCCCTGCTCCTCCGGCACCAGCTCCAATATCTGTTGTTGCTGCTGCTGCGGTTGAACCGACTCCTGCTTTGGCTGCTGCTCCGCCATTATCACCAGTTGTATCATCATCAAAAGTGGCAACTGTCGTCGAATTCCCTAAGCCAATTGGTGCTGTTTCCGTTCATAACCTTAATAATAATAACATTAATACCGTGCCTCATCCTATAAATGGTCATTCAACCACTTCATCTAGTACTACCTCATCTCCATATGCCAGTAAACGAAATTCCATAGCTAATATCACTAACGATAGAGATGTTGATATAACCACTGGAAGAGAAACTACGGTTAATGTCAGTAGAAATTCAAGTTTATCTGATTCTCCCAAAGTTTTACCAAAACCAGAACCACAGTCGCAACATTCAACATCACAAGTAATATCATCTCCACTTCCTGAATCTAATGAGGAAGATGTTGATGAATTAACTAAATTAAAAGCATTAAAGAGAAAAACTAAACCAAGACGTTATAATACACCTCCAATCTGGGCTCAAAGATATATACCTCCTAATCAAAGACATAGATATAATAATGACGTCAATATTAATAATAATAATAACAATAATAATAATAATAATCCTGACATTCAAAGTAATGGGAATGGTAATGTTAAATATAAAATCAATGATACTCCAGTTTTCGATTATACTACTACTAGAAGTCTTGATTTACAAGTTAGTATAACTGGAGTGATACCTCCATCATCATTTACAAGAACGGTTGCCGAATGGATTTATGCAAATTTTTCCAATATAACTGAAGAGAATCGTAAATATGTTGAATTAGAATTAAAATTTGGAAAAATCATGGATAAAAGAACTGGTAATAGAATTAATGTCGATGTGGTTACTGAATGTATTTATACCAATCAATCATCAACATTTTTTGAAATGCAAGTGGAAGAAATTGCTTGGAATGATATTAGGAAATTTTTTGAAGAATTGGAGAAGAATTATCAAGATGAATTAAGATCAGGTATACCTGATTTATCAAAACCAAGAAGAAAATTTAATATGTTAGATTCTGATATCACTGATACTTTTTATCAAGTTGGTAATCGTGGTGAACAAATTAAACGTGTTAGAGTATCAAAGGATAATAATTTGAATCCTCCAAGATATACTGCTATTGAAAAACAAAGAGTGGCAGATTTATTCATTCATAATCCTTCATCAATGTATGATTTAAGATTATCATTATCACTTGAAATGCCAGTTCCAGAAAACAATATCGAACCAATAAGAACCAAGAATAAACCATCAGGAGTTAGAGATAAAAAGAGAAATACATGGACTCATGCCCCAACTTTAACTCAATTTGATTTAACTAGAGTTTTAATTCCAAGAGAAGCAAAGAATAAACATGGGAAAACAATTATAAATCATGATGTCAATTATGAAGTTGAATTAGAAATTGATACTTTGGAAGTTTTCAATGCCATTGATAAGATTGTAGCAGGAACTGATGCTTATCGATTAGAAGAATTGGTGGAAATCTTTATCAATAACGCTAGAATATTAAATAATAGAATTACAAAATTAGCCCTGCCATGAGGTTATCTTCATTCATCCTTACAAAAACAATAACAGTGTATATCTATGGTACAGCATGTGTGTGAGAGAGAGATTTATATCTTTCACCCAAACTTTTAAATTTGTATATTTAAAACCCCACTGTATTAATTGTAAAAATATATAAATTAACTATCGTAATACAATTAAACCAACGTGTAGTGAAAAATTTTGTTGTTGACCATAACGCGAAAAATTAAAAATAGTGAAACTCTCCACCAAATTATTTTTCAGATATTGGAAGAGGGTATAGCCACGTTAATACGATATAACAAGGAAGAAAGATAGTACTTAGAAGAATATGTTGAAGTACTTTATTGGATTCGTATTGGTGGTACTTATTCTAGCATATGGTACTATTATCTTCTTTTCTCATACTCCAAGATTACCATTCCCTAATGAAGCAAAATATATAACGAATGACAACAGTTCAAATACATTATATGATTTACCTCCAAGGATAACTTCTACTTCAACTCCACATAAGAATGAAGATGGCATTGTATTGAGTATTGTTATTCCATGTTATAATGAAACCAAACGTTTAGGAAAGATGTTGGATGAAGCAGTGGAATATTTAGTTGATAATTATAATCATAAATTTGAAATATTAATTGTTGATGATGGATCAAGTGATGGAACTGATAAATTTGCATTAAAGAAAGCTACTGAATTGAATTTAAAACCTCATGTATTAAGAGTTATTCAATTACAACAAAATAGAGGTAAAGGTGGAGCAGTGACTCATGGTTTATTACATACTCGAGGTAAATATGGATTATTTGTTGATGCCGATGGTGCCACTAGATTTTCAGATATTGGTAAATTAATTGAATTTATGAATAGTTTAAAACCAAATGAACCTGGTGTTGCCATTGGATCTCGTGCTCATATGGTAAATACTGATGCTGTGGTTAAAAGATCATTCATTAGAAATTTCCTTATGTATGGATTACATACCTTAGTTTATATTTTTGGAATTAGAGATATTCAAGATACTCAATGTGGATTTAAAATGTTTAATTTTGAATCTATAAAAAGAATTTATCCTCATATGCATACTGAAAGATGGATTTTTGATGTCGAAGTTTTATTATTAGGTGAAATTCAAAAAATTAAATTAAAAGAATTACCAGTTAATTGGCAAGAAATTGATGGATCAAAAGTTGATTTAGCAAAGGATTCAATTGGTATGGCTATTGATTTAGTGGTTACTAGATTGGCTTATTTATTAGGAATTTATAAATTAAATGAATCAGGAAGATTAAATAAAAAGAATTTATAAATTAAAAATCATTTACATAGATATAATTATAATGTATAAAACTACAGAATATAATAATAATCATAAAAGATAAAACGTTATATATTTAAGGCAAGATGCCCCATGGCGAAGTCTATTTCAATACGTATGGAGGAATAGGACGGATAATGCAACACATTTATAAAATTAATAAAAAATCTCCTAGATAAGTATATGTTAATATGAAGTATCATAAAGAATCCATTATTGGTATTCCTATAATATTCGAGAATAGGTCAAAAATCTGTAGGTTAGATTCAAAATTAAAATTTTAATCTTCAATTTCCTTAATAAGCTATAAATTAACGTCAACAGTAGAGTTTTTGAAAATCGTTGTAGCTAAGGCTAAATGTTAGTAAAATGATCCTAGATAGAATTAGGTATTACCATGTTTAATTAGAAATTAGTTATCGGTGGGACAAATATTGGGTTGACCATAATATTGGTTGGTTCGATGAACAACGCATTAGGATAACACGAATAGATGAACGATGGTATGATATTTTCAGAAATGTTCAATCGTTATCTTCCCTGTTCCCCTCCAACTTTCCTCCCTTGATATTATATACAGTACACACTAAGATTATGAAGATTTAACTACAGAATGTAATAATTATAACATATAAAACTTTATATATATTAGCTTGAGACGGAAGGAGCAGGCGTAAGTAACTGTTATTCCAATACACACGGCGGCATACGACGAATAGTTACGGCGACATACGACGCATATTGCAATAGCTATGGTGTTAGTAATAATCTCCTATATAAATGGTGTGAGTTAATACCAGGGAAACGTAACAGTAAGGCGTGCCGTAATAAGGTAATAAGGTTAATAAGTAAGTTATCGACGTAAATCTATATACCTAAATACTATATAGATTATTAACTTTGAATTGACCGACGTGTAAGAAAATCAGCAGCAGCATCAAATTGAAATAGGAACTAAATGTTAGTAAAATTATCCTAGATAGAATTAGGCATCAAGTTGAATTAATGACTATAGTCTGCGGAGTAACGGATTGGCTGAATTAACGAAATTGTTTCAGTGATAACAGCTGGGAGTAACACGATTGGAAGGACGAGTAACGTATTCGTAAAACTTCAATCAAACTAGGTCTAAATCATTATCATTATCATCTCCCTTGACACTATATACAGTCCACACGGTCAAAACCGTTTTTTAAAGAAGCGAAGAAAATTATGGCGTCTTTTTTTTTTGATCATGTGCAATGGTCATATCACTAAAGTATGGGGTAAAATCAAAATTAATTAGAGATAATATCCCTAATTGAAGTATGTACGAGTGGGTTTATTTAATATGGGTCAATTTAACATTATTTATATATTACAAATGAAATTCCTATGCTTTTCAAATAATTTTATAAACTTTTTCTTTTACAATTTATTCAATTCATTATTAAGTCAATTGAGTAACTAATTTACTATGTCTGTTGCAGAAGAATTTGAAAAGGCAAATATCGCTTACGTGGCTCAATTCGATAAAGGTCATTTACCTTTACCTCCAGGTAGGCAAGTTGCTGTGGTGATTTGTATGGATGCTAGAATTGATCCTGCTGCTGCTTTAGGATTAACTGAAGGGGAAGCTCATGTCATTAGAAATGCGGGTGGTAGAGCTTCTGATGCTTTAAGAAGTGTGATTATTTCTCAACGTTTATTAGGGACCAGAGAAATTGTCGTTGTTCATCATACTGATTGTGGTATGTTAACTTTCAATGATGAACAATTGAGAGGGATAGTTAAAAAGGAAACTGGTCATAGTGTTGATCATTTTGCTTTCTTACCATTTAGTGATTTAGAATTAAGTGTGAAAGAAGATGTTGATTTCTTTAAAAAGAATGATTTAGTGTTGGATGTTCCAATATCTGGTTATATTCATGATGTTAAAGATGGAAAAATCACTAAAGTTGCTTGATTATTTGTTTGGGAGTTTTGGTGTTTTGGTGTAGTTAGAGTGGGTGAATTAAGTTATGGCTTTTCATTTAGTGAATTTTCGTTATTGAACTTTTCTTTTCTTTTCTTTTCTTTTCTTTTCTTTTCATTTATATTTAGTGACGTTTTCAATTCTTATTCAAAATGAATATACCTTTATCATAAACTATAGTTGTAACATATATTATCACACAAAGGGATGATTTTTTTTTGCACCCCATACTTTTAATTTGAAGGGCTGTTAAAGTCTATTTTGAGCCGCACTATAGATATCCTGCACACAACCCAGTCTAAAAAAAGACAGACAGAGAGAAAAATATCTAAGCAGAAAAAAAGAGCCAAATGGTATGAATTAGGATTGGTTAATTGAAAAGATTACAATCTTTAAGATTTCATATCTAGACAGTTCTTATCAAAGAGAAGGAACAACCATACTAACGTTAGTTTGAGTTGAAGACATTTAAAAAGAAGAATCAAGCAATTGTAATTCAAATATAATCAAAAAAAAACATCAAAAAATAATCATACAAAGGATAAATTTATAGACTAAATCCCCAAAAGAATAGACAAATGTATGTTAGATTACCATTTGACGAATTAAAAGTGGATCCTACTCAGAAAAAGCGGGTGGCTTATTTCTATGATCAAGATGTGGGGAATTACTTCTATGGTACTGGTCATTGTATGAAACCTCATCGTATTAGAATGACCCATTCTTTGATTATGAATTATGAATTATATAAGAAAATGGAAATATATCGAGCTCAACCAGCCACAAATTTAGAATTAACTCAATTCCATACTGATGAATATATTGATTTCATCGATAGAGTCACTCCTGATAATTTAGGCTTATTTGAAAGAGAGCAGATTATCTTTAATGTAGGAGATGATTGTCCTGTGTTTGATGGATTAGGTGAATTTTGTAAAATATCATGTGGAGGATCAATGGAAGCTGCAGCAAGAATGAATAATGGTTCTTGTGATGTGGCTATAAACTATGCTGGTGGTTTACATCATGCAAAGAAATCAGAAGCTTCAGGGTTTTGTTATTTAAATGATATTGTCCTTGGTATAATTGAATTATTAAGAGTTCATCCTCGAGTTTTATATATAGATACCGATGTTCATCATGGTGATGGGGTTGAAGAAGCATTTTACAGTACAGATAGAGTCATGACATGTTCATTCCATAAATTTGGTGAATTTTTCCCTGGAACAGGTAATTTAAATGATATTGGATTACTGAAGGGGAAATATTATTCAGTTAATGTTCCTTTAAGAGATGGTATAGATGACGCTTCATATAAATCAATCTTTGAACCTATAATACTGAAAGTTATTGAATGGTATAGACCATCAGCTATAGTATTACAATGTGGAGGTGATTCATTAAGTGGTGATAGATTAGGTCCATTTAATTTATCAATGAGAGGTCATGCTAATTGTGTAAGTTTTGTTAAATCATTCGATATACCAGTTATGGTCCTTGGAGGTGGTGGTTATACCATTAGAAATGTGGCAAGAACTTGGGCTTTTGAAACTGGTATATTAAACAATGTCATCTTACCTAAAGAATTACCTTATAATGGATATTATGAATATTATGCCCCGACATATGAATTAGATGTTAGAAGTTCAAATATGAACAATGCTAATTCAGAAGAGTATTTGGATAAAATACTTACTAGTGTTTTAGCTAATCTTGATAATACCAAACATACACCATCAGTACAAATGAACGAAGTTCCATCCTCATCCTGGAATTTCGATGATGATGTAAATGAAGACGATGAAAAAGATGCCATAGATACAAATGGAGGTTCACAATACGCCAGAGATAAGGCTATACAACCAGATAATGAATTCTATGATGATGATGATATTGATAGAGGAGAGAAAAACATATCTGACAATGGTAATACTAATACCAATGGAAATGGAAATGGTGTTGCAACAAGTAATGGAAATGGCAGCCATAATAATCTAGAAGAAGATACTACCATCAATAATGGTAATAAAAGTAATAACGTGACGTTAACTGACGACGAAGTCAATGAAATTGAACAATTAAATGAGGAAGATTAAAAAAGTACCTGAAAATAAACAATTTTGTATATATTAATATTGTATCTATTAATTTTTTGAATATATATCTATCTATTAATTCTATTTAGGTTGATGATTGATTTCCAATTATTATTATCAATCCATGAGGTTTACTTCCCCAATTATTATTATGAGAAATGAATTTATTAGCAATTTTGCAATATATTTGCAAACTAGATGTGTAGTCAAGTGGAATTATCAGTACAAAGGCCACAAATAATCATGATCACTACAACAGCAGTATAAATTACTGTTATAATGTTATTTATTTGACGTCTACTCATGTTGGTGAAACCTTCATAAATATCGATAATAAAGAACCAGTAACAGATTTTAAAGTGAATAAGCAACATAGGAAATAATTCAATCCAAAATATTTTATCAGAAAATCCAAAGATTGTACCCCATAAAGCTCCAATTAATGGTAAGAAATAACAAAATATCATCATCCAAATAAGAATTGATGGGATAGAATTAAGGCCATCGATACAATTCACATCATTTGGTGATAGATCAAAACAGTGAATTAATCTAAGAAGTGATTTCCATAATTTAGTGATCACAGCTTTTACAGCTTGATAGGCAACCACTTCATAATGAGTTGTAGATGGACCCGTAAGGTGAGGCCAATTCAAATTCTAAATTTGCAGATGATTGATAATGATCAATCATATGTCTATTATATGATGCTTCCGATTGATTGATGGCTGACATCTTTATATTTTTGACTTAATTGATTATGAATAACATTTGAAGTTTGGCTGCCATTTTTGACTGTCAGTTAAGGAGTGCTGCTTTTAGGGATCATAGACTTTTCGCGCACTATTTATTTAAGAATAATATTTTAATTTATGTTTCTTTACTCTGAGGATCTGATTGAGAGTAGAAACAGACGATTTCTAATTTGTTATTATAAGTTGGAACACATCTTCAATTATAGTATTATAAAATGAGATGGTAAGGAATATTTCTTATGAAACTCCTACAGATATAAGTCCCCCACCCTATGATGATAATTGGGTTGAAAATTTGATTGAATCAGAATCATCAACCATTCCTAATAGCACACCATCTACTGTCATTCCCATTGATTTGCTGATCATCACCAATGGTTTCTATAGAATAATTAACAATATTAAAAGTAATATCAGAAATTTCCATCCTCAACCAGTTGTTGAAACTACTACTACCGAACAGTATGAATGCATTCATTGTGACGATGTAAATAGAGAGGTTTGTTCTACATTAATAACATTAAGGCATATGTTAGCTTATCATTTAGTTGCCGTCTTCTTTCTAAAATTATATTATGATAAAAGAGCGGAAGAACTAAGTAATCTTATGTAGGTGCTTATAATTGCCAAAAATATATATTAGTGATTAATTTAGCATATACTCATTGAATATTGCTTATTGTAGCGCTAACATACATTTGTGTAATAGCTAAATATAAATGAATGTTTCTGAAAAGTTATATATCAAAGTTGTTCTTTTTCATTAATCATATTAATCAACCATGAGCAATCCAAATTTGACTCGTAGAAACACTCATCAAGAGCCAGGTTCGAATGCCAGGAACGTACCAGAGGGAGGATACATCACTTCAGATCAAGTTAACGAAGTAACTGACTTTCTTCAAATTATCAATAAGGAACTTGAATCCCTTAAACAGAAATCAAGTAGTCCATCTAATTGGGAGAAGAGTTATAATTTATTCATTCGTGGATATTATAGATGTATGGATCCAATGATTATGTTGGCTATTGTTCTTTTCTTTGTCGTTGCGTTCTTTAATTATCATAGTATAATTGTGATTATAAAGACAAAACAGGTTAATCATGCTATTAAGGCCGCACAGCAATCACAAAAGTGAGTCAAGAGTTAGATTATTAAACTGATTTGGTTAATAATTACAATATTGGTAGCGTTATTTTTATATAATTTGATGCGAAAAATTTAAGGCAAATAACACGTATATGACAGATTTAATATATGAAAATATGACAATTAGAGTAAATTATGTGGTTATTAAACCATGTTTAGATGGAACCTGTAAAAGTTTGTAGTGTCATGAAAGCGATAGTTTGAAGATTTTTAAGGAGTTATGTGAGGCAATAAATCGTCAATCTTTGAGACCTACGAAAAAGGGAGTAACCACATTTCAATCATTACAGGACGAAGGTGTACCAATTAGTCAAATTCTGTCTATATCTATAACAAATTGATCAGGATATATCTGAATTGAGGTCGGTTAGGTCTAAATTGGGTTGATTGTTAACCAGATTGAATTATTTATAACAAAATGTTATACCAAATATAAATATAAATATAAATATAAATATAAATATAAATATAAATATAAATATAAATATAAATATAAATATAAATATAAATATAAACAAGAATTCAATTAGCTAATGATTGATTACACGAGTAAATCCCAAATTCAATTAATTGATCAAATTGATCAATTAAGGGTATATCAATATTGGACTAAAGTAGAATTAGTTTTACTTAAAACAGAACACATATGACTTACATACATATAATTTGTAAACATTATTAGTTCTGCATATGATACAGTGGGGGACATGAAAAAGGGAATTGAAAATTCAAAAACGGAAATGAAGTGAGACAACCAAAAAAAAATAATTAGTAGTAGTTGTAGAAAGCCACACGATCTTTAGGAATAACGTAGGTGAAGTTTATAGCGTAATCCACGATTTTTATATATAACAAATGTAACCTTCCACAGTATACTTAGAACCGCCTTGGCGTATAAATTAATTTAAAATTAAAATTATCTTGTAAACTTTTTCTTTTCGCACTAATTTGGTAAAACGTACTATTCATCCTTAGTTTAACAGTATAACAACTCCACCTTTGATTGAACCAATTAGGATGCTTAGTTAATTGTTTCGCCTTTGATTTCACTTTAACTTCGATTTCTGATTTCTGATTTGATTCCATTGTATAGCCAGATAAATAATACTTCTATCTGGCTAAAAATAATTTACGGTAACCTTCTCCAAGCTTAACATGCTTGTATGTTTAAATAGCCAGTACATGGTAGTACCGTTACGCTGTACATTTTTTTATTTTTACCAGCGGCTCACATTCGTAAATTTTTAACTTTAAAAAATCATTCACGTGACTAACTGTGAGCCATACAAAACCGACACTAATTAGTGTCAGACGAATTTTTGTCTTTTTTGTCTTAAGCCTTTTTTTTAATATATTAAAAAATTAAAATTTTCGTGTTTTGTGTAATTAAAATTTGATGTATCGTCAAACGTTAGACGACCCAATTAGGAAGGTGTCGTGCGAGTACCACATCAAATGTATCAATTCGGTAGTGCTCCTTCCTAAACAAGTAACTGCGCCTTACGCATTAAGCTATTTTCACAACAAAAAATGGTAAACACAACACAAATATTTTTTAACCGATTTATTTTTTTTTCATTATTTTTTTTTTATTTGTTATTTTTTTTTGTCTGTCTGTTTTGCCAATGTCAATTTTTACATCTAATTTTTAATAACAAAAATTTTTGATTTATGGGTAATAGGAGATTTAGCTAAAGGCAAAATTCGTCTAATTTGGAGTCAAAACTCTGTTCCAATCCTTTAATCAAAAGTCAGCAAAGAAAATTTTTTTTATTACTACTTTCCTTTCTTTTCTCCTTATACCAGATTTCTATCAAGTTTTTAGTTATTTGAATTCATTCAATCTTTCAACAATCTATAACATCCAAACGTTACTTACCCTAGTCTTTCCTTTAAATTAAAACCTCACAATATCGTTCATTCGTTTTTAGATTTACCTTTTCATTTGTTATTATATTCAATCACTTTCGTTAAATAATAATAATAATAATAATAATAATAATCAAGTCAGTCATTCATTCAAATTAAATCTTAAATCAAGTCAATCAAAACAATGTTGTTTAAATCTTCGTTAGCACCTTTATCGTTATTAGCGATAGCTGGTTTAGCCCATGCTTCAACCGATACTACCATCGTAACCACTGTAACTGTCACTTACACCCTTTTAACTCCAGAAGAATCTTCAAGTTTAGCTTCAGTTGCTTCTGCTGAATCAGTCGCCAGTGCTGAATCAGCTGCTTCTGTTGAATCTGCCGTTTCTGCTGCCTCTGCTGCTTCTGCTGCCAGTGCTCAATCCGCTGCTTCAGTCGCTTCAGTTGCTAGTGTTGAATGTGCTGCTTCAGTTGCTTCATTAGCTTCAGTAGCCTCAGTTGCTAGTGCTGAAAGTGCTGCCGCTGCTGCTTTAGCTTCTTCAACTGCTGCTCCATCTCCAACTCCATTAGCCTTAAATGGTTTCAAAGGTGTTGTTGCTGTTGCTTCAGCCAATTTCACCAATTCAACTTCTTCTTACGCTCCATCATCATCATCATCTTCATCATACTTATTCCACAATTCAACCACTTCCATCCACCATAATTCTACATCCACTGAAGCTGAATCAACTCTGACTGCTATTACTACCAGAGAAGGATCTTCTACTGTTGTTTCTCCAGTTTCAACTGCTGAAGAATCTTCCTCATCCTCAGTTGGTGGTGCTGCTACCAACTTTGGTTCAGCCGGTATTACTCTTGGTTTACTCGGTGCCATTGCTGCCGCTTTACTTTAGATAATAACAACTACGAAAATCACAATCACATCCACCATTATCCCCCATTCCATTCCATCTACATTTTTTTATCTTAATTGATCAATCTTTTTTTTTAAGTTTGTTTGTTTTTATTTTTTGTACCATTATCTTTCAACCTGTTACCTTTAAGTTTGTTTTCCGTTGTTTGTTTTTAATGTTACTAAAAGTAGGATACCCTCATACAACTACCTGACTTTTCCAACCAACCAACCTTTCCCCAATTAATCTACAAAACATCTCCATCATATCCAAAGAATAGAATCAAAATCAATCATTTACCCCTTCCTTCCATATTACATCAAGTACAATTCTTCATGCCAATACTAGACAACAAAAATTATACTCCCTCCCCTTTTTAGTTCTATTCTTTCATATCTTACGTTTGAAACTTTATTAATTTTAATTTCAAGGTCCTATTTTTATTACCCAACCAAATATTTCAAATTTGTTTATTGTTTATTCTTTTTATTGTTAATTTTCCCGTTATTAGCGAAAGTATGAAAGTTCATTCGATCATTCATTTACTTTTCCTTTCCCCTTTCCTTCCTCTCTTTACTCATCTATATTGAATATCTACATTTAAAGATTATTTAATTATTAGAGTATTGACTTTTTTATTTATTTGAATAATAAAAGAATTATTTTCATTCAATGTTTTTTACCAAAGTTTTAAATTCCTAATCCTACGATCACCCTTAATGCAACTCGTTTCTCCATTTTGTTCTTCTTCTTCCTTTTTATTACTATATCACCTATTTTGTCAATAGTTACATCTTTTACTTTCTTTGTTAATCTCTTAAATTCATTTTGGGTCAATTGTTGAGGATTTAAAATAATATAACATGTCATGTTTTCTATGATTTTGAATCTACCATCTTTTCATTATTTAGATCTATACCTTATCTTACATATCTATGTATTCCCATCAATAAATAAATGTTTATTATTTAAAATCTATCTATATGTATGTATAATATTATATTATATGAGGTGCTCTAAAATCGTTTTCCATTAAGATCTTTTAAATATTTATCCTTTTCAATCGCATAATATTCCACTTCCGTCAATCCTTGAGGAATCTTAGGTGGAACTTGAGGTTTATTACCTCTATTTTCAATCTCATCATCATAATTATGTCCCACAGCTCTTTGAAACACACTTGGGGAAAACTTCCCATTCCCCAAATATCCCGTCATATCAGTTCTTAAATCTATCTTTAAATCTTCTTTAGTTACTCCTCTTCCATTTTGTAATTTTAATCGTCTATTTAAATGTTCATCTGGAGTAGGAGCATAATTTTTTGGATCTATTTCATTAGGATTTAAAGTATGCGGTTTAAGATATGATGATGAATTATATACACTAGTTGGTAAACCTTCGAATTTATCACTTAATGTGTCACTTATATCATCATTGAAAACACCAATGGAATCAGCTGAAAATGGGATTTTACCAGGTGAAGTTGGAGTTGGAACAGTAGTACTATAATCTATGGGTGGTTTTCTTCTTCGAGGTGAGGATGGTTTAGATGTATGTGGAGGTGGACTTGGAGGTTTTATGAATTCAATTTCATCCGGATCTTCATCTTCATCATCACTGGGTTGCATTTGTTTTCTTAATTTATCAAGATCTTCTTCATCATACTCATTTTGATCCATACCTCCATATGAACTTATAGGCGATATGGAAAGATGATCTGGTGGTGGGGATGAAGGTTTAGTAGATAATTTATTTATACTAGATGGTAAATCGGACCATAATTTACCAATAGGTTCCTTTACAGCAAATCGATCTTTTAATTTATTAAACTTTGATAAGTATTTTTTACCCCCTTTTAAGTCACTATCATCTTTATTATTATTGACGAATACTTCTGAATGAGCGGTATTGGTAGTTGCAGTACTAGTATTTGAATTTCTCATGAATAACGATGATCGTTTTGATTTATCTGAATTCAATGAGCTAATGAAAACTTCATCAACCACCGATTTATTATTATTATTACTTCGTTGAGGTGAGTCCGGTGGTGGTGAAGGTGGTGAAGTAGCTTTATATGAAGGATATTGAGGTGATATAGGTCGGGTATGTTGTTGACTTGCACTCCAATTTGATTCAGGGACTTTTGGAGGAACTACTGGAGCAGAAGGATAAAATGTCATTTCTAAATAGATTTGACCTGCTCTTCTACCATTTTGACTTAAATCATACCAATCATCATGAATATATTTATTGTTTTCCAATTTATCATCGGAAAAGATCATTGAACAATCAATTTCACAATTCCCAATTGGAGTTGGTTCAGCTTTACAATCATCTAAAACATCAACTTTCATTATAGGTCTTCGATCTCTTGTTAAATCAAATCGAAGCTCTTGACTCCAAGTTGGTCTTTGGCCAGCTCTAAACTCAGCAGTAGTCTTCTTAGCCAACGTACCTATTCTTAACGTGACATACGGTGATTGTTTATCCAAGGTTCTTCTATTTGGTAAATGTCTAGCTTTACAGACCACAATAATAAGAGTACCATCTGCTGATTCTGGATGATCAGAAAAGGACTCATCCTCATGCTGACTATGGAATGATGCGTTGGGATCGGTCATTGAGTAGGTAATCTTGTTTGAAGGTCTATCGTTGGTGTAGAAACCCTTTAACCATATCTGATAAATCTAAATATAAATCCTAAACTGTTATTTTGATGATTTCTTACAGCCAAAAAAATTGATCACGTGAATCTTTTTAAATTTTTTATTTTTGTTTACAATTTTGATCATTTTTTTTGCAATTTCCTATTTGGGTTTGATTATGAATTGCAGTGGGATGAATATATAAACATTAAATGCAATGTAATCTATAGAACATGAAATTTGACATGTACCTTAGGCTTAGTTAGGTGAAGAGACTGAAATTGCTAGATGATGCTAGTTTGATTGAAATTAACAACTTGAACATTGCAGAAGTGTGTGTATGTCGGTTGATTTGAGAGATGGGCTATGACTAATGTCGCATAAATCAAATAAACTATTTAAATACGACACAGATGTCGTGTTCTTATCTGCAGGACCACCATTAATTTTTTTTCTTCTTTCCTCTAAAAGTTTACAGTCATCTCTAGACAGCCGTTGTTACAATAGTGATTTGAATCGATACCAAAAGTAATAGCATTATTTATTCTTCAACAGGTGTAAACAGTGGTATTCATGAATATATAGATGTCCTTTAGGTCCAGGAATTCAGGAAGGGCGTTGTTACCGTTTGGGTTGGATTACAGTGATGTATTAGCCAATAATCATGAAACTGAAAAACCTCAATTAGTATTACCTGTTCATGGATCATTGAATGAATATGAAATCTTATCATCTAAACAATCGATTGCTTTCACTCAACTAATGGTCGATGGGCCATTCTATACAGGTAATGTTGATATTAATGGTGATAAGAAATCACCATCCCAATCAAATACAGCTCCAGATGGTATCGCTCGATATTCTGATCGTTATAAAAAAGTTAAAAAAATTGGTAGATCAATAGAAGAACATCCTTATCAATTAGAATTCTTTCCTGAAGAGTTATATAGTGTGATGGGGATTTCTAATAAACAAAAGAAAAAATTACTTTCATTATCATCTTTCAAATCAAATGGTGGTTTAAAAGAATATTCGATTGATGAAAATTCTGAATCTGATAAAGCAGCTTCAATGTTGGAAAGATTAAAAGATATGGCTGAAGAATTGGATGAAGAACAAGATAAAGATGATGATGGTGAAGATCTTGAAGAAGAACTCGATGATGAATTTGATGAAGATGAAGATGATGATTATAATGCTGAAAAATATTTCGATGATGGTGAAGATGATGGTGGTAATGATGCTGGCAATGATGAAGCTGCCTTTTAGTTGTAAAAGTTTTAATTTGCTAAATTCAAGTGTATATTAGAAAGTTCATATATATGTATATATATATATAATCTAAATGAACTTTTAATCGTTGTATTAATGTTTCTTTCTATTTTAATTTTTCATGTATTGTATGTAAAAAATGCTAAAAGTTATATATACATATATTTATGCAAATGAGAGGGATTATATATCGAATGTGAATGAATGTAAGGCATTTCTGGCCCCTTCAATCTTATTAAACCATCTACCTTGTTTATGTTCTTTACTAGTTAAGACAAATACTGCAACTTTCTTTTTATCTGTAATTTCAGCACTATCAATCTTTACAACACATCCTTTAATATTAGTTATAGTACCAATTAATGAAAATGATCTTAAATTTGTATCATCAATCTTCCATATTTTGACATTTCCATCATATGAACCAGTTAAAAATACATCACTGAATGGAATTGCATGAATAGCAGTTAACCAATATGGTTGACGTTCGGGTATTTGTTGACTAGCTTTTTCTATTGAAGTTTCAGCACTTGCTTTTGAAGCTGAAAATTGAGGTTGCAAACCATGTGAAAGTCTTTCAGTAAATAATGCCTTCTTCTTAGCCAATGACCATAATGCTACATTACCATTATCTGATCCAGTAACGAAATGAGATTCATCAAGCATAGATACAACTTCCATTGAACCTTCATAATGAAATGGTAATTCTTCCTTAGCATCTTCATCTATAATATCATCATCCTTCTTCTTCTTCTTTTTTCTCTTTTCAGTTGAATCCCCTCCTCTGAAAGTTAATCTTGATTCTTCAGCAATTTTCCAAAACATAGCAGTTTTATCTCTGGATCCAACTGATACACATGTTTCTCTTGCTAAAGCGGATATATCAGTAATATTATCTTGATGACCATATAATATTTCTAATTGAGTGAATTGATTTACAGAATAAGTTCTTATTCTTAAATCAGCACATGCAGCATATAATTGATCACTATTTCTTCTAAAAGTTATAGAATTAACCGCAGATCTAGTTTCTAAAACCTTTAAACATGAAAGAGTTTCAGTAGACCAAATGATTAATCTGGAATCAGTACCACCTGTCACCACATATTTGCCATCAAATGAAGTAGCTACACAAGTGATTTGATCCCAATGATGATTAGCATTTGTTATTGGATTAATTTTGAAATATTTTTCACCTCCTTTACTATGTTTTATTCTTTGAGGTTTCTTTTTGGAAATATCCCATTTTATTAATTCACAATCTTTGGAAACAGTATATAAATATGGATATCTTACCGATAATGCAGTTAAATGTTTTGACCCTATTCTAGTAGTAGTTAATGGAATATCTCCATCGATTTGAGTTGATATTTTATCACCAATGAATTTATATACATAACCTTTATTTTCAGCCACATCAACTTGTAAACGTCTACCCACTATATCATCATCAAGATCTTTGGCATCGAAATCGTTATCATCTCCATCATTTAATTCTTCATTTAAATTTTGTAAATATTGTTTGGCTAATCTTCTTCTTCTATCAGCTTCATTTTCATCAGCAAATTCTTCATCTGATGAAACTTCTTCTTCATCTCTTCCTCCAATATCATCTCCAGAGTCAACAGACACATTTCCTTGCTCATCTTCAGTCTCACTTCCTCCCGATATCTCTTCATCATTATCATTATCATAATTATTATTATTATTCTTATTTGTAGATGGAGTACTACTTCTACTCTTCTTATTAGTTGGTTTTCGGGAAGTACTTGTTATTTTCGATGAACGCTTTCGTTTCCTATTAGGATCTGATAAAAACGGATCTCCAGCCATTGTCTATATATATTCTTATTATGAGAACTGGATGTTTATAAGTAATGTTTTCAACTATAATTTGATTGATTTGTAGTTAAGTTAGATGCTCTTTATAAATATTTTTTTTTTTCAACCAAAATTTTCTTGATGCCATCTTGGTCACGTGAAGAGAAAATACATCCATACCACAATACATTAGTCAATTCAAAACATATACTTCGTACTACAAAGGAGGATTCATGGGATATATCATTGATATACATGTCTATTATTACAAGAAATTGGTTGATATAACTATTTAATGATTGATCTTTTTTATTGATGCCATGTGTTTGTTTTTATATTTTATCCTTTCCAATGGATGCTCAGATTTGTTGAGGCATCGGCATCCATTAATTAAACTGTACTCACCACACCACATGGTGGTGGCAAACAACACACATCTAATCTAACAAATATTCAATATCATGATCTTCAGCAGCATCATAAGCTGTTTGATGTCTTTGTCTTTGTTCTTCGATTTGTTCTTCAAGGAATGCTTGTGTCAGTTTGACATTTTTTCTAGTTTGTTTACCCCAACCAAAAGTCTTTGATTCTTCTTCTAATTTTCTTTCAGCTTCTTCTCTGGCAATTCTATCCTTTTCTGGCTTGGCTTCTAATTCCTTTTTATCTTGAGCAAATTGATCATTGGCTTGTTTATTACCAGCCCATTTCGAATAATACTTTCTGAAAATCAAGTAAGCACAAACAACAATACTAAGACGAAGGTATTTATAAAAGTCACCTTCATCTAAATATTTAAAGATGAAGTCTTTCATCGTCTCATTTGGATTAATATCTGACATGATATCTTATCTTATCTTATCTTCTTTATATCAGCCAAGAATAACCAACAACAATCACTGTTTAAACGGGATCAGGTTTAATTTATAAGCTTCCCGAAATTTATTATGTCAAAATTTTTGGTGCGGTCATTTCGGCCAATTTTTTAATATACACTACCGGCGTAATTTAATACCTCTGTTAACCATAGAAGTTTGATTTATATTGCTTGAAGTATGATATATATATATATATATATATATAATAAGGTACACCTTATAAGACAAGAATACAGCTGTATATACAGTCCCAAAACGTCTCTTTAACTAGAAAGCCTTTCTGATTATGCTTATAATTCATCATCGTCTTCATCGTCGCTACCAAATGGATCAAGTTCAGGGAAATCTCCTACTTCAACTTGTTTAGGCTTAACAAAACTACCATGGCCTTGTTTACATTCAAATACTTTGACACCATCTATTGATCCATTATTCTTCCCTACAGGCTCATCAAACTCAATCCCTACCCATACACTTTCACCTTTATCTAGAACATTGATTTTTCCAACATATCTTATCACTCCTCTTCTTTCACCAGCAATATTTATAGTACGACATCTATCACCTACCTTTAAAGTTTGAGAGATTTCTTCATTTTCTTGAACTTGTTGTTCTTTAATCTTATTAAATTCAGGATCAAACCTACCTAATTTATTCTGTTGTTTCCAATTCAAAACTGAATCTGATCTTTTAGCATAATCTTCATCACTTAATTTGAATGCCACATTTTCACTCGTTTCATCATCAGCATCAATCATATCAAGATCATTCAATTCAGAATCAGGATTAGTATCCACCACATGTATTCTTGAAAACGAGACAATATCGAATTCAGTCAATCTATGAGTTTTATCTTGATCTTGCTGATATGCTTTGGCATCTGATATTACTTTATATTCATTGGAATGGGATATAGGGAAATATTGAATGGTTTGAAATTGAGGTGGTATACCAGTTATCAATTCAAGTTTGGTTTTGAAATAGTCTAAATCCCATTGTGGAGAGATCCTTCTTTCTGATGATGTCAAATTTGACGTCACATACACACTTAAATCATCCATGGTTACCAGTATCTTACTATCTTTAATGTTTGTTCTAAGACGTATAACAATCCATTACCAATAGTAAACATAACGAACAAAAAAAAACAAAAAACATTAACAAACAAAAAAAAAACACGACCTGCATAGATCAACCACAGTCTAAAAATTTAAATAGTAATACATTATGTACAAATATATATATAGATACATACATACATAGAATAGAAACCTGATCTATAAGTTCTATACGATGTAGAGTTTATCGGGTATTATCATGATTACCAGCACTATACTGTAATTCCTTCTGTTCTGTTTCCAACTCTATAACTGCCAAATCATCAAGATCTAATAAATTCGTTTGAATATTTAATTTAAAATTCATGATAAATTCAGCCATTTTACAACATTTATCAAATAATTCCTTCTTTGATTTTTGAATGGTATGTGATACTTCATCATGTTCAATAAGGGTATTTTGATATTGATTTTCTAATTCAATAAATCCTTGCGTGGAATTAATCTTTATTGATCTTAATTCTCTCTCTAATTTTTCAATTTGAGTTGAATATGTGGTGGAATCATTAATCATTGTTTCATAAATTTCATCATAATTCATTTTATTGGCAGTTAATTTACTACCTAATTCATCTAAGAATTCAGTTTGTTCCAGTATTCTTTCATTGATCAAATCATATTGTTCTTGAACTTTGATTTGTTCATCTTGATATTGATGTATTTTAGTATTTATTGTTGATCTATATTTTAATAATTCAATCTTTTCATCTTTTAATAATTTATCAATAATCATATCACTATTAAATGAAACATCTGAATTAACATTAGATGTGGATGTAATACTTGGAGCTATGATATTTTCATTTAATCTAATTTCAAAATTATAATCAGGAGATTTAATCTTTTGAATTAAATTATTATATTGTTTAATGAAATTTTGTAAACTTTGATAATTCTTAGTTAATTCAATTTCTCTATCATTTAATCCCAATCTAACATCTTCTAATTTATCAGTTATGATATCAATAGATTTAGATAATTTATCTCGTTCAATATTCAAAGTATTAATATCATTTATAGTTATACCTTGTTGTAATATTTTAGCTTCATATTCTTTTTTAGATTCGGCTATAGACTCAACTTCATGCTCTCGATTCACTATTTCATCTTTAATTTTGGAGATAATATCAGACCATTTCGATTTTCTTGATTCCATGGTTTCTATATATGCTCTGAATTTAATCACATCATCTTCTAAAGCCAATGATTTCTTTTCAGCTTGTTGTAATTCAAGTAATTGATTATTGATTTCTTCATATTGTTCTTGAAGTTTAATATTTTCTTCTTGTAAATCTTTGATATCATTATTTAAATTGGCATTTAATTTTTCAAATTCAATTTGCATTTCATTATAATATTCACTATAATCATCACGTTCATTTATAAAATCATTATATGAATCCCTGATATATTTAATAAATATCCGATCAAAATCATCATCAGGACTGATTAAAGAATCATCAATATCAAGATTAAGAATGGATAAGTTTAATTTAATCAACCAATATAGTATTCCAAGAAATGATGGCCAATTCTGACCTCCAACCGCACTTATTTGAGATCGATTTATACTATCCAAATAAGGATAATTTAGAACTTTAAGTAATGGGAATACATCAACTTCAACTGATCGACTAAATTCATAATAGGGATCGATTTTATTATATAAGAATTTGAATATGAAAGTGAAATCCTTTTGGGTAGGTTGTTTTAACGTCTTTGTAGTGATGGTATGATTCATTTCTAGTTCAAATTTGTTCGTTATTAAAAAGTCATAAATCTCTTGTTGAATTAGTAATTGATAGTTTTTATCTTTCAATGGTCTTTGATCTATTACAGGGGTTGATTGTTGTGAAGGTATTACTTGAGATCTTGATTGGAATTGTGATGGTTGTGGGGTTTGTTGCAGTTGCAGTTGCAATTGTTGTTGAGAAGATGAAGATGGTTGTGATGAGGTAGGAAACAATTGCTGAGTAGACAAACTCTGCCTTCGTCTATTAGTTGAAGCAGGAGTCCCCAATATAGATCTTCTCTTATTAGCAGTATTGCTATTATTATTGTTTAGTACATCTAAGATACTTCTTGATCCTAGTAATGATGATCTGGTAGCCGATGCTACAGACAAGCTTTTCCCTGAACTCTTTCTTAAGAGCGATGAGGGCTGAGACATCTCTGGACTGACTCTGGGTACGATCACTCTGTCTAGTCTACGGGATGTTGTTGATTGATTATACCCCTGACTGATACTATCCCAATCAATTTGATGTGGTAGCAGTTCAATTCAATTTAGGCAGCCAAATTTTGGTGTTGTTTTGATTTTGTTTGTTTTTTGATCTTTGTGACTTTTTGACCCAATCGCACGACCAAAACAACGCCAAAAAAAAAAGGTGGTGGGAAAAGGAACGGGAAATATCATGAAGAGTTAATTTCATTTGAACAATCACTTTTTCAACTTTGATCTATATAGAGAGACAGGATTATCTGGTGGTACATTAGATAGTTCATTGCATACAGCTTCGATTAATAGAGTGTCATAGTCAGGGTTCGAGCTAGCACGTTACGTCATTTTGTGGATTTTTGTTTTGTTTATTTGTTTGTTTGTGTTATTATATTAAACAGGGGTGGTGTGTGTGAGTGTGTGTGAGTGTCAATAAGTTTCAAGTTTATTAATAAATCATCCTTCTACTTTTGTCAATACTTATCAGGGACTTCCTATACTAATCGATCTATCATTGTCCATTTTGTATTAGTCTTTAACTCAAGTTAATTGTTGTCATTTCATTTCCTTTCCTTTTTTTTTCCATTCCTTCTCTTTGCATCGTTGAGGTCATTCAATATATTTGAAAGTATCAAAAGTAAATCATGAGTAGTGGTAAACCAACAACACCACTATCGTCACCAAAGTTACAACAGACTACAAGGTCATCTGTAAGGCCCTCAACTCCTCCATTGCTTAGTACGACTGGTACTTCAGGGTCTGGTAGTGATAAGAGAACAAATCGTAATTCCGCTCAATATTTAAGAACTCCAGAACAAAGTTCTGAAGGTTCAGTACCATTTTCACCATCATTAAAAAGGACTAATTCTGGTAATTATAAATCTCCTGATTATAAATTAAATCATCAAAACATTAGTTCCCCTTATAATGCATCAAATTTATTAAAAACACCAAGACATACTGGTTATGATTCTGATGATAATTCAAGTTCAAGAAGAACTAAACTTCAAAAGACTCCTCAATTCTTTTCATCTGCTAAAAAGTTATTCCAAGGAGGTGAAGATGGAAGTCCTAACAAGGAAGACCTTTCTGAAATAAGTCTGCAATTGAAAAGTAAATTAAGTTCTGCGTTAGGGAAGATACAGCGCGATGAAAGTAATAAGATTTCATTTACGGAATTAAATTTCGATTCAGAATCTTCTCCAACTAAGAAATCAAAACCAGTTAATGAACCATCGACATTTTCCCCTTCAAAATCTTTACAAAGAGCTAATTTAAATTTACAAACTTTACAACAATCTCCTTTACCAAAGACATCTAATTCTAATACTACATCTCCATATTTACTTCAAGGATCTCAATTTTCTCCTTTAAAACAATCTCCAATCTTGCATAATGAAAATAATGATAGACCTAATCTAATTAATCTACCATCTCCCGATGAAGAATCAAGTGCCCATAATGCTTTATTAGCAGCCTTATCAAGACAAAGAAGAAAATCCAGATCTTCTTTCTCCCATAAAAGAAGACCATCTATAGTTAATAGTATAGATGAACCTATACATTCATCACCGTTAATAATTCAACAACATCAACAACCACTGCAAATTTCCCTGCAGCCACCTATTCAATCTACACCTCCACCATCACATACTAATCATCCACAACCGGTAAAGCTACCTCCTTTAAATATCGTATTGGCAGGAGCCACCGGAACTGATGAACAGTTCCAATCAACAACTGCAGGTCCTACTGATTCAGAGAAACACTATGAACAAGATGCTATATTATCGTTGATGTCCTTATCATCACCTCAGGCTCATAAGTTTGGTCATAGTAGAAATCATAGTTTAAATAATAATAATATTATCAATTCGCCAGTATCTTCACGGTCATCACTGGTTATAGTCCAAAGTCCTGGTCCTGTTTATACACAACCAGTACAACCACCAGTACCAATTTTACCACCATTATCAAGAATGGTTGGCAATGAAAAGAAACGAATAAAGAATAAGCATCAGATCCATGATAACGATGCTATAGATAGTGATGCTACCGATATTGACGAAGATGCTGATGTTACCGATGATGATAATTCATGAATCGTGTTATTCATTTAATTTTCTAATTTCTTAATTAATTTCTTAATTTCTTAATTTCTTAATTTATTTATTTATTTATTTATTTATTAATTTTATTTCTGTTATTTATTTAGTAACTCAATTTGTCAACATTACTTATTGCTGGTTGCATTTTTACTAGGTTAAAATTTGAAATTTCTTCATTTCTAAAACTCTGAATTAGCTTTTTAATATATATCTTTTTTATGTATGAATTATTTTGCAATTGAATTATATTATGACGAGCCAAAAAGAACGATTTCAATTGTATACCAAGAAAAGGTCGTCAAATTGATCACCAGAGAAGCATAAGTATAATGGTGGTCTAGTGGAACTTATATGCCGATAGTCACATACGGCTTGAATCCCGTTCTACTTTTCTTAAATTACGGCTTGGATCCCCCAAATCTATTCATAAGGCCACCTATTTCTTCACTATGCAGCCTCAAAATAGTTCTGAAATGCTTGTTTCGATTACAGAGCAAGAAATATTCAATCACCACTTTGACATTTACTTGGATTTCAGTTAATCGAATTTACCATACCGGTGACTGACATATTTCTTGTATTAACCGGTCGCAAATCGTTTTGCTATGTAGCCACTTTACCCTCTGTATCAGGACAGGGCCGTTTTGGGCGACTTCCTGCAAACGTTTATAATAAAAAAGTGATTCGATTTTTGAAGAAGCGCAAATTAAGTCGTTGAAACTATTAAAGTGCCCAAAAATGCAATAGAAGATGAAATTAGTCAAAGTAGTCACCGAAACAAAGCATAGTTATTAAATGTATTACGGGTATTATTTAGAACGTGTATGCTTCGCAACGTGGAGATCACCAAAGTGACGTTCCTAAACGAATTACAGAATCATTTACCCCAATAGTATCTTTTAATGATCAACCAACCTTCTCTTGCTTTAGGTTTAAGAAAAACTATAGATCAGGGAAGCTTATGGGAATAATCCAAGAGCAAAACAGATTTAAATCAAAAAAACACAATAACCTTCAAAAAAAAATAGATTTTATTTTTTAGGCACTATATGTACAAGGCAACGGTGTTCGCTATGACATAAAAAATATCTGCGCAAATGTTCCGAGCAGGAATGCTCACAGAGAAATTTTCAAATTTGCCTATTATCAGAGTGGCTCTCCTTACTTTATAATAAACATATATTTAATGAAACGTAACATTATTATTAAAGATCACCGGCATAACAAAACACAAACCTTAACTAACAAAGTGAAACTAGCAAAGCATAGAAGAAAATAATAATTAGCGAACCTGTTTAAACAGTACATAACATAGAAGAGAATTATGAAGTGTAAAAAAAATGAATGAAAAACCTCAAACCTTAATATGAAACAAAGAGATTATCTGCCACTCTTTCCATTCTTTTATTTTTCTTATTTTTTATTTTGACTTGTACCTTACCTCGGCTTATTTTTACAATAACCTATAAGTGATTAAACTTAATAAATTGAAGCAAGCTTTCATTTAAACCTTTAATTTCAATTATTCGTTCATCATTAGGGAAAAGATCAAACCCATTATCGGAAAATTCGTAGACATTGGCGATTGCTTCATTAGAGTTATTTTCAAAGTAGATCTCCAAACATTTGATTGGTTTATTAGTGGTGAGCTTAATCTTACCGTCGACTACTAACTCATAATTTAGGTCTAAATCTTTATACCAATCATTCCACACCAAATATTTGATCGGTTTACACCAATCATTGGTTCTACCAATTATTTCTCCCTTATTATTCTTTAATAAGATTTGGATAATTGTGTCATTTTTAAGGTTAATATCAATAAGCTTATCCAATAAACTTTGGGTGCAATTATTACCTAAAAGCTTGATATCGTCAAATTTTAAATTAGATTTTGCATTTCCTTTGGTATCATACAAATAAACTTCTAAACTTAAACCTTCATGTGACTTATTACTGAACCCCCAAATGTCAAGTGAAGTTTTATACTCCTTAACATAATCGTGCAATGGAGTTTGCTTTGATAAATCTTCTGGTTCATCCGGATCGCCGACTCTTTGTAAGTTCCTATAACATCCAATTCCCTCTAATGAACATTCACGTTTAATTCCATAATATGCTAATTTTGGAATCTTGTTAAAATCAATAATGGACCAACTAGTAACTGGCCAACAATCATTCAATTGCCAGACTATAGCGCCACCACATTTAAAGTCTTGCCATTGTCTTCGCCAATACCTATAAGCCAATGTAAGGCAATCCAGTTGCATTAATTGGGTAATATAGATCCAATTTTTAAGATTGAAATTAACTGGCAAGGCAAAGTTTTCCATAACATATAGAGCTAATCTTCTTTCAAAACCGGCCGATTTATTATGATGATCCATTAAATAAGACTGAGGAAATAATTGGGATTTATCACTTAAGGCTTTATCTAAAGTTTTAAAATTTGGTAATGCTAACATTCCAAATTCTGATACAAATCTACCACTTAATTTATCCCAATCTTGATATGGTTCTTGAGATCCATGCCATACATTCCATTGATGAAGATCTCCCCTAGTCGGATCAGAACTTATATGATTGAGTCCTGAATAAGGTGATCCACGTTGATATGGGATACCATTAGTTAGGGTTTTAACTAAATGAGGAAAGACGTCTTCATAAAGAATTCGAGCTGGGAACTTTCTAAAGTCAGAGTGATCATGTTTAATCTTTAGAGATTCAGCAACTTGATAGTCTTCATTATTACCTGCTATAATTATGATTGAACTGAATTTTCTCAACCTCTTTAATTGATCTTCAATTTCTTGCTTAACATTATCTACAAAGGAATGATAAGCTGGATACAATCCACAGGCAAACATTAAGTCATGCCAAATCAAGATTCCCTTAGAATCACAAATTTTGTATAAATCTTCATGTTCATAGATACCACCACCCCAAATTCTAATTAGGTTTTGATTTCCCTTAACTAAAAGATTCATCCATTCTTCATAATCGTTGCAAGTTAAAGCAGACGTAAATGAATGAGCAGGAATCCAATTTGAGCCCATTATGAAGACTGGGATATCATTGATTTTGAAATAAAATGACTTGCCAGTGTCATCTTTATCTTGAATTAATTCAACTTTTCTAAACCCAACTAATTTTTCATCTAACTTTTCCTCATCTACAAATAATTCAAATTTATATTGATCTTGATTTCCATGATATCTTGGATACCATAATTGAGGAGTTTTGATACTGTAGTGGATTTTAGTTTTGGACTTCACTGTGTGAGTTACAATATTGTCAATTAGATTATTATCAGAATCGTGAACTTTTACAACTAATGAATTAGGTGATAAACTAGCAGACAATTTTAAATCAATCTCAATAGTTATTTCAGCCATATTCAAAAACTCACTTAGACTATATCCAATAAAGAAATCATTTACTAAAATACCAGAAACCAACTTGACTGGTTTCCAAGGTCCACAAGTCAATAACAATGGACCCCAATCCCAACCAAAATGGTATTGAGGTTTTCTAACATGAAGTCTTGAAGTTTCACCATTCCAACAAGCATATTTACCATGATCATGTTCAATTTTTCTAGCTATCTTTAGATTGCTTTTAAATAAAATGCGTAAATCATTATCTTCAGCTTTAATAGAATGGGTAACATCAACGGTATACGTTCTAAACAGATTATCAGTAGATATCAACTCCACCTTATTTAAAGTGATTGTAGCAAACGTATCTAAACCTTCGAATACCAAATGATAAGACTGCATTGGATCATAATTTTCCACTTTAAAATCAGTTTTATATTCCCAATCACTATTTCCTACCCATTGCACTTTTTTTTCATTATCATCAATGAGTGGATCTGGAATATGACCATTATTCAAAAGGTCCAAATGTATTTGATTACCATACGTATCATTACGACATTTAAACCAAGGTGTGATATCAATATCTGATAAACTTGGTTTTGATGATGTTTGTCTATAATACCAATCCTTTAAAGTAATGGTAATCATTAGCGTTTAAGTAGTATTTTTTAGGATAACGATAATGAAATCCCGATAGTTTTAACTTGAATTTGTAAAAGAGGAACAAATGTGTTTAAATTAAATATCTTTATCTATTCATTTGATTGGTCATCCCATAACTTGAACGCTATGTGGTAAATTTATCGTAATAATAATTCAATTGTCAATTACGTGAAGATGGGGAGAGAACAGGGGGGAATTATTTAAGGCTGCTTTGAATAAAAAGATCATCTTTGTTTTCCACTAACCATGCGGCAAGGGTGCAAAATAATTAAAGATGGGGGAAACCTTGTTTTAGATACGAAATATTTATCAACCTCCCGATACATCCTACGGTGCAAGATTCAATAAAGATTGTCATTTGGTTTTAATTTATCTCTACTTAGAGACGTTCATCATTGTTTAGACGGCCCATATATTTATAGAAGAGCCAATAATGATAATAGAAAAGTTGTTTCACTGCAAACTATCTTAGCCATTTATTATGTTGAATTCATATCAAACAGTAATGATTAGGAGACTTGGACTACAAATATGTCAACAGGTACCGAAAATACATTTCATGGAAAGAAAAGCTTCCAAGATTAATTCTTAAATTGGTTGCAAAATTGATGTATATATACAAAAATAATGTCGATGTAACGTAGCCACAAGCAGCCTTCTTTGATCAATGTTACAGACAAACATATAAAGGCTATGTCGTATACCTCAGATAATGTCTTACATCAAATCTTTACTAATATTTGAAGTTTGTTTATAGATTTGTTGAACTCCATACGGGCTTTGAGTGAGTCACTTACTGTCCATAATCGATTCTAATACTTACTATTCATTATAGTAACCTATTACTAATATAACTAACACAATTCCAAAAGGCATTAACATTGAATTAAACCCGTAACACAATCAGAAGTTGTCACCTAAAATGTATATAATACCCATATATAGAAATAACATCCCTTTTGTACTATTAAAAATTTATTAGTATTATCTTAGCCAATTAGTAAATTGTTGATTACTTTTAGTTTAATTATAATTTGAAAATCTCCGGTATCGGGAATTTGATCACGTGATCGATTAATCATCAGATAAAATGTAAAAATGAGGATAAAAATTTTCTATAATATAAAAATAAATGAGATATCGTAAGCGATAAGTTTTTCACAATACTATTTTTAAAATTATATATCAAGAGGACATAGTGAGTTATAGATAGTGTTTCCTTGATTGACTTTAATATTCATTCCTTCATTCTTTCGTTCCTTATAGCTATCACAGAACCCAAGATAATTTACGCGTTTAAAAGAGCAAACTACAACTAACATATAATCGTCCAATCATTAGTAATCATGAGTAGAATACTTTTATTGTTACATCCAACTGTGGTGACAGATCAAGAGTTGGTAGGAAACATAAAGTCAGAAATAGCATCATCCCATAATCATAGTAATGAATATCATTTGGAACAACATATAATAGATCGTGTTACGCGTGGTGAGGTTGAATTGACTAATAATACTTATAAGCAAATAATATATGTGAATCCTAATGATAAGGCTTATCAAACCATTCCAGCTAGTTTAATGAAGCTTTTATATGATATATTGATAGATGATGGTGAGTTAAGTGGAGATTTGCCATTAGATCAAACTTTGGATGTATTGATGACTGGGTTTATAGTTCAAGATAATAAATGGATCAAACCAAAACCTATTGAAGTAGTAACATTAAAGAAAAAGTCAACTGTTACTAGTTCAACCACAAGTGTTAAGAAGTTACCATTATTTAAAAAGTTGGATAATTCTGTGGGATTAACTGATACATCTGCCGATGAAGAAGATACTGAAGAATCTCAAGCTATGAAACGTAAATTAGATGAAACCAAATTAACTTATTTCAGTGATGATGAAGAAGATGAAGATTCAGATAATGAAAACATTCTTAATGAAGATGATTTAATTCAAGATGCTAATAATCTTGATTCAAGTAAATTAATTATTCCAAAGAAATGTGAATTACCAAATGGTAAAAGAAGAAGAAAGGCTTGTAAAGATTGTACTTGTGGATTAAAGGAAATAGAAGAAGCTGAAGAAAGTCAACAAAAGTCTTTACAAGATTCTATATTAGGTAAAATGGCTCAATCAGCTACTTTAGAAGCTATTAAAATTGAAGAAAGATTGAAGAAATTAAATGCTGTTAAATTTAAAGATGAAGATTTAGCTGAAATCGATTTCACTGTTCAAGGTAAGACTGGTGGATGTGGATCTTGTGCATTAGGTGATGCATTTAGATGTGATGGTTGTCCTTATTTAGGGTTACCACCATTCAAACCAGGCGAAGTCATCACTATTGATAGTTTAGGGGAGGACTTCTAAGTACCATCACATGGTTTTATTTCTATTGTTTTCTTAAACAGGTTTAGTTACTATTCTTACGGTCTTATTTACGGTCTTATTTCAGAACAAAGCATAATATTCATTTCTTATCGTTTCTTTTTCTTAATTTATTAAAAATCGTTATTATTGTAACAATTGTTATTATTATTACGATCATCATTATTATTAATATTATTTCTCAATTATTATATAATGTAATATTCAAAATTCTATAAACGTCACTTTATTTTTATCTGATTGTAACTTCGTAATGTTCTTATCTAATTATTTTCGGAAAACATTCATTGCTTTACTTATATAAAACAAGAGGTTCAACTGCAGACGAGTGTAAAAAAATATTACTCCTTACTAGCCACATGATTTTTTTGTAAGCTATAATAATAAAAGAAGGCTACAAAATTAATTCTGAAAGTAATGGAATATTTTACAATAGTTTATTTCCAAAAAATAATTCCCCATACAATGGGAAGGTTGAGGGCAAAAACCTTAAGCAATACTTCCTTGAAGTTTTACATAAAGCCGATCCTTCACTTACCACATAAATAAAACCAAAATACTCCCCCCTCCCCACACACACGGATACACACAAATAAGCAAGAGTTAAACCAAATAATGTTAATTAGCGTTAGTTGTCGGTTTATATGTATCCGTGAATTGTGTGTGTATGTGTGTGTGTGTAAATAGCCATTTTAAGTGTAAAATGAAAAACTAAATAATCGCTGTTGATACATATATGACTATTTTGTTTTTTTGTCGTGGTTAAGCAATTTCATTGAGCATAAAAAAATAATTTAGGAATAAAATATTATATACGCAGTTCATGCATTTCAAGAAAAAGCTTTGTAAGACATAAAAAATAACCTTGACCAGAAAAACTGGAAAAATAAATAAAGCACCAGTGACAAAATTGCGCAGAAATTTTTAAGAGAGAGGTGTACGTTTTAGCCTGATTCAGTAAGGGGGACTGTTTCCTAATATCAAAAAAAGTGAAGTTCTGAATAGGTAAAGCCATATACACATATAGAAAACAGAAACCACGCCATGATAATACGGTATGTGTCATAATAAATGGGACGACAAAATATTTAGAGGTAGACATTAAGACAGAGGGTGATCACAAAGCATTAGATCTAAATTTGAGATGCTAAAATTTGCCCTAGTCCATTGTTTTAGAGACTTCTTAGGGTAGCAGCCTGCTGCTTTTTTAGTGTAATTAAAAAAAATAACTGAATTTGATATGATTGTTGTATTATTATTTTTTAAATCCAATCTTTAATTCTATTTCAGTATTAAAATTTTTTGATCTAGCAAAAATCGGTATTTCAAAATTTTTTTTTTTGACTTCGATTATAAAAATTTTACTTAGCTCAAATTTCAGTCGGTCCAATTGCTTTAATCTTTGCATTCAAATTCCATTTACAATAACTGCAGTTGAAAAGCTTACGTGGCTATTGCCAGATCCCGTTTGTCGCTCTATTCCATATTCCAGGTACCATAGATCAGATACTTTACTAAAAAAAGCAATTAAAGAAAAGACCAGAGCAATCTACAATAAGCTTTGCAAACATCAAATAAAAGATAAGGGATCCAGTAACTATTTTGATTATTTACTTACATTAAAATCACTAAACTCTTCCCCTCTGAAAATCATATATCCTCCAGTCATCCCAATCCTTTATAATAAGTTTTATTCTGAGTAGGCTACTTCTTCAATTTCCCCTCCTACCGAATAGTGTGTCAAAAATAGAGAAAAAAATAGCTGCATTTTTGAAGTAGTATAAGCCAAATATTTTTGAACGTTGTGGTCTTTTTTTATTTCTTTTTACCTTTTCCTTCAACCGGAGAGTGATCTTGTTAATCATAAACATAAACAACTTGATCTTTTTTATTGATTGCTATTTCCAAATAATAGAATCAGATCATTCTATATCACTACTGTCTCAAATCATTTCGTAATCTACTCTCATTTAGTATAAAACCTCTCATATCAAATGCATCATCGCGTAAAGATAAATCCAAAGGTTATTCCAAATTTTATTCTATTTTCTAATTTTTAATTATCTATCAGAAACTTCATGACCGGTAGTTTCACCGAGGGTGCTTATCGCATGTGATTATGAAGGGTGTATACAAGCTTGAAGAAAAAAATAAATTAATTTAAAAAAAAGAAAAGAGAGGAAGAAATTTGGGGGAGAGGGTCGATATGCAATTCACACAAAAATCAATTATACTTTTTTTTTTGTTTATGTACACAAATGATATTTTTTAAAAATATCAAAGATGCTTATTTTTGTAATAATAAATTAAAAAATAAAAAAAAATAAAAAGACAAAAAGATGTTTACTATAATTTTCAGGTACGCATTGTTGAGGAGGATATACAATTCCGTTTTATACATATGACAATCAAGTTGATATGTGTAATTTCATATGCCTGGTACGGCGTAATAACCAACGCTTTGGTTTGATTTGCAATAAATCTGTGAATATACATGCTTACTTAGTGTAAGAT
Organism: Scheffersomyces coipomensis; assembly: GCF_036884675.1. Lineage (NCBI taxonomy): Eukaryota > Fungi > Ascomycota > Pichiomycetes > Serinales > Debaryomycetaceae > Scheffersomyces > Scheffersomyces coipomensis. The sequence continues at coordinate 159,282 of NW_027042898.1, read as the reverse complement.
ATTTTTCTCATGGTTTATAACCTGTTTCCATAACCAAAATCTTACGGGTGATCAAACCGTAATTATTACAAGATGAAAAATAACTTAAAATCTGAATCAGAAGATCCTTTTAGGCTTGTATGTATGTCATTATGTACGCAAGTATCAAAATCATATTATTAAACTTGTTTTTGTCACACCGATTGAGGTAGGAACTGTATTGTTTTAAAGATGGAACTCTCTAATTTATACTAAATCGTCACCATATTTTTTCTTGTTTTGTTTAAGAGATACTTCCTTTTCGTTAATTTTTGTTTTATTAACTATATTTATTTACATTTTAGGGTTGTTCTAAGGTTTTATTTTCTATGCAATTTCATTTTAGCTCGGTAGAATCAATGGAAGATATATTATTTATTGTTTATATTTAAGATTCAAAACTTTTTCGTCTAATTCATTCATCTACATTATGCCATGCTTTGTTTAAACCTTTTGTTTACTATCTATTGATTGTTCCTGATTATTCTTGCTGTGATATCACTATCAATGCCTGCTTAGGTTTGATAAAAAATTCCCAATAGTCGACTAGTTATACGTTTACGTAGAATAATTTTCTCGATAGTTCTTTACTGTAATAGGAAATTTGTACAGTTGCTTTCTTTATCTTTATCATGAGAAAATTTAAAGGCTATGTTTGGGAAAAGTTTGATCAAGCGAAGAATTGCAACAATTCTGATTCATTGTTTATTTGATTTTTACCATATTGGTCAATCCGTATTTCAAAACATTTATGGTTAATAGCCTGGTCTAAATTTTAAAGTCTAAACTGGAAACATGGAGGGTGGCGATAGCTTGATTATCTAATGGATATTTGTCCTTATTTAATTTAAGTTTTATTTATCAACTTTTCTGAGTTCAACTTTAATTCTCCCCTCTGTTTAGAAAATGAAAACTCTCCACTGCCCACCTGGTTGAATGACTAAGCAGTAGATAGTTAATGTCTCTCGATAATCTTAAATCATTTTATTTACAAAATAAACGCAGGAGTTAAACAATGAGCTCCTAACCAAAGGATAAATTATCCATCTTGTTTCTTTTTATTTCTTTTCTAGTATATTTTTTTGTTTATATATCCTGTGGATGGTGAGAGCATTCGAATTTGTAAGATGGTCTGTTGCGGTCACCATATTTTCCAATATATTTTTACAGCGTTGTTTCATGATTGAGACCAATTGCCAGGAAAGAAATCTAGGGTTTAAAGTTTACTCTAGGTTCCATTTCTTTATAACGCTTTCACTATTTTATAATTTCATTTGGAACCTTGGACTTTCCTCATGACCATATAAGTCATACAATAATGACTTTGTGGTTTACTTTTATAAAATCCATTCAAATCATGTAGAATGTGGTGACTTTATTACTTTTATAATGGTATGGAATATTTGATTGGAATACCGAGTAAAAGAAGATAGCGCAAAAAAAAAAGCTCTACGAACATTGACAATGTAACATTCAATAGCTTACCAAAATTATTCGTTTTGGTCATGAGTTAATAATAAAAGGTGTTTACTATTAGTTTAATGCTGGATGAACGTAAATATTCAAGAGGGGACAATAAAATTAAAGAATCATCAACTTAAAATGTTCCACTTTTACCGAATAGTTTAAGGTTGAGGTACGATAGCAATTGAGATTAACTGCAAGTCTTAAGGCAAAATCACAGGTACCCGATGGATATAACGGTCCTATTTGACGATCACAAAAATTAAATAGATACACTTTATAGCATATATGATCATTTCTGATTCATTTGTGTCGCCCCGTCGTTATTATATTAATCTAATGAAGAAATTGGGATAGTGAGTGAATCTAAAAGATTACCTATTTTACCGGCTTTCAATGCAGGATATTCCTTATAATGTTGAAAGCGCTACTGCAACTGAAAATAAATAAAGGCGACAAAAACTCAAATTTTGCCGCACCTGGTAAAACCTTCCCTAATGTAGGCATTGCTTTTTCAGACTTTAAATTACGTTGAAAAGCCGTAAACTTTGACTTCTAAAAGAATAATAACTGGATTGAATTTATATTTAAATACAAATCAATGCCAAATTTGAATATTAGAAATTAAATCATATAAATTAAGACCAAATAACAGGCATAAAACGAAATGAATACCGCCAACATATCTTTACACTGTCTCGCTTACTACTCTCAATAAAATTATTTTAATTTGTTGATAACTAAAATAAAACTAAAAAAAAAAATAATAATAATTTAATTCAGATTAAAAAAAAACAAATTGGAGAGGGAGTTTTATTTTCTTCAAAAATATTTGAAATGTAAAAAATAATAATATGTGGTCAATGACACAAAGCGGATCCAAAAAATAATCTCATAAAAAATTAAATTTGTTGCTTTTTAGCTTTTTTTTTTTTGGTTTCCAAAATTCCCTGTCCTTATTTCGGACAACTTAGTATAAATCGCCTCTCGCACTCTATATACCTCCTAATTTAAATTTTTAGTGTCAGCCAAAGTGTTTACGGGTAGCGGGAGTTATTCCCCACATCAGAAGGTTGTAATACTTAAAATCACTAACTTTGCAATGATAGTTGTTGCAACTAGTGCTATGGTTAAGTCGATTGAATGTTCATTTGGTTTCATGAACGAAATGGCCCTGAATTTACTCCTTGCAAAAAAAATCAAAATTTAGAGAAAATTTGAAACTGAAACTGTTTTTAGTCAGTTTTATAATACGATGTAAGAAATAATTAATAATATATATATATTACTTGTAACAGAATAAAATCAAACCTTTTAACAGAAACTCAAACAAGAAACGCAAACATAACTATACAAAAAGCAAATTAATAAAATAAATAATAACAGAATAATAAAGAAAAAAGAATAAATTTTAAAAAAATTTATCTAAAGTCTTCAAGGATTATCATAATCATCATCACCAGTTTATCCTTCTTTTCCCACTTATACTCTGGACCAGGAGCCTGTAAACTTATAGTTGCCAGTTCCTCTAATCCAATATGAAATGGTGTAAAAAAATAAACCCCATACATGCACAGTTATGTATGTACCTAAACCACCCATCTTATGTTATTAGTTATTGTTGTTGAGAATTATAAGCATCAAAACTATAACCACCAGCATTTGGACCATTATTATTAAGTGGATTTGGTAAAGAATTATATCTTTGTTGGTTACTAGCTGGAACTCCTTGATCATAACCTCCAATAGTAAATTGTCCACCAAATTCATTACTATTTCCACCTATAACACCATTGGAAGATGTTGGACCTGATCCAGCAGGTTGTTGATGGGGATGTAATCCATAATGTTGACCTATTTGACCTGGAACGTTCGATAATGGGGATAATTTCTCTTGAGCACCAGTTGAATGAGTTAAATCATTACCAGTATTATTATTTACATTAGGATTATTATTAGTAGCGTTATTATTAAATGAAAATTGATAGTTTTGAGGAGCGGCTGGGGCAATCATGGCATTATTGTTGATAGAAGCATTTTGGAATGGATTAGTTGAAATTATAAACTGTTGATTATGATTAGAGTTTCCGGTTAAGAAATTATTTTGAGCAGCTTGCTGCGGTATAGCTTGTACTGGTGATTGACCTTGTTGTTGTATTTGTAAATATTGTTGATACTGTTCTTGTTGTAATTGAGCAGCTGCATATTGTTGTGCTTGAGCTTGCTGTTGTTGCTGTGCTTGGACTTGTTGCTGTTGTTGTTGCTGTTGTTGTTGTTGTTGGGCGGCAGCAGCTTGTTGTTGTCTAATGGCTTTTTGACGACAGTAATTACAGTTTTTATTCTTCCCATTTCTTCTTGGAGTATATCTATAACCTGGATATTTCTTAGCATGGTTCTTCTTTTCTTCTTCGGCTAAATTATTCCAATGGCCCTTTTCTTCAGTTGTTAAAGCTCTCCATCTTCTACCTAATTCTCTAGATACTTCTGGATTAGTTCTAATAACATTACCTTCGTCCAAGACAGATTGATGGTATTTTTGTCTAAATAATATAAAAGCATTTCTTGGTCTTGGGATTCTATTGGTATTAGATTTACAAATACATTTTTCAGTTTCAGAAAGGGTACCATTCGAAGTAGAAGAATGGTTATGAGAAGGATGAAGATGTAGATTATTTGAATAGTTAGCGGAAGCACCACTGAAGGAAGAAGCAGGAGTAGTATTAGCAGTTGAGGATTGACTAGTTTGTGAAAAAACTTCTGGAGAGCCTTGTTGTGGTTGCTGGAGGTACATAACTTTTTGATCACCAAACATCATTGGCATTAAATTATTACCTACTAAATTAGGAGAGATTTGACCAGGTTGAATAGGATTTGAACTGGCGTTGTTAAGGGCGGCAGCGGCTGCAACCGCAGCAGCAGTTCCCAAATCTGTATGATAATTTTGCTGTTGTTGTTGTTGCTGTTGCTGTTGAGCTTGTTGTTGATTAACTGGAGGCATAATTTGAGCTAATGAAGGTAATATATGTTTGGAATGAACGTCTTCAACTGGCATATTATGGTTCGAATAGTAGACTACAGTTGACATGGTATAATGCGTAGATTTTCCTTGTAACTGAAACTTAAAAATATCCTTATAAGTGAAGTTCTTTTAATATGAATACCCCTTCTTTAAAGTAATTGCAACCAATCTAATTTTGTTCGTAGCTTTCAACAATGTTTCAGTTGATCTTGAATATCGTTTCAAAATCCCGTAATTGTTCCTCTAATATCGAATACCTTTGTTGTTGTAAAGTAAAATTAACTTTACTATACCACACAATGAAAAAAAATTGTAGGCACCAATATACACACACAAAAGATTAAAAATATTATTTTTTGTTTGAAAATTATATTTGAAAAAACCCGTACTTACAAATAGTCAATACCAATTGTACTTCAAACTAAATTAGTAGTTATAAGTGATAGTTGAAGTATATTAACTAGTTGAAAACCTTTAATTCTTTAATAAAAACAATATCACAATCACAAATAGTTAGGAATGAATGATTGCTCCTGATTTCAGTGAATTATTATTTGAGATTAGATCAGGATTTGATTAAACCGTTTGACCGTGGTTGAAATAGTAGTACAAATGAATTAATTACCAAATAGATGTTCAAAAAGACTTCAAATCAGATCAATTCTTTTTTATAACAAACTATACAAATCAGAAAACATAAATTTTTTTTAAAAGACGAATCCGTATGTATATATATATTATTATATTTTTTTTATACATTTATTATTTATATGAGAAGCTGTGAGTTTGGTAATTATTTTATTTTTTTACATTTATCCTAACTAGAAAATAATTCATCATGAAAATAAATAAATAAAAAAAAAAAAAAAAAAAAGAATTAGAGTGAGAGAAAAGAAAAGTTTGTAAAAATAAAGTACCCGCACCAACAAATTATTTTTTATGCACGTCAACTTTGTTCCTATTTTCAATTAAAGTTTACACTCTCAAATTTTAATTTTTTTTTGTGTGTTTGTACGCGCGTCGAAAATAATATCAATTACGTACTCTTGAAATTTGTGTTCCTGATTTGGCAATATAGCTCTTTTTGTCACTTGCAACTAAAAAAAAAAAACCCAGATATTTTTTTAAAGCCATATAACCGGTTGAAGAAAAACCTGTGCTAAAAGGATCTAGACATTTGATATTCATTACTAAACCAAATGGATGCCAGAACGTATCTAATTAAAGTATTTTTATATAACGTAACAGTTTTATCTACTTGTTTTAGACGTACATGACACTTGGTAATAGTAGAGCAGGATAAAAAATCATAAGTGATTAATTCACTGACTAATTTCAGTTGTTCAGATAACGAACTCACTCACTCACTCATAATTAATATTGATTAATAGGTTTGATTTGTTTACATTTACGCTTACTTTCCATTATTACCAATACAACAAGATGCCATCTAGCGTTTATTGTTAACTAATTATATATTGTTATGATCTTGGTTGATAGGCTTACTCTTTTATTGACGACTATTCTGTTCCTATTGAGACAATATTATTTTAATTGTACGACTTCTTCGAAGTTTATAGTATTGCCTAATCCATCGTTACTCAAATCATTAGACACCGAGATGAATAGACTACTATCAATCAGTGCTATTGTTCTTAATAATAGGACTAAGGTTTATTTTGTGTGTAACTCACACATTCATAAATAAAAAAAAAAAACAGCTGAATTAAAACAAAGAAGTTAAAAAAAAATTAAATTGCAATTTGGAGGACGATTCCGAGGACAAAACGAGTACCGGCAGGTACAAATCAGATACACCTTTTTATTTTTTCTCTCTCAATCACACTCCGTTCAAAATAATCTTTTATTTTTTACTTTTAAACAAAAACAAAAAACCTTCGCCATAAGGATATTATTAATGGGGTTGAACCTAAACTAAACTACTATTGATATTTTTATTTATATTTTATTTATACTTGCTGTTGCTTTTCAAAATTAGTAAAGAAAACAAACAAAACTATAATCTTAGGTTCAACATTCTCTTAGATCATGTTAGATTCATCTAATAAGTGTAAAGCATAAAGTCTATAGAAGGGGATAGTGAAGTCCGGCATTTCATTTTCTCTCCATTCTGAAGTTAGCGTCAAAAACTCAAAGAATTCTCCACTCTAAAAAGCGCAAACCAAACGAAAAAAGACAAAAAAAAAGCAGCCACAAGAATTTAACAATGTAACGTATAAACAAGGCAATCTCATTATCTTTGATACGGAAAAGCAGGTCTTTCCCACATGAGAATATCAAGAAGAGCAAGACACAAATCAAATCCATTCTCTACCAATTTGACATATTCTATTCAAAATAGATATTGTTTGTTACGGTAAGGAGGTCAATCGATTTGCCTTAAATTTTATTTTTTACGCTGTGATAATAGTCCGCGCTTAAACTTACACACACAACTTTTGTTTTTGAAAAAGTTCCTGCATCCTTGAAAGACGGTATTATGATAAGGCAAATTATGTTGGTACTTTGGGGGGTTATTTGACTTGCTATATACTATGTCGTCATTAGATTTTTCTTTTTTTTAAAATCGTTTCCCTTTCTTCCATTATTTTTTTATTTTAATTTTAATTTTGTACTATCCTCTTAGATATATTATTTAGTTTAGTTGACTATTGTAGTACCTTCTTTACTTCACCACCACATTACTATGCTGTACTTATGCAAGATTGTAGTTATTGACATCGTGGTTTGGAATATTTTGCCTTAGTATAAGCATAAGGCGGATATAGCGAATCGGTGTATGCAAGTACAATATTGATTTGATTGTTACAATTATCCGAAATTTAGCATTATCGTTTATTCTATACATCTAGTTAGTCTATCAATTTGTGTATGTATATACACCTCTTACCTTAGGTATCCTGAAATTTCTTATTAGACTGTGTTTAAAAAAGAAACGATTCTCGGTTGAATTCTATAGCTATCTAAATTAAATCTACTAAAAATACTATCAATTATTATCACAAGATAAAATTTGAGGTGTTCTCCACAAAATATTTAGATGATAATAGTTATCATCATTGCTGAAGATTGATAGATTGTTTAATAGACTTATTAGTTAAAGGATATAGTTAATCCGAAACCGAAATTCAAAAAGAGTTTTAAGTTTGTGCACCAAATTATATTAAAAATAAGATATCATTGTACAATATTATATTATAACTTCGTTAACATCATTGAGGATTGCGATTGCAGCAAATTAGAAAGGGGAACGAGCTCAAATAACGGAGTACTATTCGGTTGAAACTGTCCTCTATGTAAAAATATGCAACTATATTGCAAATTCCTCAAACTTATGTAACACTCCCTTAAATATATTACTGATAAACCCTAATTCTGATGTCATAGATGTAGATAATACTTGACTTCTGTCAGATAATCTAAAGTATGTTTATTTTTTATGAGTTCACCATTTGGTACTAGTTCTACTGATTGCAATACTATAGGACATTAACTCAAGTCTTCACCTCTTTGGGTCAACTTCCACATAGGTGAGCCCTTTTCCGGCGAATCTTTACTTGAAACCTTTTTTCGGAAAAGAATAGGATTACGTTGGTTATTGTTTTACAATGATTACGATAATGGTTTTTGGCGATTGCAAAAAACTGAGGCAGATTATTACATTAGATACAAAACATTAATTATGTGAAATCGTATTAACTGGGTCATAGTTACTGCCGTTATTATCGAAATCAAGGAACACATTTTTCAAATGCCGTGTGATAAGACAAGTTTATTAGAGGAAGAAATTAATCTGAATGATAATTGTTCATTTTAGGTCAGATATAGTCTATTTTAATTTAGTTTTTTTTTTGTTTGCAATCCATACAGGCTGTTATCCCATATTGCAAAATGACGATAAATAAAAAAATGAGGTAAATATGAATATGAAGTGAAATAATGAAAATCCTAATTCATATTGCAGAGAGGCTTTCAAATATAGTGAGAATTTTACTTCATTTAATTTCAGTTACAATCTTCAGGTTTACAGTTCTTCCGTATAAGCTATATGTATTATAAATCGATTATATAAATATCGATGAGGAGATGCCAAACATCATTTTCATCTTGAAATCAGAGTTAAAAAAAACATAATTCTGACAATAAAAAGAAATTATAAAAGGGGAAATCAAAAAGAAAACTGAAAGAAGGAAAATAACTTAACCTGAAAATCAAACATTCCGGTGAAAATTTTGAACAAACCAATGCGTATGCACTATCCACCTTTGTTTCCAGGAAATTGTTTTTGAATCAGATTTTCTTTATTTATTTTTTATTAGTTTATAGTTTTGTGTCATCGCGCCCCCTGATAATTATTTAAACCGTTTTCGCACGCACTGAGAGCCATGCCTCTATTCTGTAACATCTCCCCCCAAATTCAATTAAATTTGTTATGTTCCTGGCTCAATTTAGAAATAACGCACTGTTCCTAAGTAAATGTAGAATATTATTATCATAAAATATTAAAAAATATTACAGGGGGAATTATACATGGTACAGCTTTTTATTTACAAATAATCTGAAAGAGGCGTCTGCCTTCACGGACGCATAAGCTATAGACAGATATTTTATAACTAGATGGCAAATGTAAACGACTTAAGGAGAAATGTAAAAATAAAATCCATAAATAATAACCTTTTGATTTAGCAACTTAATGCTTGCTAAATTATTTTATCAATTCCAAAGTATCTATCTGTAGTTTCGATAGCTGTAACTTTACATGAACTCAAATGATAGCTACGACTCTTAACCTCAAAGAAGTTGATATAGCTGTTTCAAATTATATAACCAGAATTTGATTGAAAATAGGAATCCGTCTTTTTTTTTGACTTATAAGGGTAACCAACTAGTGAACATAATTACAAATTTTTTTTGGATTGTATTGTTTTAGTGCATGTCATGTCAACTTAACGGTCCTTTTCAGAACGGAAAATAAAATTGAAACAATAATCATTACTAAATAATATTCTTGCAATCATTATGAATGAAATTTCATATACAAAATAGTCATTTTATAGATAAAGTGCTTTTGAACTTCATTTACGATTGACATATGGCTTATGAACTAAAATGTTAAAAGGATTTTATTTTGACACAATTTTTTTCTTTTCTCATTTGATTGTTGGACTCTATAGATCAAGGTAGACAATATGACAATGTGAATTGGATGAGTACAGACTAAAACTAAGAAAAATCCAACTATGGGCAATCTGACAGGGATTTTAAAGGTACCAATTTGAAGCTCATTAAGATAATTTCAGTAAGGATCAATGTTAAATATACTGCGGCATGGAGGTTTTATCACGATCTTATGTGTTTATTTTCATTTTTCTAATTAAAAAGTACGAGTGAATTTAACGAACAGGTGTATATATCAAATAACTACTACTAACAAGTCATCTACACCAGCATATTCATACCACATTATCATCAATCATGTCCGATCTTGATATATTAAACGGAAATGATGATTTCCCATACCCAATATCTATAAACAGAACTGATTTCAAAAGCTTTAATCAAGCTGAAATCGACGAGTTTTTATATAAGAATCATAGATTTACATCCATAGATCTCTTAATCAAGGAGTTGACAAAGTTATCCAAAGACTTGAATCAAAATTTGCTAGATTTGGTGAATAACGACTATAATGACTTCATTAGATTGGGGAAATCAATCAATGGTGGATTAGATTTGATCAATCTTGTTTCAGGTGATTTAAAGAGTTTCAAGTTAGATTTAGTCAATCATTATAAAAGATTTGAAGAATCACAAGAGATGTTGGATAATGCATTAAACAGGCGACAACAATTAATTCATGTGAAGACATTAGCTAAATTGAATATTGTGTTAAATGATCAAGTTACAAATTTTGAAAATGCTCTAATGTTAGATTCTAATGAAGTAAGTAAGGATGTGGACGTTGTTATAAGCAAAGTGAAGAGTCTAACAGGAATGTATTTATCAATAGCTCATCTATATCAATTCGTAAGTTCTCATACTAATGTGGCTAAAAATTCCGATCTTGATTCAGAGAAGTCCGACAATAATAAACTAAATCAAAAGAAATCAAACTTAAATGGTAATGGAAACAGTGATACTTCCAGCTTATTCATACATAACTACTTACATCATAAAATCTCATCCATAAAGTTTGAATTTAAAAGTTATTTAGAACAGATTGTAAAATTACAACTTAACAATCGTGGCGAGAAAAACAACAGTAATTTAATATTAGAACTATTGAATGTCTACAAAGTAATCGGTCATGAATCAGAACTAATTGCTTTACTAAAAAGAAGGTAATAGATAGATGTAAATGTATAAATACCCTATAATATAAATGATGATAGATTCACGTGAGCAACAGGCTCTAATTTACACAGTTGTAAGTAGACATCCTAAGTAAATTTCAGCACCAACCAAACGACGACAATTCGCACTTATTTTTTTTTTCAGATATTTATTTATTATAATTAGAGATATCTGAATACGTTAAGCTCTAAATCATTAAACCATATAAACAATAACATACAATGGTTTTGGGTGGACTTTTTACTTCCAGACATCAGTGGGAAAATGTCGATAATAATCAATTACCAACCAGTATACCTGAAGTTGAAGAAGTTGGTGCTACCTCAGCTCCTTTATTAGCAGCATCATATTTCATAGGTGCTCAATGTAAACCATATAATGATGACTTTATGTTATGTAAAGATGAAAATAATGGAGGTACCTTAGACTGTTTGAAAGAAGGTAGAAGAGTTACCAGATGTGCTATTTCAGTTTTAAAAGATATCAATAAATATTGTTTTGATGAATTTAAATTACATTATGAATGTTTAGAACAAGAAAATCATAGAACTGGTCATTGTAGACCATCAGAAGGTGTGTTAGGTAAATGTATATTTGAACATATGAAATTGGAAAAGAAAATCCCAGGAGTTGAAAAACAAATTCATTTAAATCCTTCCCCAGTTTATCAAGGTACTTCAAAAGATAAACAAAAGACTGCTGAATTTTTAAAAGCTAGAGAAGTTAAAGAATCAGCTTAAGATTATCATTAAAAATTTCACGAACTCCCCCACAAACACACAATAACGAAGACGAGAGTATCATAGAACAATCTCCCAATTGCAATCACAATTGCGTTGTAAAACACTTTCGTAAGGACTCTCAAATCTGATAGATTGTCCTTATTTTCTTGCATTTCATTTCATAAAAAACCATACTGGTTCAAGAGCATTTTATGTTCTATTCCTTTAATTTGCACTACACATGATTAGTATATTCACATAGATTAAATATTATTTATATATACATATATAACTTCAAAAAGTTGAATTCAAACTTTGTAGTACTATAAAGCATTTTGATATCATTTTCCTGTATACAGTGCAACCATTTCTATTTTTTATTTTTTTTTCAGTACTGTAAACAAGAAGAAAAAACTCGAGCAGATTCAAGCTGAATCATAAAGTAGAAAGGTTTGATTCATCGATCAATTCATAGACTCTGTTAATCATATAAAATGTTTTCAACAGGAGGTAATACTGGACAGGGTACGTTTGGATCAGCCAACGCAAACTCTGGTCTTTTTGGATCCAAACCTGCAGGAACTGGTTTTGGTTCTACTGGTGCTACTGGTCAAACTCCTTTATTCGGAGCACCAAATCCTAATACAGGTACATCAGGAGGATTATTTGGTCAATCAAATACCAATACAAGTAATGGATTGTTTGGAAATACAAACACAGCTGCAAATAATAATAATACAACTGGAACTGGTTTATTTGGTTCCAATGCCACAGGTAATGCTCAAAATACAGGATTTGGAGCAGCAAATAATAATAATACAGCAAGCAATGGTTTATTTGGTCAAGCTTCAGGAAATACCAGTGGTGGGTTATTTGGAAAACCAGCCTCAACTGGAACAGGATTATTCGGTTCTGCACAAACTGCAAACAATCTTGGTCCAACCGATAAACCAGTAGGTACTCAAGGAGGTCTTTTTGGTAATAAAGCAGCATCGTCGACTGGTTTGTTTGGTTCAACGGGTACCACTACTGGTACTAATGCGGGTGGTTTTTTTGGATCATCAGCTAACACCAATACTATTAATAATACTGCCCCTCAATCAAACACCGGAGGATTATTTAGTGGTACAAACACTGCCAGTGGAGGATTGTTTGGTAATAAAGCACAAAATACTGGAACTGGTCTCTTTGGATCATCAAATACAGCTACTACAGGAACTTCAGGTGGTTTATTTGGTGGTAATATTGCTTCTACGTCATCTAATCTCTTCGGCCAAAATCCTCAACAACAGCAACAACAACCTCAACAACAACAACAACAACAACAACAACAGCAATCCACAGGTTTATTTGGTAACAACACCACAAATAATGCACAACCATCTTTTGGTTGGACTAGTAATCAATCTCAAAAACCACTGTTCAATACCACAGCAACCACTTTAAACAGCACCAATATAAACGGAAATACCATCACGTCAAATACGAACACTAATACATATACACCAGCCATCAATGATCAATTAGAGAAGATAAAAGAACAATGGGATCCAAATTCAGCCAAATGTGTACTTAAAACTCATTTTTATAATAAATTCAGTGATCAAGAAATACAGATCTTATTGAATCAACAAAGACCATCCAACGAAACTCCAGAAGATTGGGATGCTGCTATGAGCAAGAGACCAAGTGCAAACTCCTATCCTATTAAAATAACATCATTTACTGATGTTGCACAAAGAATTGAAGTTCAATTAGATCATGTTGCTAAATCAAGAATATTGTTGAATAATATCAACGAAAAACAAAATGCATTATCATCAAAACATGATCTTGAAAATACAACTAGAATCTTAAGAGCTAAGGCGAGACATACTAAGTTATCTAGAAGATTACTTAGATTAGCTACTGTGTTAGCTATTTTAAAATTGAAAGGATACCCATTATTACCGGAAGAAGAAGAAATTTCAAAACAATTTGAAGTATTATCATCCAAATTAAGTGATCCTAACAGTCCAATTGGAAAATTAAATGATGTGTTTGCAAGATTAGCCATTCTTAAAGAGAGAGCTGAAGATTTAAACTTTCAATTTGATTCTTCTCTTAATGCCTTAAATGGTATAAGTTCCGAAGAAATTCATGATCAAAGTGGGGCAGATCAAAAGAATACCGATGAAATCGTTAAGAAACTTTCCGAAGTGTTGTTAAAACAACAAATTGGATTGAATTACTTGAACGAGGTATTAGAGAAAGATACAAATACAGTAGATAATATTTCTAGATAGATAATAATAATAATAATACATAATAGTCATATCGTACATTTAAATAATAGTCATTAATCGTAGAATCCTTTAAATTTAGTTATCGGTACCTTATTTGCAATTGGTCTATAGTCTTTATCTCTCATCCATTGACCTAAGGTTTCTGGACTCGTAGTTATACTCACCGAATCAAATTTATGGAATTTCTGAAAATTGTGTCTTAAATTCTTTCGAAGATCATTTGGGTCTATTTGTTCTTCGGCTTCGATTTCCAATTCTAAGAATTGATGTGTAGCTCTTGATGCTAATATTGAATATCTGTGGTCATATTTCAACCCTTCTCGAGTCAATCGATGATTAAACGGAATTTCTGTATCTCCATGGAGATATTCTCTATCTTCTTCGATATAAGAATATCTTGGTAAAGCTATTAATCCTGACAATCGTTTCGATATCTCACTTTGCTTTTCTCGTAGCCGATCAACATGTGGAAAGCTTGAAGGTAATTGGTTGTTATGTGATATCAATCGTGGCTTCAAGAGGGTGGAATTCTCCAGGGGATTGTAAATGAGCCATATCTTGGACCCATATGTTGATAAACCTGATCTGTTTCTAGCCACTTTAAAGAACTCAAGATTGCCTAATCTTCGGAAATTTTCTAATAAATGCTGTACTTCTTTGCTATTACTTGGAGCCGGTGATAGTGAAATTTCTGCAAAGATATGATTCTCTAAATATCTCGCTAACCCCCATACCAATGAACCTACCTTCATCAAGTCTTTGTTTCTAGTTTGCAATATATGATGTTAGTTGGAAAGATATTCCTGATTTTTTTGATGTATTTTTTTTTGCGGACTATTTGTGCAATGCCTAAAAATATAAACAGTTTCTTCAAATCAGATAAGAAGTACTTTGTGGTATAGTCCGTGATATGTCAGATAAAGATGATATAGAGTCAAGAATAACAGATAAGCTTTCCCAGTATCTCAATAAACCTGTCAATGTCAACTTAACAAGGAGTCTACAATCATTTTACAATCGAAACAATGCATCTGATGCCTTTACGGCATATGTTAAGGTACTAGGATTACATGATCAACAACATATAAATGAAATTTATGGCCTCATACGAGATAATATAGGTATCCTTGGAGATTCCACAGTGTCAAATGCAGTAACTGTTAGTAAACCAACATTTAAGAAAAAGCTGAATAGAAATGCTAATTTGTTGCTTTCAATTGATGATGAGTTAGCTGAAGAGGACCAGAATTCACATAAATCCACATTTAAACGACTAAATGTGAACAAAGCCAATCCAAAGCCCAGAGTAAAGCTTGATTACTTTGATGATGAGTTGGAAATTGATAACGTAGCGAAGATTGAAACTACTCCTAAGTTTAAATTCAAGAAAATAAAACAAGAGGACGCACGTCGTTTAAAGGAAGAAGTTGATCCCAATTCAATATCATTAAATAAACCAGTCAATGCTCAAGAGAAAAGAAACACCAATTTATTCAGCAATTTGAAAAATAGCTCAGAAGCAGATTCTGAACGAGATGACGATTATGATTTCAACGTATTAAAAGAAGAAGATGAGAAGTTTGATTTCAATATTGAAAATGATAGAGAATGGTATATGTCTGAAGAATTGAACACAGCAACTAAAGAAGATTATGAAGATCTAGACTCGTACAATCCTAAACCAGCAGGACGATCCAACCGAACATTTACGAAACTGCATGAGTCAGGGGGAGGTTTTGATCCGGTCACTGGTGCTTATATCGATTTTGATCATGATCATAGAGGAGATGACTTAAGTAGGATTCCGTTAGCATCCAGTAGTTTTATACCTCCTTTTTTGGAAAATTCAAAGGAATATTTACAATTGCTGATTGGTACAGGTATGTCTGTTGGGAACATTGGACCAACAGTTCATCCAATAAAAGACTCAACATCTGAATTATCGGTTTCATCAAAGAAGGGGAGTTTTGTGGTCAAGGATAGAAAAACGAAAAAGGAAAGAGCCAAACAAGCACAAGACAGAGCTGGTGTCCAAAATGCAGTGAGTAATGTCTTGGGTGCCGGGGATGATGATGATGAATCTGCACCACCTGTTAAAACACAGAATAAGACTAATGAGGAATCTTTACCATCTGTCAGTGAATTCGAAAGCATTCAGATACAAAGACGAACATTGCCAGCATTTTCAGTTAAAGATGCGTTATTAAGAACTATAAATGAAAACCAAGTAACAATAGTCATTGGTGAAACAGGTTCAGGTAAAACTACTCAATTAACCCAATTTCTTTATGAGGCAGGGTATGGATCAAATATAGATGAAAAT
Source organism: Scheffersomyces coipomensis (assembly GCF_036884675.1). Lineage (NCBI taxonomy): Eukaryota > Fungi > Ascomycota > Pichiomycetes > Serinales > Debaryomycetaceae > Scheffersomyces > Scheffersomyces coipomensis. Next base: position 143,076 of record NW_027042898.1, on the reverse strand, counting down.
AAAGATCGAAGAATGATAGGATGTACTCAACCTCGTCGTATGGCTGCTATGTCGGTTGCTCAAAGAGTTAGTCAAGAAATGAATTGTAAATTAGGTGAAGAAGTCGGGTTTTCAATTAGATTTGAAGATAAAACAGATAATCATAAAACTATCATAAAGTATATGACAGATGGTATTCTATTGAGAGAGATTTTGACTGATCCATTATTAAGTAGCTATTCGTGTATCATCATGGATGAAGCTCATGAAAGAACTTTAAGTACTGATATTTTATTGGGATTATTTAAACAATTAGTTCAAAGAAGAAGAGACTTGAAATTGATCGTTACTAGTGCTACCATGAATGCCGATAAGTTTACTCATTATTTTGGAGATGCACCTCAATTCACCATTCCAGGTCGAACTTTCCCAGTTGAAATCATGTATAGTAAACTGAGTTGTTCAGATTATGTTGATTCAGCTGTGAAACAAATATTAACTATCCATTTACAACAAACCATCGATAGTGGAGATATATTAGTTTTCATGACAGGTCAAGAAGATATTGAAATAACTTGTGAATTACTTAGAGAGAAATTAGAAATGTTAGATAATCCACCTCCTATGGAAATCTTACCTATATATTCTACATTACCCCAAGATTTACAAAAGAAGATCTTTAATAAATCAAGTCTGAGAAAGGTTATAGTTGCCACCAATATTGCTGAAACATCATTAACAGTGGAAAGAATCAAATATGTGATTGACACAGGTTTAACGAAGATGAAAGTATATAATCCAAAATTAGGTATGGATACTTTACAAGTAGTGCCAATTTCAATGGCTAATGCTAATCAAAGAAGTGGTAGAGCAGGTAGAACAGGTCCAGGGGTAACCTATCGATTATACACTGAAAATGCCACTCTGGAAGATAAAATGTATTTACAACCTATACCTGAAATTCAACGAACGAATTTAAGTAATATTATGCTTTTATTAAAATCATTGAATGTGGAAGATATCAATGTTTTCCCGTTTTTAGATTCACCTCCGAAGGATTTATTAAATTGTTCATTATATGATTTATGGTCGATTGATGCTCTTGATAATTTTGGAGAATTGACTGAATTAGGTAAATTAATGAATCAATTCCCTATCGAGCCAACGTTGGCGAAATTAATTGTTCAATCTATTGCATTCGGATGTAGTGAGGAAATTTTGACGATAGTTTCGATGTTATCTGTTCCTAATGTATTTTATCGACCTAAGGAAAGAATGAAAGAGAGTGATTTAGCAAGGGAGAAGTTTATCATTAATGAATCTGATCATTTAACGTTATTGAATATCTTTAATCAATGGGAAGTAAATGCTAGGAAAGTAGGAAATAACTTTTATAAATTGAATCAATGGTGTAATAAGAATTTCTTACAATTAAAATCATTATTACGAGCTAAAGATATTAAGAATCAATTAAAACTTATCATGAAGAAGAATAAATTGATTATGAAACGATGTAATGATGATACAATCATTCGGAAATGCTTATGTTCATCATTTTATCAACAGCTGGCGAAATTAACTAAAGTAAATGTGAATGGACAACTTGAATTCATCAATTTAAGACATAATTATATGAAGATGTATCTTCATCCTACTAGTTCATTGATTAATAATAGTAGTTTAAGTACTCCTTATGTCATTTATCATGAATTAGTATTGACAACTAAAGAGTATATGAATTTCGTGACATGTGTTGAACCTACATGGTTATTAGAATTTGGATATAAGTTCTTTTATGTGGCGGATTATCGAAGTAAAATGAGACTTCAAAATGATAATCAACTTGATTTCAAGTATATTGATAAAGATCAATTCGAACAGACTTTACAACAAGATTTAAAGACATATCAAGGTCAACAAGAACAGAAAAAGTTAAAGAAGAAATCATTTCAATCTTCTACATCTAATAAAATCGATTTTAAAAAGCGTAGAATGGCATTTTAAAAAACACCATCTGTATAAATGTGTATGTATTATGTATGTATTTATATCTATCTATCGATCTAATTATGGTATTGATAGAAGAATGCAAATTAAATATTAAGTATGGGAATGAGATCGTTAATTAGGATGTAATTTTATACGGTTTTCGTTTTGTTAGGTTTACATTAATGTAATATGATATTATCAATCAATCTAGCATGACCATCAGAGTTTTCCTTTGGAGCCAATACAGCCAATGATATTAAAGCACCAACACCTGGTTCAATATAATCTATTTCATCTAAAGTTTCAGGATGATTGATTGAAACATATTCGATTTTAAAGTTTGGATTTAAATTTAAGACAGTTTTGATTTGAGTTAGTATTTCTGATGATTCAACTTTAGCATTTTTAGAATAATATAAGGATTCACCTGATTTTAAAGCATTATATATGATGGATGATTCTTGTTTGATTTGAGGTGATAAATATTGATTTCTTGAAGACATAGCTAACCCATTTGATTCTCTTAAAGTTGGCATGACACGAACATTAGTATCGATTAGTAAATCTTTGACTAAGTTCTTTATAACTATACATTGTTGAGCATCCTTTTGACCAAAATAAATATTAGTTGGTTGAACAACATTTAAGAGTTTAGTTACAATAGTTGCCACTCCTCTGAAAAATTGAGGTCTGGTAACCCCTTCTAATTGTTCTGAACTACCTTTAACAAATACAAAAGCACCTCTTTGTTTGCTGATTTCTAAATTTATACCGGAAGGATACATTTCCGAAATTTTTGGAATGAATATAGCATCAACTTGTTTGACACTTGATCTGAATTTAGATGCTAAGATAGATAAATCACTATCTATAGTTCTTGGATATGAATCCAAATCCTCGTGAGGAGCAAACTGAGAAGGATTTACAAAGATAGATACCACAGTTTCATCATTATCCTTTAAAGATTGTGAAACCAACGAGCAATGACCATCATGTAAGGCACCCATAGTTGGAATAAAACCGACAGTTTTACCATTTAACAAACGTTGTAGACGCCATTGTCTGACCTGTTGCACAGTACGCAATATCTTCACAGATTCTGCAATGGTCATACTTCGTACGGGTAACTATTGATATAAAAATGACAAAGTTTAACTGTAATTTGCAGTTAGCTAAACAAAAAAAAAGTATGGGGTTGAAAATTTTTTTGGATGATCAAACCAAAAAGAAATTTAAACGATCGGAACTTCCTGTATATAAAAATAATAAAGGAAAAAGGATCTTATACCGAATGCTGTAAAAAAAAATGGCAGCCAAATTCTAAAAACATATCAAGTAGATTGTTTAGAACACTCAATCAATCAAAAGCAACCATAATCATGACTGGAGAAGTAGCCGATAAGAAGGAGGAAATGGAATCTAAAGAGGTTACCAAAGCTAAGGAGATAATTAAATCTCTCAAACCAACGGCAGTCACTAGAGCTGCTAGACGCTCTAAATCATTACCGCTTCATCATCATGTCTTAGATGGAACTAGCATTTTGTCTAATATAATAGAATATTCATCAAATGATATGGATAAAGAGATTGGAAATAATAGTAGCGGTTTAGATCTCAACAAGGATCTACTAGAGCAACAAGATAATTGTCCAAATGATAACGCTAAGAAATTAAGTGGTTTAGAAATCGATAATAAATCAAACAAGTTAGATGATAAGAAGAGTGAAATTAACTTTGAAACCCTCAAAATGATATGCCAATGGATCCATGATTAGTGGGGGCTTCAGTTGTGATTTATTTAGGTCACTTAGCAGCGGTATTATCAACCCTATTCGATTACAATTATGTTAGGAATAGAGCTAGAACTTGGATCGCCTTGTTGGTCATATTAATCCCACCTAACATATTCTGTTATCATTACACAACATTCTTGATCGGAGAAGAAATTGAGAAGATAGGTCGTGGAAACTGCTCCACTCAGTTCGTGCCAGCTGGAAATATAATTTTTGTTTACTTCAGCCTAATTACAACTATATGTTTAATCGCATTAGCTGCTTGCGTATACGGAGGTGAATATTAGGCAATAGAGACAAAATCTCTATCATTTTCAGCTTTGACTAATTATTCAAGTGTTATCATATTTTGGAGGTTTTAGAAATTAGAGATTTTTCCCTTAAAAAAATCTGGGAAAGAATAAAATTATCAATTAATAGATAAAAATTCTAGTATCAAAGCATCTAATTCGGAAAATATAGAAATATTTTTAATACATAAAGTCATATAAGGATGCAAGGCAATATTCTTTCTAATTATGATGTATATATGAGACCTCCACCATACAGCCGCATTCATAAGGCTGAGAACTTAGTAAATTCAGAATCACCATCACCATCACCATCATCATCATCATCATCATCATCGACAAATATGACATCATCCACTATAATTCCTATAGATATTCTTTCCATCACTAATATTTTTCCCAGAATAAGGAGTTCAATTAACAGTATTGACAAAAATTTCAAATCTCAGCCAGTTGCTGGCACAAAAAAGTCAGATTGCAACTGTGAAGATGTAAACAAAAGGGTTCATGATACCATTGCTACGCCAGTGTTAATGTTATTTTTCCATGCTTTTGCTATCTTCTTTATAAAAAGTTATTATGATAAGAGAGTAGAACTATTACAGTGCTTATAATTGCTAAAAAAAACTCTTTGAATATTACTTATATCATTACTTTGTATTTGGTAATATTAAAGAATCCCGATTAATCATCATAGTTTATACCTTTTATCAACCATATTTAATAAATGATACCTCAAATTAGTTAATTTATAATGTTATAATTATACTAGTAGTTCAAAAATTATAATATTGGTAGCGTTATTTTAGATTGTTTAGAACGCTCAATCAATCAGAAGAAACCAGAATCATGACTGGAGAAGTAGTCGATAAGAATGAGAAAATAGAACCTAAAGAGGTTACCAAACCAAAGGAGATAATCAGACCTCTCAAACTGATGGAAATCAATAGATCTGTTAGACGTTGTAAATCTTTACCACTTCATCCATATAAGTTATAACATGTCTTAGAAATCGACTATCGAAAGAGGAATCATCAAAAGACTACGATAAAGATATTGAAAACAATAGTAGTAGTTTAGAAATCAACAAGGATCTTCCAAAATAACTTTGAAAGTTACCATCCCCTCCTCTCCTCCACCCAATGTTCCATGGATTCCAGAATTTCTGATCATATAAACTACGGAAAAATTTATGCTCAAACAATGAATAGCTTTGAAAATGGGTAAAAGAAAATCCCTATCATAACTATTATGGGGGATAGAAATTGGAAAGCTCGGTATTAATTATGTATGGGTTGGGTGTGCTCGGTCCTGTATATACACAAACCCGAGGGCTCTAAAGTGCAATTCGGTTAAAAGAATCTTATTTTGGCTTTGTTTATTAGTAGTATCACCGACCATACAAAAATAGCTCACGGCTGGGCCTCCATTAATACCGAGTTTCTATCTGTATACAGGATCTTGTCATCGTTTACCGAAAAAGGCTTAAATTAAATAATTTTGCAACAGAAAATATTTTGTAATAATGCTAACGCCATGCCGTTCGGTATAAGTTGGAATAGAAACATAGGTTGATAGATGAATTACTAAGTTTTATGTCAGGGAGCATCTTTGATTCATCAACTATAAATATAATCGGAATTGACCTTTGTTTTGTAGAATTTAGTATTTTTAGACCTTTGTAGTTGAAGTCAATTTCATCTTCATTATTATCATTATCATTACATATATATAACGTGTAATAAAGATGATACATACATTTATAAATAACTCATTTTGGGGTGTTATTCTCAATAGAGTATCAGGTCATAAACTATTCACTCAAAAGGAAGAATTCCCTGGTTACGAAGTACCTGAAAAATATTTACCAGGATACAAAGATATTACAGAATTGAAACAAGAAGAAGGAGGTGAAGATGGTTCATTAAAACATCATAAGGATCAAGCTGATCTTGGAGAAAACGCGTATGAAGGTGGAAGCTCTTCGTCAAATGAAGATACTGAAAAAGATTTAGGTAATGATGAAATTATCGTCAGTTGGGATGGTGAAGATGATCCTGAAAATCCTTATAATTGGCCATTTCATCGTAAACTCTTATTATTAGGTGAAGTTGCATTCTTAACTGTGTCGATATATGTGGGATCTTCTATTTCTACTCCTGGTGAGGAAGAAATCATGGCTAAATTCAATATTGATCAAACTATCGCTACCTTACCTTTAACTATGTTCGTCGTTGGTTATGGTTTTGGTCCAATGTTTTTATCTCCAATGACTGAAAATGCCGCTATTGGTAGAACTTCAGTATATATCATCACATTATTCATATTTTTCATCTTACAAATTCCAACTGCTTTGAGTACCAGTATTACCGGTTTATGTGTTCTTAGATTCATTGCTGGTTTCTTTGCTTCTCCAGCTTTAGCTACTGGTGGTGCCACCATCGGTGATATCATAACTTTCCCATATATTCCAATTGGTCTTGCCAGTTGGGCTTTTGGTGGTGTCATGGGTCCATCATTAGGTCCATTGATTGGTGCTGTCTTAGTTGTCAGAGGTGGCCATGATGGTTACGAATCTTGGAGATGGCCATTTTGGTTCATGGCTATCATTAGTGGTACCTGTTTCTTAGTATTAGGTTGGACTTTACCTGAAACTTACGGTAAAACTATCCTTTATAGAAAAGCTGAAAGATTAAGAAAATTAACTGGAAATCAAAATATTACAAGTGAAGGTCATATTGAAAATTCAAAACTAACTCCAAGAGAATTAGCCATTGATTTATTATGGAGACCAATTCAGATTACTCTTCTTGAACCAATGGTTTTAGCTACTAATCTTTATATTGCCTTGGTTTACTCTGTTATGTATATTTGGTTTGAAGCTTTCCCAATTGTCTTTGTTGATATTCATCATTTTACCTTAATTGAAATGGGTGCCACATATGTTAGTATTATGATTGGTGTCGCAACAGGTGCTGCAATTTATGTTCCATATATGTATCATAAATTCACTAAAGTTGTATTGAAAGGTGGAGAATTTGCTCCAGAAAAATTCTTACCAATGGCTATTTTCGGTGCTATTTGTATGCCAGTTGGTATTTTCATCTTTGGTTGGACTTCATCCCCTAATATTCATTGGATTGGTCCTCTTATTGGTGGTTCCATTTACGCTATTGGTATGTTCATCATTTTCCAAACTTTATTCAATTACTTGGCTTTTTCATTCTTTAGATTCTTAGCATCGGTATTTGCTAGTAATGCATTATTCAGATCAGTCATTGCTGGTTGTTTCCCATTATTTGGTAGGCCATTATTTATCAATCTAGGTTCTGAAAGATTCCCAGTCGGTTGGGGTTCATCAGTCTTAGGTTTTATTGCTGTGGCCATGATTCTGATTCCAGTATATTTCTACTACAATGGTCATCAATTAAGAGCAAGATCAAGATATGCTAATTAAAAATAAAGGATAGATATTTAAATTTTAATAGAATAGAGGATAATTGTTTAATGATTTTTTTATATTTTTAGTTTATTGCAGCAACCTCTAAAATAATAGTCCTATACATAGTTAATAATATAAACATAATTAATAATAAAACTTTAAGTATTTTGAAATTGTAGCCATATCTTTCTTCTATCTTTGAAGGTCAAACTTCTTCAAAGCTTTTTGAATATAAAAACTACTGAATTTAGTTATTTTGAGTTATCCATTATTAAAGCTACCTATACATAAACACACCCAATGATAAGAGGACATGTAGTTCAAACATAATAATATTGGTAGCGTCATTTTAATATACATAATAGAATATACTAATATATAAAGGAAGAGACTATTAAATAGTTTATTTTATGGCAAGTATAAGAACTGCTAAGGATATAATAAACTCGTATAACAAAAACTATTTAATTCTGAGCGATATGAGTACATTTCCATCATTACAATTACTATACTGATTAGTGGTATACGAGTTTTGTCTAAACAGTGTGAGGGACGGATTTTAACTAATTTGGTTTTGTGATCAGAAATAAATGTCTTATACCCTTCACTTTAAATCTTAACTTTAATTTATTGAACATCAGGATTTACTGTTATTTGTTGTTAACTCTTGTGAATTTCAAAAGGTACGAGGTGGAGGAGCAAGATGAGGAGGTGATCATAGTTTTGGTTATGATTAATCATATTTAATTATGAATATCCGAGTATAAAATTCTGTTCATTGATATTTAATTGTATCGTTAGTTAGATGATTTTATTGATTTACTGACTTGCTCGCCCCTCCTCTCCCCCTACCCCCCTACACGATATCTGTCAAGATAAAAATCCTCACTAATAATACACTAAATAGAATAATTAATTAGCGTGCATGTGTAGTATTCTCCCTAAATTAGATATTTTTCTCAGCGGACTTTTAATTTTGATTTGTGGGGAGGAGCAAACAAAAGGAGAAAAATGGTTACAGAAAATAATCTCCATTTGGAAATATTTATTTACCTCGGTAAATCCTATAATCAATCGTATAACTATATATATATAGAGATGTCTAGAAGGTTTGATATTTCCTTCGAAACCGTTATTTGATCCTTTATTGTATAAAATATCCACATTCACGTCAATTGCCACTCATAATGTCATTCACAGTGGAAACAAAATCAAGTCCTGCTTACTTTCCAAGACATGTTGGAAGTACGGTATTAGCTGATGATAGATTGACTTTAGTATATCATAAATATAAAACCACTGAAATCATTCCTAAGGATGCTGTCAAGTTCAATTTGATCTTTGCTCATGGTACAGGTATGAATAAATCGGTTTGGACTTTTATCATTAAGAATTTATATCAATTATCTCAAGCTTCAACTGGTAAGAATAAATGGTATTTGGATTCTTGTATTTCATTCGATAATGTATCTCATGGCGATTCAGCTTTAGCAAATAAAGGGAAATTAGGTTGGGTTTATCGTTGGGATGAAGGTGGTAAGGATTTATTAAGACTTTTAAATTATGAAAATGATACTACTGATGATTTTAAAAATAATTTAACTTCAAGAAATATCGCTATTGGTCATTCTTTAGGTGGTCACTTTGTTGTATTAGCTGGATTTTATGATCCAAATATTTTAGATTCAGTTGTTCCAATTGAAGCTGTGTTATATAGTGATGAAAATTCAACTAAAAGATTTAGAAAATTATTCGCTAAAATTGCGTCTTTATTAATCGATACTTTTGATAGTAAAGAAGATATCGTTGAATATTTTACTAAATTCTCCTTTTATAAAAAGATGCATCCTGAAGCTTTAAAAGATTTTATGGAAGATGAAATTATAACTGTTATTGAAGATGGTGAAATCAAATATAAAACAAAAGCATCTAAAGAAGCTCAAATGTCAAGTTATATATGTTCAGCTTTAAGTGTACCACAACAAATGAAATTATTACCCTTAATGAGATTACCAGTATGTCATGTCATTGGTTCAAATGGTAATTGGAATCCACCTCAATCCATCCCATTTGTAAGAGAAGCAATTCCAAAACGTTATTTAAGTGCTACATATGATATTCCAAAGGGGGAACATTTAGTCCATGCTGAACAACCAGAAGATACCATCAAGATCCTTCAAGAATTCATTTTAAAACGTCAAGCTGATTTCGAAAACGAAAAACCTGATGAATATGCTGAATTCAAATATGGTAAGGATAGAAATAAAATTCTTGGTATTGAATATGGTCATATGTTAGCCGGTGAATTATCTGAAGTAACTGGATTCAAAGGTAGTTTCGATACTAAATTGTAATTGCTATACCTATCTATTTATTTAAACTAGAACTCTTTTTAATAATATACATCTATATAAATGTTTGCTTATCATGATTAATTTCCCCACAAAAAAGCTATTTCGTATAGCTATATTTTCACCCACGTGACTTTTGCAATAATAATTTCTTTTTTTTTTATATTTAATATGTGATTATATGCAGACCATCTCATCTTTTTTCAAAATTTTTTTTTGGTATATAAAATTTATTTTCACAGCATAATATTTAATTATAATCTTATCAGTTAGGTTATTTATTTTAATTTATTTGTCGATTGTCTTAATTAAGTTTATCATGTCAAGTTCAAGGGAATTAGTCATTTCTTATATTCGTGATTATATATCCAAAGATGCCTCTTTGGCAAAGGTTTTGAAAGCTTTAGATAAAGTCATTGCTGATGAATCTATTGAATTAGTTGATGTTAAAGACGATTTAGAAACTTTTATTGAAGATGGTAAGAAAGAAAGTGATGATGATGCTATAGAAGAAGATAAAAAAGAAGAAGATTCTTCCAGTGACTCGGATTCTGACTCAGACTCAGATTCAGACTCAGATAGTGATGATGACTCTGACTCAAGTGATGATGAAGAAGAAGATAAAGAAGAAGACAAAGAAGAAAAGAAAGAAGATTCTTCAGATTCAGACTCTTCAGATTCAGACTCTTCAGAATCAGGCTCTTCAGATTCGGACTCCTCAGACTCAGATTCCGATTCTAGCTCAGACTCCTCTGATTCCTCAGACTCAGACTCAGACTCAGACAATGAAGAAGAAGAAGAAGAAACTTCCGATAAAACTGAAGTCAAAGAAGAAACTGAAAAGAAATCTACAGAAAAAGAAAAAGAAGACTCAGAATCAGACTCATCAAGCGATTCATCAGACTCAGACTCAGATTCCAGCTCAGACTCAGACTCAGACTCAGACTCAAGTTCAAGCTCTGATTCCGACTCAGATTCATCAGACTCATCAGATTCATCCGACTCCGACTCCAGTTCTGATTCAGATAGTAGCTCGGATTCAGACTCAGACTCAGACTCAGATTCCGAATCAGATTCCGAATCAGAATCAGAAACTCCAAAAAGAAAGAGAGAAGAAGAGGAAGAAAAGGAGGAACCAGAGACCAAAAAGCATAGATCAGATTCATCATCTTCCCAAACTGAATCTATATCATCAAACTCTTCATCGCCAGAACCAATTCCAGCTGAAGAAGAAGAATTAAAACCAGGACAAAGAAAACATTTCTCTAGAATAGACAGATCCAAAGTTTCATTCGCTCATGGTGCTTTACAGGATAATACTTATAAAGGTGTAGCTGGTACTTGGGGTGAATTAGCAAATCAAAAATTAACTCAAGTTAGAGGTAAAGATTTCACTAAAAATAAAAATAAAATGAAAAGAGGTGCTTATAAAGGTGGTTCAATCACTTTCGCCACTGGTTCATACAAATTCACTGATTAGATTCCCATTTGTAACTAGTTATTTTCTGTACATTATATATTATATTATAGCATTAGAGTAGAATTAATAGAAATAGTATACTCCATAAATTGCAATTAACTGTAAATATTTTGTCGGTAGTCGCACGACACCAATTTGTTAGAAATATGATTTTAAATCAAAAGGTTAAATTGAATTCATTAATAATCTCAGTTTTACCCATTCAAGACTACGAATCAAAATAGCAATGTCTTCAAGAAGAGCAGGAGGGATAAATTATGCTGATCTAGATCAAGGTAACTATTCCGATTATTCTTTCGAAGATGATGACGATGAAAATGAATCAGTGAAGAAAAAGAAGGATGATGACTATTCATATGGGGGATCGACCAAGAAGAGATCAAATAATACCAATTCAAATTCAAATGGTCCAAGTCGTAAAAAGGTCAAAGAAGCAGTGAATACCATTACGGAAGAACTCCCTGAAACTCCTATATCTGACGATGAATTGGTGGAATTAACACCTGATATTCCTGCTGATTATGTTCCTGATGCGGTATCAAAAGCATTTGGTAAAGCAGATTTTTCCTACTTAAAGTTAAAACCAGATCATTTTTCAAGACCTATATGGATATCACCTAGTGATCTTAGAATCATCTTAGAATCATTTTCACCCTTAGCTGAACAAGCTCAAGATTTCTTAATTACCATTGCAGAACCAGTTTCAAGACCATCTCACATTCATGAATATAAAATCACCGCTTACTCATTATATGCGGCAGTTTCTGTTGGGTTAGAAACTGATGATATCATCCTGGTTTTGAATCGTTTATCTAAAGTACCAATTAGTGAGTCTATAATTCAGTTTATTAGACAAGCTACTGTATCATATGGTAAAGTCAAATTAGTGTTGAAGCATAACAAATATTTCGTTGAAAGTAGTCAGGCTGATATATTACAAATGTTATTAAAAGATCCAATTATTGGTCTGTTACGTATCATATCTTCTGAAAATATCGTTACTGGTACTGGGTTAGTACAGACTGCTGCTCCAAAGCAAGGTGACTTAGTAATACCTGGAACCAAAAAGAACGCTACTGAAGTTAAAACTGATGCTGAAGACATTTTTGCCTCCGTAGTTGGAAATGATGACGATGATGATGATTTAGATAAAGTTCATTCATTTGAAATCGCTAATGAATCGGTGGAAGTTGTAAAAAGAAGATGTCAAGAAATAGATTTCCCTGTTTTGGAAGAATATGATTTCCGTAATGATTCTAGAAATGCGGATTTGGAAATTGATTTAAAACCATCTACACAAATTAGACCATATCAAGAAAAATCATTATCTAAAATGTTTGGTAATGGTCGTGCTAGATCAGGTATTATTGTTCTTCCATGTGGAGCTGGTAAAACCTTAGTTGGTATAACTGCTGCTTGTACCATCAGGAAATCCGTTATTGTATTATGTACGTCATCAGTATCGGTTATGCAATGGAGACAACAATTTTTACAATGGTGTACTATTCAACCAGAAAATGTAGCTGTTTTCACATCAGATAATAAAGAAATGTTCTCAACTGAATCTGGTTTAGTGGTATCAACGTACTCTATGGTAGCCAATCGTCAAAAGAGATCGCATGATTCCCAAAAGGTTATGGATTTCTTAACATCAAGAGAATGGGGTTTTATTATTTTGGATGAAGTCCATGTGGTACCTGCTGCTATGTTCAGAAGAGTGGTCAGTACCATTGCTGCACATGCTAAGTTGGGTCTTACCGCAACATTAGTTCGTGAAGATGATAAGATTGATGATTTAAATTTCTTAATTGGTCCAAAGTTATATGAAGCTAATTGGATGGATCTTGCTCAAAAGGGTCATATTGCAAATGTTCAATGTGCAGAAGTATGGTGTCCAATGACTTCCGAATTTTACCAAGAATATTTACGTGAATCAGCCAGAAAGAAGATGTTATTATATATCATGAATCCAACTAAATTTCAAGCCTGTCAATACTTGATCCATTATCATGAAAAGAGAGGTGATAAGATTATTGTATTTAGTGATAACGTTTATGCCTTACAAGAATATGCTCTTAAATTGAATAAACCATTTATTTATGGTTCAACTCCACAACTGGAAAGAATGAAGATTTTACAAAATTTCCAACATAATGATGAAGTTAATACTATCTTTTTATCCAAAGTTGGTGATACATCAATTGATTTACCAGAAGCTACTTGTTTAATTCAAATTTCTTCTCATTATGGGTCTAGAAGACAAGAAGCACAACGTCTTGGTCGTATTTTAAGAGCTAAAAGACGTAATGATGAAGGTTTCAATGCCTTCTTTTACTCATTGGTTTCTAAAGATACTCAAGAAATGTATTATTCCACTAAGAGACAAGCATTCCTTGTAGATCAAGGTTATGCATTCAAGGTCATTACTCATTTAAGTGGAATGGAACAGTTGAAGGATTTAGCATATTCGACTCCAAAGGAAAGAAGAGAGTTGTTACAAAATGTGTTATTGAAGAATGAAGATGAAGCAAACTTGGAAGTGGGTGACGATATAGATACAAACTTCATATCAAACCAAAGGAGAGCAAAGATTGAAAGTGCTAATGCCGCAAGAACTGCAGGTTCGTTGGCTGGATTGGCTGGTGGTGAAGATATGGCGTATGTGGAATATAGTAAGAATAAGAATAAAGAATTAAAGGAACATAATCCAATAATTCAAAAATTATATTATAAAAAGAATAAAGATAAGGTTTAAATGTGGGATTTATATAGTATATAGTGGAACGTTTAATATATTAAATTTAATGGATAAATAAATACCAATTATAAAAAGCCAATAACATGCATGCAAAAATAATCATCTATAAAAATAAAAAAGTCAAACAACAAACAATAACTTATGCAATTCTATTAACCATTTGGAAGTTCAGTCAACTACCTACAAAATCACCAAATTCATCATCACTTTCGTCACTGCTTTTGTCAAAGCTGCTAATAGAACCAGTTCTATTAGTTTCATGTTTACTATCATCTAAGGGAAATAGTGTATCTTCAGTATGACTAGTAAGAGATAATTGGGCCAGTTTATCTTCAAGATCAAGTAATTTCAATTCATAATAATACTGCTCTTCCACATTTCTAAATCTTCTCTTATAAAGATTGAAACTCTCACTAAATCCAGTAGCATCAGCACTATCACCAAGTTTGATTCCAAGAGCTACCTGTAATAATACTCCTTTTTCATTAAAAAGACTATCTGAATAAGCAGTGGTGCCTTGGATTGGTTGATATCCTGAACTTGGCAATTGAGATATGATCTTGTAAAACTTTGGAGATTCCTTAGACATTTGTATGGTTTCCTGACCATCATTAGCTATTGAGAATTGATCGTCTCTATTATTATCATGATCAATATTTGATGAGGCAATTGGATTATACCATACTTCAGCCCATAACTCTTCTCTATTCACTGTGGTTAAATTTCCCACACTCGGATGTATTGTCACCGGATTATACAACTCTAGTTTGGCTCTTAAACTTTCATAAGGTTTCTTAGGACCCTTATTTATAAACTTATCATCACAAACTTTTACTCGCTGTAACGTGTTTCCCCATGTCAATGTATCTGTAGAATGAAGTCTTGAACCTGGTAGAGTAGCAAACAAGTCTACATCATCTTGTATCACTTCTTGCTCTATCAATCTTAGATTCCCCTTCCATATTATATTCGATTCATTAAGGTTCCATTTTGATATACTCAATTCACCAGGGGGGATTTTAAACACAGAAACATTACTCTCCTCAAACAACGTAGTAGATATTAAATTGGAATTGTATTGCATTCCTCACATATAGTTGATAACAATTAAGATGGTTAAACGTACAGTAAGGAAGTAGAAACGCCTGTTACACCAAAATGATAATTGGTTGCTTGCTTTAAATAGGTTAGTTCCTTATTTGGGGGTTTGTAGCTAACTTAATTCTATTTTAGAGATAAACAACCAAAAAATATAAGAGACATTTTTGGGATCAACCGACGACATCTGAAATGTCGTGCTCTAAATTTTTCTGTGATTTTTTTTTTTCAACAGGTTTTTCAAATATGAGTTAGAGAAGTTAGAAGGTTAGACCATATACAACCAATAACAATCACACATATTATGTTACGTAGTCTCGGTGCAAGACGCTTGGGTGTATCCTTGGTATCGCCAGCTGTCAACAACATATCTAGAAGTGTGCTTGCTACACGTTTTAATTCTGATTTTAACAACTTTAAGAATAATTCCATCAATCAATCAAAAGAAAGTAAAAGAGGTGCTACTATAAGTGACATAAATGATTTATTAAATAGTTCCTTAGAGCATACTGATTCCAATATTTTCAATTCTAAATCAAGTCAATATGGTACTTTAGATTTAGCTCCACAACCAAGAGATACTGCTAAAAAGATAAAGATATTTGGACCACTTTCAGGTAGAACCATTGATGTTCAACATAATTCCTTAGGAAGAGCATTTGGTCAAATCCGTAGATTAGGATTTGATAATAGAATAAAATATTTCCAAAAGGTTCAAGAAAGATATATTCGTCCTGCTAAATATAGAAAGCAAAAGAAGAGAGAATGGTGGAGAAAGAAGTTCTCTGAAGGTTTCAAAGATTTAATGGCTGAAGTTAATGATGCCAGAAGAAGAGGTTATTAGTCTCTGTAAGCCATTGTCATTAATGAATCTGTCTTATAACTTGACTTGTCATTCACCATCAAACACTCATAAAAGTAGTCCTAAAAAGGCTACATAAATCATAATAATGCTACGATAGTAATAGCATTTTCATATATTTTCCATATTGTATATATTTACTCCTCCATACCAACCCCTTGTAACATAAATAAATGTTATAATTGTACATTTTACATCCCATTTTCACTGTAATTATCATTATCTCTAAAATTTCCCTGACAGATCTTCTTTTTCTCCCGCAGAGACGGAACATTTTTTTTTCTGTTTAGGGACTGGGCTGGACTGCTTGATCAAATCAACCAAAACACTTCATCAACACCACAAGCTCATTTTAAGCTGTATTCTTAAGTGGATCATCGTGTCATTTTATAGAGTTAAGTACAGAAGTGTGCTGTTTTAAACAAGTCTTCTCCTTCATTCCTTCCATTGATTGGAAGCAACCACTAAGATCATCACATAGCTCTTTTTTTTAACTTACAAATTCCTTAAACTCAATTGGATCTAAACGTGGTATTAGTAATTGATAGTTTACCATGAGTAAATATTCAGATCAGACCCCTCAACGAGGTGGAATACCAGCCATCACAGGTGAAATCGATTATTCAAAAGCAGTACATATCTTTCCCGATCAATTGAGACCTTATCGGGGTAGTATTTTAGCATACTCCGCTTCATTTTTATCAACTTTCATAGGATTCCCCTTGGACACCGTCAAAACTAGAATGCAAACTCATAAACATTTCACAAGTTATTTCGATTGTGTTAAGAAATCGTATATGCAAGAAGGAGTTAAAGGATTCTTTAGAGGTATATGGGCTCCATTGGTATCTACATCATTCTCGAAATCTCTTAGTGTGTCATTATTCACCGCCGTGAAACCTTTCACTTATGATACTTTATATCAAGGTGATACTCCTGCACTACATCCATTTTTAAGAAACATACCCGTATGTTTTATTTCAGGAACTATAGCAGGTGGTGGGGTTTCATTATTTGCATGTCCGTTTGAATTTACTAAAATTTATGCTCAATTAGAAAGATTGGTTCATAATAAATCAATAACTCAACTTCCAGGTAATCTTCAGGCTAGTCATCAAGAATTAGTCAATAACTCAACAGTAACTATCGTAAGACAGATCATTAAACATGAAGGAGTGGCCGGTTTATACTCCGGTTTCAAATATCATTTTCTCCGAGATTCCTTATCTTCAGGGTTTTACTATTCAATTTACGAATCTTTGAAATGGGCCATGAATAACATTATAAACTCGGACCCCAAACAATCATCACCGATTTCAATTCTACTCGCCGGTGGTCTCTCTGGAGTGCTTTCGTGGGTTTTCATCTTCCCGGTCGATACTACAAAATCATTAATTCAAAAAGATGTAGTCACAAATATTTTACGCCGGGAACAAGGTTTACCCGAATTACCTCCAAAAAAGAGAAAATTACAAAAAATCGAAAGAAGATTGTATAGAGGCCTTGGTATATCAGTTTCACGTTCATTTCTTGTTAATATGGTATTCTTTAGTACGTTTGAGGTTTCAATGGCATATCTTGCATAAAAGAGATAGAGAGATATTCTTAATTTTTAATTTTGGCATTTTGCATATATTTTTACATACCACTTTTTTAATACCAACTTGTACATAAAATAAATAATTTATAGACTTATTATACACTTTTTTTATTGCCTTCTTCTTTTCCTACCTCTACCTCTCATCTCTTCAGCAGGGGTAATTGATGTTTCTTCAGATTCAGGTACCGTCTCAGGTACTGTGTCCGGCTCGGCTTCAATCTTTTGAAGTCTCGAACTTCTTCTTCTGGCATTTAAGTTTTTGGTGCCTTGACTAAGTTCAACCTCTGCTACAGCAATCTCCTCTGATAATGATCTCTTTATAGGAGATCTTGAGCGCGTTCGTAAAGCGGGATGATCTTCCAGTTGATCCCAAGTACGAGAAACTCTTCTAGAAGCTCGTCTCAGATTAGTAGTTTCTTCTGCAATTGGTACCTTTAAAGATGGATCTTCTTCGGTAACTGGTGCAATCTTGAAGGGACGACCAGTCTTTCTCTTAGGCAAATCCACAGCCTTTTGGACTTTCTTAGGTGACTTAGCAGCAGCTTGAGTAACACGACGACCTCTCTTAGGAATATCTAGCTTAACTTCTGGTAAAACGTTATCAACCTCCTTTGCAATTTTCAGACCACGAAGATTTCTTTTTGGTAAATCTAATTTAACATCTGGTATAACATTATCAGACTCAGTAGACGCTTTAGCTGCACGGCGGCCCCTCTTTGGATGGTCTTCCTTTACATCTGATATAACTTCATCTGCCACTTTAGGGGAAGTTTGAGTTGAACGACGACCTCTTTTTGGAAGTTCAAGCTTAACATCATATATCAAATGCTTTGGAGTTGTAACCTCGTTAATCATCTCTGGTTCGGGTGTTGAATTGTCTTTAGTAACGACTTCAGGAGCAGCTCCAGCTCCATATCCATGACCATTTCTTAAAGATCTTCTTGGTCCTATTGGGAATTCTTCTATTTCTAAACCCAACACAACTTTCTTTTTGCGAGGAGGTGATTTTGCTACTTCGGGTTGTACTTGATTCTTTTCAATCTTAAGTTCTGGATCAAGTAAATCGTCTCCAATTTTATCATCATTTCTTTCTTGTTCATGAGTGGGATGAGTTTCAATTTCTGGTATCACTGCTGCATCTTGAACTTTATCTTCTGTTGAAATTTCTTCTTCGTTCTTGGTTTCAACTTCAACCTCAACTATCTGTTCCAAACTTTCCGGCTCCTCGGCTGGTAAATCTGATGTAGAAGGGGCTTCAGCGGCTTCATTATCATCAGTCTCATCTTCATCCTTTATAACATCAACCTCTTCAGTTTCATGCTCTTCTCTATTTATGTGCTCTTCGATTTCAATATCTTGATCTTCCTCAACTTCTGGACCAGTATCTTCGGTGATTTCGTCTAATTCTGGCTTAGGGATAATTTTCTGAGTTGAATCTAAAGTCTCATTCCATGAAAATGGACTAAAAATTCTTCTTATCTTCTTGAAAGCCGCATCCGTGATATCAGTAGCTGATTTACGTTTCTTTAAATTCTCAGAAGTATCTTCTTGTACGGTGTCAGTTTCTGTGGAAACAGTTTCAGTCTTATTGGTGGATTCTACGTCATCTTCTTCTAATTTTGTTTCGGATGAGGTTGATTCCATTGTATTGGTTTCTTCATTTACACCATGTTGCTCCTTTAACGAATCATCATCAACTTCAACATCGGCAACTTGCTCATTAGAAGCTATAACAGGATGCTCTTCCCTTTCTACTTCGAGAACCAATTGATCGTCAGAATGTTTTTCTTTATTGGATTGATCTACTTCAACGCCATTAGTCTCAATGGTTGGTGCTTCTTCTTCGACATAAGTTTTAGCTTCTTCAATAGATATGTCAACTGAATTGTCAATTTCATCATTGAATTCTTCCTTATCATCATTAGAGTCAGCTTTGACTTCGGCTTCAACTTCGACCACTGCATCTGCATCTGCAACATCTACATCAACATCTTCTTTAACATCTTCTTTAACATCTTCTTCGACATCTTCTTCGACATCTTCCTTAACATCTTCTTCGACATATTCTTCAACGCCAATTTTAACTTCTTCGGATTCAAGACCTTCATTCAAGTTCTCCAATATATTACCGAGAGCGACAGAACTAGAATTGCCGGAGACTTCATCTTCTTCAACTTCGGTATGATGTTGAGAATCTTCGATGACAGTCTGCAACTCAGGCACTTCAATAAAAGTCACTTCCTGTGAGACTTGTTCGTCAACAACAACTAATTCCTTTGCAGAAGGTTCTGAGGGTTCTGAGGGTTCTGTGATATGATCTGTTTCTGAATGCTCTGGTAAAACTGTTGATTCTTCAACTTCAGGTGCTTTGTCGAATTCAGCGGAATTGATAACTTCACCTCCAACACCAATAACTTCTTCAACTTCCTTTGACGGTATCTCGATCTCGATATTATGTTCTGTAATATCCTCATAATTCTTAGTGTCATCAACTATAGTGTCATCAACTATTGTATCCAAGTTTGGAGCTTCAATTTCTTCCGGATGATAATGATCGTCGTCAACAGTAGTCTCTTCACTGAGTTTCGGAATTATGTTGGATTCCGTTGACTTTTCGTCGACATCTTGAGGAACAACAAAGTCTTTCACATCGTTAGAGATCTCTTCATCTTGGGATTGTACCACTTCAGTGTCATACTTCTCTTCGACAATTCTTTCCGATTTAATATTCATTTCTTCGTCATTCTGATCAGCAACATCGCCTACTTCTTCCCTTTCACTTTCCATGTCAAAGTGATGTGCTTCAAGATGAACATCTTGCTGCTTGACTGAATCTTCTTTAATATTTTCGTCATCCTCGTCAGCATCAACATCAACATCAACATCATAATCTTCTTGATGTTCATCAACTAATTCTTCTCCATCTTCTTCATGTTGGAGTTCTTCTTTTTCTTCTTCTTCCTGGTCATCCAAGACATCATATTCAACTCTATTTAGGAACGCATCCACGTCTTCAGAAAATGATGCGTCATTTTGACGTGCAGAAGGTACGTACTCGGCTTCTTCATCTTTATCCGAACCATAATCTTCTTCTTCTTCTACTTCTTCTTCTGCTTGTTTACTTGCCTCCACATTCTCTACCACTTGTACAAGTGAGTAGCCTTCTTGTTCAATATTTTTTTCTTTCTCTTGATCTTGATCTTCATCAGAATCTTTCTCTTCTTCGACGTCTTCGATTGCCACTTGCGGTACATAACTCTCAACTTCAATATCATCTTTATCCGGAGAAACAATATCTTCATCATGTTCATACTCGAAATTTACTTCCTCAACGGGGCCAATTTCTTCATCGTGAGTTTCTACAGCTTCCTCGAACTGAGTAGCATTGGCTTCAGATTCTGCATAGCTTGTTTCGTGGTCTTCTCGAACGGCTGTTAGCACATTTGATTCTTCCCTTTCAATTTTTTTTGGAGATCCATCTGCATCATAATATACTGTTTGGTTACCTTCGTGTGGTTCTTCGGAAGCATTTCTGGATGATTTAAGATGTAACTCTTCTTCAAGATCAGCTACTGAATTTAACCTGATATTGAATTTGCTTTCAGTTTCTCTTAATTTCTCAAGTACTACTTCTGGTTCTTCTTCTACCACAGTTCTAAAAATAGGTAAGGGTGGACCCGTATCTTCATCAGAACTACTTTCTTCTTCTTCGGCTTGTCCCTTGGATTCAGACAATTTTCTTTCATGTTGTAGTTGAACCTTTAAAGTTTCATCATCATTTTCTTCATCTGCTAATGATCCTTCAGATAAAACATCGTCGTCAACTTGATTTTGGATTACTTGAGGCTCTTGATCATCAAATTCATGTGCATAAAAGGGAGTTGGGATGGGAGCAGCTTCTTCGTTTGTTTCATTTTCAGTATTTTTAAAGTTTATGCTAGTGAGATTATCTGTTTGAATACCTTCACTATCAGCAGCATAACCAGAAACTAGATTGGGTAACATTCTACTAGATTCTACATGGTCGTGTTTGGATAATTCAGATTGACCTTGACTAAGAACAGCTTCAGCAAGATTTAATAGTTCTTGATGAGCAAATAAGTTATTAGATGAATCATAAGAGTCACCAGCGATATTTCCCATAGAAAAATCTTGATGAGGGACATTTTGATGGTATTCTTCACTGTTGTTGTCGTCCTCTTCGTCGTCGTCGTCGTTGCCGTCGTTGTCGTCTTCTTCTGACTCCTCGTCTTCTTCATCTTGTTCCTCTTCGTCTTCTTCGTCATGATCTTCCTTCTCTTCTTGAACCTCATCATCAGTATCC
Organism: Scheffersomyces coipomensis; assembly: GCF_036884675.1. NCBI lineage: Eukaryota > Fungi > Ascomycota > Pichiomycetes > Serinales > Debaryomycetaceae > Scheffersomyces > Scheffersomyces coipomensis. The sequence continues at coordinate 121,110 of NW_027042898.1, read as the reverse complement.
AAAATGATAATGCTATCATCTTGGTTATTATTGTGATTATTATTATAGGATAAGGGATCATTGCTTGGATGAAAGGCATTTGCATAATTGTTTTCGTTATCAACCAGACTTCGATTAGATTGATAAATAGCGGCTACGGCTTCTTTTTCTTCATCTGGTTCCTCTTCTTCTTCACTATCAATTTCTTCATCTTCTTCCTCTTCGTCATCTTCATCATCATCATCGTCTTCTTCCTCATCTTCCTCTTCCTCATCATCTTGTTCATCTCCGTTATCATATTCACCTTCACCTTTGCTCAAATCAGTGGCATTATGATTATACGAAGGGATTTGTATATGATGGGAGTTGCCTAGCCTCGGTCGACCATTATATATTTGATAAGATACTTGCGGTACCGGCTGATTGGTTTCGAATTGATCAACTAAATGGAATTGGCTGTGTGAGATTTCTGGTTCAGAATGGATTTCAGCATGTTCTTCGTCTTGAGAGTATTCTGATTCAACTTCACTTTCGTTATAATGGTGATGTTCTACATTGTCAGTTTGACCATGGGAAATTAAATCATCATGCAGATGATCTTCTTCATCAAGGTTGACTTCATCATCATCATCTTCTTCTTCCTCCTCGTGTTCATCTTCATCATGATGCTCGTAACCGTGTTGAGAAGAAACTTGAGGTTTGAATGTATTACTGATGATGCTTGGTCTTTGAGGGTAGTTCATTTGATACAATTGGGAACGATTGCTTGTTTGAAATTCATGATGCTCTTCCTTTTCTTCTTCTTCCTCTTCATCTTCAGTGGTTAGTATTTCTACCACTTCATCTTCATGTTGAGTATGTTGAACTTGGACGTGTTGTTCGTAATGGCTCACCGGTTGATCGTCATATTCATGTTGTTCGGATTCTGATACTGACTCTGAATGATCATTCTCGCTCTGGTCAGATGCTCCCAGTTCACCTTCACCTCCAGAGTATGATCTATCCAATATAACTTCTTCTTCTTGATGAAATCCAAGATTATTGAATGGATCGTATGCAGGTTCGGGATGACCGTTTTCCTCTTCTTCCTCTTCTTCAATTTCAATCAACTCTTCTTCTAAGTCTTCTAATTCTCGTTCTTCTTCTTCAATTTCATCTTCTTCGAGACTTTCTTCTGTATCCACATCTCCGATCTCTTCTGATTCACCTTCTTCTTCAACTTCTTCATCTTGTTTATGTACAATTGGATCTTGTTCGATATTAGATATCACTTGTCCTAATTTATTGAAATTGTCTTCATATATCTTCTTTTGATACTTTTCTCTTAATTTTAATTCATTGTCTTGTTTAATTTTATCTTGATGTAAATTCTCTTGTTGTAAAGTTTGGAAATTTAATAATTTCTTGAATCGATAATCAATATCACCAATCCAACGAACAACATCATCACTATCCTTTTCAGTCACCAAACTATTATTCTGATCTTTAACTATCAATTGTTTCGATGACTTGTCCTTGTCAAGTTTATCTTCTTCAGCTCGTTTGTTGCTTGTTGTGCTCTTAATTAATTTAAAAAATGATGGATAATCTTTATAACTCATTGTTTGTAGATTATATTTTCATTATCTCTCTAATAGAATACATTCAATCACTCTTGAGCGAATTAATAGTCTTTATATTTATATATTTAGCTTTTTGAAAGTATCACCACTAATTATTATTTAACTTGAGGCAGCTTTAAGCTCTTTTTTCATACTTTGGCTTCTTCATCTTGGTTGCAAGCTGTGTGCAGGAGTTGAACAATTTTAAAGTTTTTACGTGATATTGCAAAACTTTAAACTACTGGAACATCTGGATATTATTATTTTATTTTATTTTATATAAAGTGATCCAATTAAGTCAGCTGAACGTTTTATTTTTTAATTATATACAAATCTATAAATCTTTAGCAATGATATCTAATGCTTCAATCAACTTATTGGTAGCGTCGAAGGTTTCTTTAAATGTATTATATAATGGGATAGGAGCAAATCTAATCACATCAGGTCTTCTTTCATCACAAATTATAGCTTGATCATGTAAATATTGATTAACTCTTTCCATTACATTTTTTGATTTATCGTCATAATGAGGTTGGAAGAGTAATGATAATTGAGCTCCTCTTTCTTCTGGATTTAATGGAGTTAAGATTTTAAATCCAAATTTTGATGAATCAGTTTCTGATTGGGGTAAATAATATTTTGATGAAGTTAAAATATCTTGTAATAATTGAGTTAATTGTATACTTTTTTCTCGTAATGTTTCTACCCCACCAACTTGTTTAAAGATTTCAAGTGATGCTTTCACCGATACGATATCTATGACGGAAGGATTTGATTGTCTATAACTTAAAGCAGAATTAATAGGATCAAATTCTTCTAACATTTTAAATCTATCAGCTGAATTGTTTCCCCACCAACCTGCTAATCTTGGTGAGAAATTTTGTTTAGAATTATTAATAGTAAACTTTTCATTAACGAAAATACCAGCAATAGCACCTGGACCTGAATTTAAATATTTATAAGAACACCAAGCAGCAAAATCAACATCCCAATCATGTAATGATAAGGGTACATTCCCCACAGCATGAGCTAAATCCCACCCTACTCTAATTTGAGATGATTTTGATTTTATATAGTGAGTTATTTCTTTGATTTTAAACAATTGACCGGTATAATATTGAATACCGGGGAAACAAACTAACGCAATTTCATCAACATTATCATCAACTGCTTTTAAAATATCTTCGGTGTTTAAATAAGTTTCTCCTGGAGCTACTGATAATTGAATTAAATGAGATTCATCATATCCGAATAACTTTACAATATTTAAAAATGCATAATAATCAGATGGGAAAGCTTGCTTTTCAAAAAGAATTTTGGTTCTTTTACCTTCTGGTTTATAAAAATGAATCAATAAAGCATTTAAATTATTAGTTAAAGATCCTAATACTGCCACTTCATTTTCTTTAGCTCCAACGACAGGAGCAATCAATGGTAATAAAGGCAAATCAATATCCACCCAGGAAGTCTTACCTTCAGTAGCTTCACCAGGATGATTGAAATGAGACTCAACAGCTCTAGCTCCCCATGCATCTAATTCATCATTCAATGCTTTTCTGGTTGATTTTGGCATTAATCCAAGGGAATTACCACATAAGTAAATTGACTCTTTTTCATCATTTTTAATACCTAATGATTTGAAAGTTGGGATTTCAAACTTATCCTTATACGTTGGATACTTTGAATCCAATTGTAATGCCTTTTCAAGTGTGATATCAGTCATGCTTTGATGAGTCAACTGTGATTAGCTTGGGTGATTTTCCATAGTCTCCATAAATTTTTCTTACAAATGCGAAATCATACAAAAATGGATTGATAAACTGATAATTAAACATTTAACAGCAAAGTCAACTATTATCACCAAGAAATGATCCATTCAGTGTTAATATGTATGTATACTCCGTATAGTATAGAGTTCCACAAGTGACATTACTAACGATACTTTCATTTAGTTAATAATGATGGATTACCCAGATTAATGAAGTTTTATACTCCTGTTGATCTTCCAACTCAACGATTATTATTACAACAAGTCTATCAATTAATATCGATCAGGACTCCTCAGGAGTGTTCATTCATAACTCCACCTTCGTTGCTTGAAGATGTGGATGATATCAAAGTGATATATCGACATTATGCCACCCTTTATTTTGTATTTATAGTTGATGATCAAGAATCTGAACTTGGGATATTAGATTTAATTCAAGTGTTTGTGGAATGTTTAGATAAATGTTTTACAAATGTATGTGAGTTAGATTTAGTATTTGGATGGCAAGTACTTCAAACTGTATTAGAAGAGATTGTTCAAGGTGGGATGGTGATAGATACTAATATTAGTCGAATAGTGGCTGCCGTTGATGAAGCAAATAGTCAAAAGAGTTCCGCTGTTACTAGTTCAAGTAGTGGATTAAGTTCAACTATATTACAAGCCATATCAAGAGATAGAGGTTTTTGGGGTGGTCGTTAATGAATTAGTTATTTATTTATATATTGTTCCATAATGTACATAATAATAGAATATTTACAAGAATATATGAGTTGTAAGTAAGATTATTTTGACCAATTCCACCAACTTGAACTCTTTTGTTGTTGTTTTAACTTTTCAGTTTCAATCAATTGTAATTTAGCTTGTTCAATTTCATCCTTTTTAAAATCATTACCAGAATCCTTTTTAAATTGTTCATAATCAATTAAAGTTTGAGATAAATTTCTTTGATCTTTTTCAAATGGGGATCCAATGGGGCCAGTTTTCCAAATTGGATCATTGGATGATGATGTTTGTTTCATGATTTTAAATAATTCTTCCGCTTCTCTTTTTCTGGCTGCTTTATTCTGTTCATATTCAGCTCTAATTTCAGGTGAAAATGCTGCTATTAATTCTTCATCAGTTGGAGTAGTATATTTATATAAAAGTACTCCTGATCCTATTATACAAGTCCCAGCGAAGTAGACTCTTGCCCAACGATACCATAAAGGTTTGGTAGACATGTTTATTATTAGTAATGAATGAGATAATGTTCAATCTTATCTTAATTTACCTTACCAATATCACCATGTTCATTCGATGGTTAAAAATGATGATGATTTTGATACTTTAAAAAGTGATCACATGATGCATCATGTGATTAAATTTTAAACAACCCAAAAATAGAAGTTATGATTATAATCAATTTAATCATACCATTCAAATAAAAAAGGGGTTAATAACGTTGAAATTACAACATCGGTGTTACAATGGAGCGTAATTAGGAAATAGAGAGATATGGCAATGATAATTATTCAGCAAAATTCAATCCACACAGCCTCTATGCATATTATATAAATTGCAAAATAACAGCCTTCAATGTTCAGTAGTTGACTGATGTCAAACAACAACCATAATAATTTTTAACTTTTTTGCTATTTGAATCACAAACAGAAACAGCAATTGAATAGGATATTTTAATCAGTTTACGTAGTTCCATTCAATCATTTTCACATTCTCTAATTAAAGAAAAACGACGATCTAATCAATAACGGATATGGTTACTTTGTCCCCTTAATGGGTTAGATCCATTTACTTCCCATAGTTAAGAAAAAAAAAGGGCACCAAACGCGTGAAGCTGAAGCTGAAGCTGGAAATGGAAATGGACATGGAAATGATAAAAAAAAAATTTTTTTTTTTGCTCTAAACGAGCTATACGACAAAAGATTGTTTTTCTTTTTAATATTTTCATTTTTAGCAGAAAACATCGATCTACCCTGTGCCACACATCACTAAGTATATATAACATATATATATATATATACGGGAAAGATAAAGCATATAGCTACACCCCATTTCCATTCAACTATACACATTCGCTGTTGAAGGATTTCAGGTTTCTGTTTATAATTCCATTCATTCCTTCATCAATTGAGGTTGTTTGAGCCCAACAAATTATCAGCTCATTGCACTAACTATTGAAAAAGTTATTCAATCGTTACGTAAAGAATCCACAACACAAGATATCATCATCATAGTCAAGTGTCAATAACCGTGTATCATCTTTAGATACCCGCCTAGATTATTCATTATTTTCAACAAAGAATGATCAGTGATTCATATAATATCAATTCAACAATTGATACCAATTTAAAACATGAGATTGATCATGACCTTGATCATGATCATAGTAATGGTGATATAAAGAAGAGTAGAGCATCTACAGGTAAAAGGAAATATCATCAAAAATCAAGAAATGGTTGTTCAACTTGTAAAAAGAGAAGAGTTAAATGTGATGAAACAAGACCAACTTGTTTAAAATGTCAACATATGAAATTAGTTTGTGGTTATGTATTAGATGGTGATAATAATGATCAGTCTAATGGTGATCAAGAACACAATATCAGTTCATCTAAAGATTTAGATAATAATTCAAGTGATTCAAAAGATGATGATATTGAAAGTCTATCCCATTCATCTTTACCTCCTCGTAAGAAAAAGAGACATTCAGTTGATTCCATATCATCATCAAAATCATCTTCAACTCAACAAGTAACTCCATCATTAACTCCAAGTCCAAATATTCTCGATGATAAACCTTTAGACCAATCTATTACTTCTTCCTCCATCAACAATCAATCAATTCCATTCCCACCTATTCAACCAAATACTCCATTATCAGCTTTATCGTCAGGTCTTTTAAATGCTGGTAATTTAAATAATTTGAATCTAAGTCATCTTGTAAATGGATTATCAGGTGATCTAAGTAATCTTGGAGGATTAGCAAATTTAAGTAATTTAGCTACTTTGGCTCAATTACCTATTGATTTAAGTAATATTGGTTCCTTATTAGAATCTCAAAATATAAATATTCCAAGTTTTGTTAAACCATTCTTATCAACTCCAACTCCAATGCCACAAAATATATCTATTCCACAACCTCAAAAGAGTCAACCATCAATACAATCACAATCTTTACAACAAGATATCAACCAACAAATACCTCCAACTCCAAAATCAACTACCAGTAATTCTGAACATGAGAATAATAGCAACTCCAGAACTAATAATATACCCCCTAATATTTCCCCTAATATCAATAATCCCCTGATTAATAACTTATCCATGGATTCAACATCTCTTAATATGTTGGATTTAAGACTAATGTTTCATTATACATCCCAAGTATCAAATACGATTACAGGAGCAGGGATTTCAGAAACTAATATTTGGAATTCAGATATACCCATGTTAGCGTTTGAATATCCATTTTTAATGCATTCAATATTAGCTTTCAGTGCCACTCATTTATCAAGAACTGAAAAAGGGTTAGATCAATGTGTTACATGTCATAGAGGTGATGCATTAAGATTATTACGTGAAGCGGTATTAGATATAAATTCGAATAATACCGATGCTTTAGTTGCATCTGCACTTATATTAATTATGGATTCATTAGCTAATGCTTCATTCCCTTCATCAACCAGTCCAAAATCGTTACCTGCTTCCGCTTGGATTTTCCATGTAAAGGGGGCCGCTACGATCTTAACAGCAGTTTGGCCCTTAACTGAATCATCTCGATTTTATAAATTTATTTCGGTTGATTTAGGTGATTTAGGTGATATTATAAATCAACGAATTAATTTAGATAAACAAGATAAAGCATTCCAAGAGAAATTCTTTACTGATTTAGAATGTCATGATTCTGATATTGCTGATTTATTCCCCGTAGAGATCACTTCACCATATTTAATCACATTAGCATATTTGAATAAATTACATAAGGAAAGATATAAATCAGATTTTATCCTTCGAATCTTTGCTTTCCCTGCTTTATTAGATAAATCCTTCTTATCATTATTAATGTCGGGAGATATCAAAGCCATGAGAATAATGAGATCATATTATAAATTATTACGGTCGTTTTGTTCCGAAATGAAAGATAAAGTATGGTTTTTAGAAGGGGTATCACAAGTTTTACCAGTTGATGTTGAAGAATATGCTGGTGGAGCAGGTGGTATGCATATGATGTTAGATTTTCTTGGGGGTGGACCAGCTATAATTGATGATAATGATATTGATGAACAAATTTCAAAATTCGATCCAATGTCAAAGAATCTTATTGATACTGATAATTTACCAAGTGATATTATGGCAAGTAATTTAGAAGCAATGTCGGGTGATAATGGATTTATGAATATTAAATGAAATGAAAAGGAAAGGTAATGAATGATTAAGAGAGATGTGATTAGATCTCTGGAATGTTGTATATAGAATAATTTTTTAGCTGTATGTATTAAACTAATTTAATAATAATAATAATAATAATAATATAATGAAATGTAACACATGGTAGTTCTCTGTAAATTGCAAAAAAATAAAAGAGGTAAGGGTCGAAAAAATAAATGGCTTAAAAGGGGAAACTTTCCTAATCGGGTAAAACTCGATCAGTTGAACCAAAATATCTTCGATCATAAATGGAAAGATCTATACTTCAGTGGTTATACTTACTCGGATTATACTATACTAGTTCAAGATTCTATAAAAAACCATTACACTAGCTACCAATCTTGTTTCTAGTCATTGATAATAAATTAAGCGGAATTTTTCCTCATTCGTAAGAACGCCAAAAAGGGCAACTCATAGAAAAAAAATTACTGTCGTCTGATCCTTAATTGTATGTATGTCTAATCTGGATAGTTTCTGGGTAATTGTGGTAGTTCGTTACCATTGTAAAGGCCAAGTACATAATAGGAAGTAGGGTTACACTACAACTGCCATTACGATATACTCCATTGCAACGGGTTTAGTAACTATAACTGTTTTCATCCAGAGTAATTACTGGAAACATTCACTAATAAAATCATACGCGGTATATAAATTAGTGAGGTGGGGGGGTGGGGTGAAGTTTTATGATGGTTGAGCCAATGTAAATATAGAGAATGTAGAAGAAGTTATACCACTACAGTAAGTATTAGATAAGGGAAGTATAATATTGTTACACCAAGTATCATTGTAGGTTATTGTAAGAAGGTATTATTCGTTCGATGTATGGGTGATTCACAGTTCCTTCTTTTACCTTCTCTTTACTTAACTACCCCCTATCTCTCTCTCTCACTATTTCTGTCTGGTTAAATTTTTCTGTCTGTCTGAATATTTTGGTCGTGTAAATTAAAACGAACAGACAAAAAAAAAACTGAACAGGAAAAATGAAAATGAAAATGAAAACGAACTGAAAACAAATTTATAACACTTACCAAATTATTATTACTTTCAACTTACTGTTTTAGATAATAGATCTTTTTTATTTGTATATATACCTAAGGGACATCATCAAGTATACTCCTTACCTCATATCATTACATCTTCATCTTATACGTTCCCATCTTTTCCCTTCACCAAGGTATCCCTGATTTGTTTTTTTTGTGCATACAATATCCCTATCAAATCAACTACTACTAAAAGTCTATCGTTAGTTTAATTTCAAGTTCGATACTCCATTTCAATTACCATATCATCGTATTACTTTCCTTATTGTTTTGATTGCTTCAGATTTAAATAATATCGATATCATTTAATACTTTCCCATCAATAACAAGAACATCAAAAGATAGTATATTACTTTTATTCATACTACTTTCCCCATTCAAACTCATATCTTGATATCACTGTCTCATTTGGAACTTATAAATATATACATATACCATTTATAAATATTCCAACAAATCATATCATATCATTAAAAGATTGTTCATAAGTTTAAAACAGTTTATACTACATTCCCAGTTCATTCCTTTATTATTTATAGATCAAACATTCTAGCTTCGAGATTAACTTATTCCATAAACAAGTCTATCCAAACCTATATCCTATAAACAATAACAGATTCCCCAAACAATCCAATCAATATAACCCTATTAATCAGATCAACACCTCATTTGATATCAATAAGCTTATTTTGATCCTATTCGCACGACTCCCCCAAAAATAACAACACGCGAATTAATTGATTTTCCTGCATATACACTCACACATATATATAAAGCTTTAAATAATAACTAATTACTATGGGTTATAAAAATATTAAATGTACAGTAGTAGGTGATGGTGCTACTGGTAAAACCTCATTATTAATATCATATACTACTAGTAAATTCCCTGCTGATTATGTTCCTACTGTGTTTGATAATTATGCCGTAACAGTAATGGTTGGTGATGAACCATTTACTTTAGGATTATTTGATACTGCTGGACAAGAAGATTATGATAGATTAAGACCATTATCATATCCTTCAACTGATGTATTTTTAGTTTGTTTTTCAGTCATTGCTCCTGCATCATTTGAAAATGTTAAAGAAAAATGGTTTCCTGAAGTTCGTCATCATTGTCCTGGTGTACCATGTATAATTGTTGGTACTCAAACTGATTTAAGAAATGATGAAGTTATTTTACAAAGATTACATAGACAAAGGTTGAATCCAATATCAATGGAACAAGGTGAAAGATTAGCTAAGGAATTAAGAGCTGTGAAATATGTTGAATGTTCAGCTTTAACTCAAAGAGGTTTAAAAACTGTATTTGATGAAGCAATCGTGGCTGCTTTAGAACCTCCAACCGTTAAAAAATCAAAGAAATGTACCATCTTATGATCCAACCAATCCTAACTTCATTCATCCATCCATCTCCCATAAACAAATAGAAACAACCAATCATACATTCAATCTAGTTTTTATTATCATTTTTTTGTTTCATTATTTAATTACTATTCCTTCTTTTGAATTACTTTGTTTATTCTTCATATTCTAATCCCTTTTTATATTATTTTATTTTACTTACTTATTTAGTTAGCTTTTTACTTATTACATGAATTCTCTTCTTCTAAATCATGACTGATCGTCTTTACATACTATATTAGATATTATGTATGTTAAGATTGGTAGTTTTGACTTTTACCTTTTATACTTTTTATCATTTTGAAATATATTTAATATCATTATAAAGTTCTTATTGTCGTGATTGTATGGTATTATATTGCCGCACTCCTGCAACCACCTATAACCTTACAATGGGACCCTTCTTTCCTCTTGAATAAAAACATATAGGTTTTTTTATTCTTTCTTTTCATAAACAAACTATAATATATACACGAATATATATATCTATACAAAAATTAGATTCAATCTAATATTTTATAAACATACGAAAAATAGAAATGGGAGGATAGGGGGGAAATAAAAAATTGGACATAAATATTGTTAATTTAGTTTCTTTTTGAAAACTTTTAAATTCGACCAACAACAACGACAATAATAATAATAATAATAATAATAATAATGATAACAATGATAATGACATTTTGAATCAAACAAACAAATTATTTATAAGGATATGAGGGATTCTCTAAGCTTCCTTTGATTTTAAATATTCAGCATAATTTTCTAATCTTTGAGCTTTCCAAGATTTAACAGCATCTTGATAATTTTGTTTTTCTTCAGGGGAAATTCTAAAGGCATCTTTTTCACTATCACCTAAAGCTCTCCAATCAGCACTATAAGCTTTAACTGATTCAGTAACACTAAGACCATCATTAACATATTCCAGTTTAAGGAATAAAGCAAACCCATCAGCTGGTTTCTTTGGTCTTGGAATGAAAATTTTTAATAATTCATCATTATAAGCTTGAGCTTTTTGTTTCCATTCTTCCTTTTCATAATTTGGTAATTCATTCCATTGAACTGAAATTTCACCAATTTTATTTGATTTATGACTTTTAACAAAGAGAGCATAACCACTAACACTCTTATAAGTTTTAAGAGCACGTTCAACGTATACTTTATCTTTAGCTTCATTCTTAACTTTTTCAAGTTTAGCTCTTTCTTTAGATTTCTTTTCTAATAATTTATCTTTAGCTTGAACTTTTAATTCTATTTTCTTTAATTCTTTCTTTTCTTTAGCAAGTTTTTCTTTAGCAATAGCCAATTCAGTTTTAGTTCTTGGTTTCTTGGACTTTTTCTTTTTAGGACTGGCTTTGGTAGTTTTAGTTTTAGTAGCAGTGGCTAACAATCTAAATTGATTAGTGGTGGTGGTGGTGGTGGTGGTGGCGTTTGAATTAATACGATTAACCATTAATGGCATAACTCTTGAAAGTACTGAAGAAGCTTGAGTAAACTTCAAGCCTCTATAGACTGCAATTGAAGAAGTAAACATGATGGATTGGACTATCTCTCTTACTCACAGTATACACGTTCCCAAGGACTTCTTTACTTCAATTGATGATGTATTGAAATAAGAAATGTGATAGATAATAATTCCTGGTGGAGGTGGTGGTTTTTTTTGAATTGTTTATAGTTTGGGATTTTTGCATGCAAAATATAAACAATGGTCGTGTGTGGCTGGCTAGGAATTAGTTAACGAGAATGGTTTGCTTTTTTTGCCATCATTAATATTTATATTTATATATGATATGATGAATTGTCTATTGATAATTGATATTAATGAGGTTGATATCGTAAATTGAATGATGAATATGAATTGTAACTGTATAGATGAAAGAAGGTATTAGCAAACATCTTTCATATCATTAATCTGAGTAACAGTAGTATCAGATAATTACTAGTATTTACAGAAATGCTTACCTTTAATTGATTTTACTACGTATAATCTTTTAATTATCACTATCAATCATCATCAGTACTCTAATCAACTCTAATATCATTATAATTCATATCATTACTTCTATATCTCCAATTACTAACTAATTGAAAAGGTCGTGTGATTCTGCCCATTATTTTTTTTTTTGTTGACGCTCAGAATTTTTTTTTTCTCTCTGTCTTTCAGATCACAATTTGAAATAATCAAATAATTGGCAACAACGACGTGTTTTGGTCAAGTTAAAAGGTCATTGATTCATTGAAGAAAGAAGTGGACGTCATATATAACAGGGATTCAATCAATTATGTTTTCTACTGCTCGTTCAGACACCTTATTTCTTGGTGCTCAAAAGATTAGTGGTGATGATGTTCGTAATCAAACCGTGTTAGCTGCTCAAACTGTTGCTAATGTGGTAAAATCTTCATTAGGACCAGTGGGGTTGGATAAAATGTTAGTGGATGATATTGGTGATGTCACTGTCACTAATGACGGTGCCACCATCTTATCCCTTTTAGATGTTCAACATCCTGCTGGTAAAATATTGGTAGAATTAGCTCAACAACAAGATAGAGAAGTTGGTGATGGTACTACATCAGTAGTTATAATTGCCAGTGAATTATTAAAAAGAGCTAATGAATTAGTTAAAAATAAAATCCATCCTACTACTATTATAACTGGTTATAGATTAGCTTTAAGAGAAGCTGTTCGTTATATAAATGAAGTATTATCTCAATCAGTTGAAAGTTTAGGTAAAGAAACTATTATAAATATTGCTAAAACTTCAATGTCATCAAAAATTATTGGATCTGATTCAGAATTCTTTGGTAAAATGGTGGTTGATGCTATGTTAGCTGTAAAGACTGTAAATACTAAGGGGGAAGTTAGATATCCTGTTAAAGCTGTTAATGTTTTAAAAGCTCATGGTAAATCTTCAACTGAATCTATATTAGTAGATGGTTATGCTTTAAATTGTACAGTTGCATCTCAAGCTATGGTTAAATCAGTTAAAAATGCTAAAATTGCTTGTTTAGATATTAATTTACAAAAAGCTAAAATGGCAATGGGAGTTCAAATTAATATTGATGATCCTGATCAATTAGAAGAAATTAGAAAAAGAGAATATGGAATTATTATTGAAAGAATTAGAAAGATTATAAATGCTGGTGCTAATGTTATATTAACTACTAAAGGTATTGATGATTTATGTTTAAAAGAATTTGTGGAAAATAATGTTATGGCAGTTAGAAGATGTAAAAAGGAAGATTTAAGAAGAATTGCTAGAGCTACCGGAGCAACTTTAGTAGGAAATTTATCTAATTTAGAAGGTGAAGAAACTTTTGAATCATCATATCTTGGTTATGCTGATGAAGTGGTTCAAACAAGAATTAGTGATGATGAATGTATATTAGTTAAAGGTACTAAACAACATTCATCTTCATCAATAATTTTAAGAGGTCCAAATGATTATTCATTAGATGAAATGGAAAGATCTTTACATGATTCATTATCAGTTGTAAAAAGAACTTTAGAAAGTGGTAATGTTGTACCTGGTGGAGGAGCTGTTGAAACTGCTTTAAATATATATTTAGAAAATTTTGCTACAACAGTTGGATCAAGAGAACAATTAGCTATTGCAGAATTTGCTAATGCTTTATTAGTTATTCCAAAAACTTTAGCTGTAAATGCTGCTAAAGATGCATCTGATTTAATTTCAAAATTAAGAACTTATCATGCTGCTTCTCAAACTGCTTTACCAACTGATACCAAAAGAAAGAAGTATAAATATTATGGATTAGATTTAATTGAAGGTAAAATTGTTAATGAAATAAGTCATGGTGTTTTAGAACCAACTATTTCCAAGATAAAATCATTAAAATCAGCTTTAGAAGCTTGTATTTCTATTTTAAGAATTGATACCATGATTGAAGTTAATCCTGAAGCACCAAAGGAAGATCCTCATGATCATTAGAGATGAAAGAGATTTCTTGTACAGTTTTATAATTTATAGAAAAGAAAATAGGATAATTTACAAATTTAAATTAATAAATAAAAACTTATTAATGATAAAATAAAATATTTATATTATTTATATTAAAAAAAATGAACTAGTGACCCAATAAAAAATAAATGTGTAAAAAGAATAAAATATAATTATATGTGAAAGAATTGAAAGTGTAAATTGAAACAGTTAATGTGTAGGGGGTATTAAAGGTATGTGTTTTCATCTAATGTACAGAATGGAAGAGGGGGGTATCAAAAATATGACTAACTCTAAGTTAGTATTCTACCAGTATTAACTAAATTCACGAAATTACTTCTTGGTTTTTCATGATTTGCAGTGGATAAGTTAAGTAAATTGGTAGATTTGGAAGATAAGGGGATTCTTCTTGATGATTTTGGAGGAGGATGTAATCCAATTTCAGCTTCTTCATTATATGATGATAATGATGAAGGAGTGGATGAATTTGATGAAGATGATGATGAGCTTTGTAATGAATAGTTTGAATGGGAATTCTTCAATGATAAGGAAGAGTTATAAGATGATAATGAAGCATTTGAACTTGATCTTGAAGAACTTGAAGAAATACTTCTGTTGCTGAAAGAATTGGATAATCTGTAATAATTGAGTTTTTGTGAGTTTTCTTCGTCCATCTTTTGTACCAATTGTTGTTTGATAGTAGTTAAAAATGGTTGTAAAGCCACAATCAAATCATCCTCTTTAATGGAGATATTCCATTTTAATAATCCAATTAATTCACGTTCAGCCATATTAACTTCTTCATTTGTTAAAAGTCCATCGGTATATTTTGTCCAATGTTTATTTAAAGGAGATTGATCATTTAAAGATTTAGCACTAAGAATCAAAGCAGCAATGAAAATACGATGTCTAGTGGTTTCCATTCCAATAGCATTAGCAGGAAGAATATTTCTTAATTTATTGAGATATACTAAAGTTGCCATTAAAGTTGGAGTTTGAACATTGGAATATTTAATTAAATTCTTAATGAATACCACTAATGAAATATTTGATTTTTGAAGAGGACTAACTAATAAATTAGATGATTTGGTTGAAGGTATTAAACTATATTGAGGTTTTACACTCCGAACTTGAATTATAGCACAAGTGGTAGTAGCCAAGATATCAATCATCTCTTGACAAACTGGTTGTCTTGAAAATACTTTCAAAGCTTCTCTATCTGACATGACTGTATGTATGTGTATATGTGTATAAGGAAGTAATAAGTATCACACCAGGATCTTTGGATATGAATCAATAAAAGTTAGAAATGAAGGATATATTTGAAGGAATGGATGAGTGAATGAATAAATAAATTAAGTATAAATATGATAAGAACAATAGTTTGAACTTTCTCTATTGAACTCCTATGACGATAGCAAAGAAAGACTATTTACTTTTAGGATAATAAACTATATTTATATATCTTTAATTATAAAACAAAGAACCAAATATAAATATAAAAAAAAATTTCGATATTGTGGGATAAATATATACATATATAAAGAACAGAAGGAAAGAATTTTACATCCCATACATCTTATTGTTCATGATACATCAAATTACATAGCAAACCATGAAAATTACCCCAAAAAGCATATAATTGTTGAAAAAAAGAAAAAGTAGGCAAAAAAAAAATTAAAGAATCAAAAAATAAAAAAATAAAATAAAAATAAAAATAAAATATTTCTAAAAACGCGACCACCCCCTTTTTTAACTATTAGAGTTAATTTGTTACGCGATATTCCCTATTTAGGTAATTTGATTAAATTACCATTAATTTTTGACATACAATCATCGTTGATTGATTAACGATTAACCTGGTTTTAGTATAGGAAAAATTATTTCTATAATGAGTAGTTGTCGAAATATGGGAATTTATGTTCAATAATGTGGGTGATACTTTACTTGGTTGCTGGTCTAAGCTAATTTTAAACTTCCTTGACTTACGACTCTTCCTGATATTCTTATTATATCATGGCACAGCTTAAATTTTTAGAGATAAATTCGTGATAGTGAGGAACCAAAAAAAAAATAGTGAGGCTTTTGTGGATTGTGTCACTAATCTCGTCATGAACGACGCCTCCTTGATGAATTTAAGGAGTACAGATAAACAAATAAATATTCATGCTAAACAAATAACGAAATCAATAAGTAAACAATAATAAACATTACCACAAAATTTTCTTAGCAGGGTTAAGGGCGTCTTATAATTAGAGTGTAATTAGCGTGGCTATAGAGGTATAGGCTATGGGTGGTCTAACTAATTCGAATGATGATCACCTATTTTAAAGAAGCAAACCATCAAAATTAGCGCATAATCTGATTTAATATCACTGCCTACTTAGTTACACCCATACTAATATGCTTGCTTATAGTTTCAAGTTAGATAGTGGTATTCATTTAGGGGATGTGTGACGAAATTTTGCGCTGTGCTCAGTAAAATAAAATCGTCAAATGAGTATGTCATTAATGATACAGGTCATGTTTTGTGTTATTATTTATATTTACTTAATATTTTTAAATGACGGTGTAGATGAGATTAGATATACCTTGATTAAATCCTAATCCAGCCATCCAAAGCTATAGAATTAGTTATACTCAAGGTTGAACTATAGTTTGTATTTAATTTTGAGTCCCTGGATCTAAAATCGATCTAGACCTGTGACGCCATAAAATTCACTATTCGCGCTGCGTAGTCATACTCTCCCTTACTCACCAACACCACAACCAGCCTCTATAAACTAGATACCACCCTGTCTAAAAGAAGGAACCTCCCATCTCATATTCACTTACATATATTCGCAGCAACTCACGTATAGAACTCATAGTTAATCTCTAATGTAGCGGAGAATCCTTATTATTCTCTCCATCTAGACTGGATTTTTTTTATTATTAGTTGCAAGGTAGCGCCCCCTTTTTTCATGTATCACAAAATTACTCTTGTTTAGGTAATTTTGAAAGATTCATTTTTTACTATTATAAGTAAAGGGGAAGGATAAGTGAAAAATTTATTTTACGCTTCGATTGCAGATCATTAATTAACAACGAAGATGTGTTTGTTTTGTTTCTTATCTATAGTTTCAGTTGCAAATTAAGCTATATAATATTTTCTTTCATATAAAGATGTGGGAGTATGCCCCTCGTGGTGTTATACTGTTTTAAGTATTTTTAATGTAGTATATGATCTCCGTTTTACACACCCTGTAATGTCAAATTTTTATTGTCTTATCGAACTGAAATTAGTATGGATGATTTACAATTTGATTTAGAAGAATTTGAACAAACAATAAAAGCAATTAAAATAATAAAAGTAAGAATATAGTAATAAGATATGTTAACTTAAATAAAGAGATAAATAGAAATTCTTGTGATGATGACCAAAAAGTTATACTTTAACAACATCAGCAACATCAGGATAATAGAAGAATGCCAATGCTACAATTAAATAAGTACTAACAAGCATAACCCCTTCTAAATAATTTGATTCACCATCTAAAATAACCAAATTTGAAATGAAAACTGATACGAATAAAATGGCCGTTTCAAATGTAGAAAAATATAATGACATTGGAACATCAAGAATCCACCCTACTAATACCATGAATGGAGTTACAAATATAGCAATTTGTAATGAAGAACCAACTGCAACACCAATAGCTAAATCCATTTTATTTTTCATGGCTACTACAACGGCAGTAACATGTTCAGCAGCATTACCCACGATTGGAATAACAATAAGACCAATGAAAGTTTTCGATAAACCTGATGATTCAACAATATTATCAATGGATCCAACTAAATAATCAGCACATAATGATACTAAAATTGTAGCTACTACTAAAACACCTAATGAAGTTGATATTGATAAATGTTTAACTTCATTTTCTTTTGTAGAAAGATTTGTAGTATTATCAGATGAAATAGTTTCAGGAAGTACTGCAGTAAGTATACCATCATCAATTTGCGGTTGAACTTCAAATAAAGCTTTATGAGTTTTTAATTGGAAGAATAAAAAGATAACGTAAACCACTAATAAAATAATAGATACTCCTCTTGATAATGATAAGATTAAATCATCTGAAGTACCTGGCACTGGGAATTCATCTTCATTGGTTGGAGATGGTAAACTAGCATGGAAAGCAGCAGGAATTAATAAACTTGAAGTGGCTAAAGCCATTAATGAACTCATAGTTTGAGCTACGGTTTGATTAAAAGTTTGTTGAAGTCTATTAATACCACCAGCAATGAAACAACAACCTAAAACAAGTAATAAATTGGATAAGATTGATCCTAACATGGAAGCTTGAACAATTCTAATTTGATTTTCTTTTAAGGCAATGATTGATACAATCAATTCAACAGCGTTACCAAAGGTGGCATTTAATAAACCACCAAGAGTTTCACCCACATGTTCAGCTAATTCTTCAGTTGCAAATGCTAAGATGGATGCTAATGGGACAATAGCAAGGAAATTAATCCAGAAAACAGCATTTGAATTCCATTCATAAATACCAGCTATTATACCTATTGGAACGAATATTAATAAGTAATTGACAGGAGATGAATAAAAGATTGTGATTAAAGTTTTTAAGAAGTGGCGTCTTAATGAGGATAATTTTTGAGTACTGGTATGACCATTAGAATTACTTGAAAGTAAAGGAGTTTGGTCTAACGAAGGCATTTGTTTAACTAGTTAGTGATATGATATTAATGGGATGATATGAGGATTGATAAAATGGGCAGATCTTTTCTTGAACAATGAAGATAAGATAACACAAGATAAGATTGAATTGGGTTGATCTTTAGGATGAAGAGATTGAAAGTAGTATGAGAAAATGAATGCGCTTAGTATGACGTATGGCTAAGAAATTGGTAGTTGATGGGACGTGAAAGTTAAGATTGATATGAATAACTCTTGAATTTCCAAAGGGCTGAACGAATTGACTATATCAGTTCGTAACCACACTTACTTAACGTTTACACTTTGACTTTGAAAAGGAAAAGTGAAATTTTAAATTTTGATATTGGCCTAAATTTATTTCGTTGCGGAGGAGGCTGAGGAACGATGGCTTCTGCTTTTAACTATTAGCGTTTCACTCAATGCACACACGCTTAAAAATAATGTCAAGATTATAATTCAAACAAGCTTGTTTAAAATGGTATAAAACAAGCTTATGTTTGGTTAGTATTGATTTACAAGAAATTAAAAATTATATAGGATCAAATCTGATATTAAGTTACGATAGGTCATGGCTATTCTGTCAAATCTATCGGTCAATTGTCATGTCTTATCCTTGTCTTCTCTTCCTAATAACCCGAAACCAGCACGCCAAAATATCCAAAAATGTCTCGTTCTCTTTCGTATTTCTTATAAGATTTTCTTGGTTTAATATGGTACGACATTTTATTAAAACATCCATACATTTAGTTTAAAATCGTCTACATCCATACCTCCGATGTGATCTGATAAAACTGGTAATAATATATATAGACATATATAAAATGGCAAACGTAAACTACTTAAACTTATTAAATTAAAAAAGGAAGGGGAATATCTATATACAGAATAGAGAGGTTTAAATCTAAACTAAACTAATTCATTCCATAAGTATGGAGTAAATATGTATATGGCCGTGAAAATGGTTTGGAAGGCCTCAATACAAGCTAATGGAGCTCCTAATAATCCTCTTTCAATACAATTACAATAGATAGCATAAAATGCAACACTAAAGAAATGATTGAATAAAATCATTGGGAATGGTAACATACCAGATAATAATCCAATTGGACCACTAACACATGATCCTCCTAATAAGAAATATTTAAAACATCCCTTTTGTAAGATTTTAAGTGCCACATTATCAGCGGCAAATAATGCATATAATGCAATTGATAAAGTATTTATAACAGCATCTAAATTCTTTCTTTGTCTATGGAATTGACCTAATCTCTTACTTAATAATTCATAATCTTCAAAATCTTCAATTTGTTTTGGCAGTAATAAACGTGATAATAATACAGCATCATTTAATCCAACTGTCATACCACCTCCAGTTAATGGATGTCTCATATTTAATGAATCTCCTAACATAATTAATCCTTGATGACTAACATTACCTTGTTTTAAAGCAGGTAAATATTGATTTGGCATAACTCTAAATCTTCTCGTTTCTAAAGCCTCTCTAAATGATGGAGCAGTTTCCTTTGGAACATATGGTAAAACATGACTCTTTAAATAATTATATAATTCATCATTAGATTGAGATGGTGGTTTATTTGATCTGTAAGCACATAAAATTCTAGTCTCCTTTGGAGAAATTTGATATATCAAAATTGGGGCATGATCTCCTAATATAACATGACCATGATGTTTAGCAGGTAATTGAGCATCTATTAAATGTAATCCCACAAAATAGGATCCAATAGTTGGAATATTAGTTGGTGATAATTCTTTTCTAAATTTAGAATATATACCATCACAACATATAGTTAATTTAGAATAATATCTTTTAAATTCAGGTTCATCTTTATCATTTTCACCTTTAACTTTAACTTTAACTCCAATAATCACATTTGGATCTTCATCATTTCTTAATATATTGGTCACATTACCTTCTAACCAATCAACATTACGTTCATTTTTAACAATATTTCTTAAATTATCTAAAAACACACCATGATGGAAGGATGCACCTCTAACTCTTTCATCAGCATCCCATTCTTGAGAATTTAAAGTTGAATCAGTAAGTAATTTATCATTATCACCAAATACACAGGATGGAACTGGTTTAACTGGATTAGTGGTATTGGCATCTTGCTTTAAAGGATACTTTAATATAAGTTCTTCATTATTAAACTTAATATAATAACCCACTTCATGAGTGGCTTCGATATTATTTATAGCTTGAATCATACCCAATTCTCTTAAAGCTTTAAGACCAGCAGGTTGCATTAATTCTCCCACAATTCTATCTGGTATAGACCAATCTCTTTCAACAATCAACACATCTCTACCTTGTCTGGCTAATGCTGTGGCGATAGCTGGACCAACCACACCAGCACCAATGACGATAGCATCGAATATCTTTTCTGGAGAACCCATCGATATTTATATTTTGTATTTATATTCTGATAATCTCAATTCTATCAACAGTGATGACCTGTTTGATTTTCTTGTCGATTTGTTGTGAAATGTCTATATTCTTTACACTACCCAACAATATGCTGCCTCAGATGAAATGATTACCTTTTTATATTGAATTAAAGATGTGAATAAGGATATGAAAAATAAGACCATAAAAATCAGGTTTTCACTTTAAGTCTATGATTTTTTTTCGTATAGGTTTCGCAATTATTTATAAATTTTATCACGCTCGTTTCCAGTCGTATAAATTATTATTTTTGCATCAAAACAAATCATCTGATTGTATAATTAAAAAAGAAAGTTTCACCTGTTTCGTACCAATTAATTAACGTGTATTTGTAACGACGCGTTCTATATGTATGTATGTATATAATGGAGAGATCTATTTATGTTAACGATAGGAACAACTAATCGCTATCTTCATCACTTTCCTCTTCACTTTCTTCTTCAGCTGTCTCTAACCAAGTAATGAATTTCTCAGTTAAAGTACGAACTTCTTTAATATTGTCATTAACAGTATCTTTGGTAGAATTCCACCAGCCAAGAATAGTCTCTTCTGATAATGCAACATCATATAATGTTTGGATTGCAAAACATAATACCACCTGGTTATACGATTTATCAATTTTAACGATTTTCTCTTCAAGAATATTAAGTAAATCAGTACCATCTTCAGGTTCAAATATTTGTCTCTCATACATTGGACCCCATCTTTCAAATATCTTTTTCGTAGCTAATTGAGGTGTAAGTGTACCGGTAGTAATGAATTTCAAAACTTGTTTTAATAATGATTCAGTAGTAGCTTCTCTAACATCATGATAATTAGCATTCATCGACATTCTTAAAGTATTTAATTCTAACATGGCAGTATCTAAATCATGATTATTTTCTAAGGAACGATCGACAGTAGCAGTAGCTTCTTGTATGAAATCTTCTTCTTCTTCTGAATATACTTCACCATCATAATCAGTAGATACCATTGATGTAGTAGATAATCTTCTACTCTTGGAATGTTTACGACTATGTTTTCTTGATTTATTACGATTTGAAATTGATGCAATTGAATCATCAGATACATTCAATGACTTCATTTGATATATGATACCTGAATATTGATCACCAGCTTCTGATTCTGATTCATCATCAAAATCCTTATCGGATACATACAAGAATCCCACTCCATCTTCACCTACTAAATCAATATCTTGAACTTCAAAATGAGGCACAGTTGGAGTACTCGGCATATTTTCATCTTCATCGTCATCATCTTCATCACTTTCGAAGGAATCACCAAATGAATCACCATCATTATTATCAATTGGGATTTCCAGAATTCTAGAATTATGAGCAATTTGTCTATTATTACCGATTTTAACATTAAACCCAATAACGGTACCTGGATTTAAAGTAACACTTGATCCAATATGAGCATTGGACGCTACTATAGTATGATTTACTTCTGTATTATCTTCAATTATTGCACCATCCCAAACATAAGAATTACTAATAGTAACATTCTTACCAATTTTACAATTTCTACCAATAACTGATTTTTTAATTATTGAACCTTCACCCACACTTGAATTTGCTCCAATTGATGTACAACTACCAATTTTACAAGATTGAGCTAATACAACTTTTTCTTCTTTATAAATATGTTTTGATTCATAAGTATATGAAGTACCTTCAATTAAATTTGAATCAGGTACTAATGGATAACACCATCTGGCTAATACATCTTGAGAAATAGCATCATAAGTAGCCCAACTTTCAACTCTGGCAGCGTATTCTGAACTATCATCTGAAATGTATGCATAAATGGTTTTCTTAACTAAATCAGTAGTAACGACTCCCTTTACGAAATCATTTCTTAAATATTGATAATCGAAATTTTCTTGGAAGATTTGAGGCACATGTGGTGTACAAATATCAACATGACAATCAATTAAATCATTTCTAATGGCAATTTCATCTTCTACATCTTCAAATAATTCAGGATCAACATTGATACTAGCCTTTTTACCATCAACTGGTGGTATACCTTGATAAAATAAACATCTACTGGTCTTTTTATCCAATATGAATGTGGCTGGGTCAACATGAGACCTGGTTCTATGTAAAGGAGATGCAGGGGTTAAAACCATAGTGATGATATGATCTTTATCTTGTTGCTTTTTAAATTTATGGAAATTCATTACTTTTGAAAAATCAATATTGGTAACCACATCACCCGAAACTAATAAGAAATCACCACTAATTAATCCTCTATTATCTAAATCCCTCATAGCATCACCAACAGATCTTGATTCTAATGACATTATAGTATATACATTGAAAGGTGAGTCATGAGAAGACCATTTGGAAGATTCAATATATTGTTGGACTTGTTCAGCATGAGCTGAACACATCAAATGAACTTCATTTACTCCAGCCTTAGCTAAGAACTCTAAAGTATATTCAATTAATGGTACATTGGCCAATGGTAATAAACATCTTGGTTTAACTGAGGTTAATGGCATGAATCTAGTTTGAAATGAATCAGTTAAAACGATTGCTTGGAACCGTTCATCTTGAACATCCTCTTTTTGTTTCTTATTCTTTGGAGGCATCCTTGAGTTGTCCTAGTTTTCTTTTGCCTAGCCTTCAGCTGAAATGATAAAAGGTGTAAAGATCTCTAAGTTGTTCCAAAGGTTTAATGATTCATCTTCTCTAATATTTTTTTTGGTTCAGACGCACACTGAAAAATTTTTGTTAACAAAATTAAATTTGTTAGTGATTTGATGTAATAAGATTCAGAGCAATATAACTTTAAATGAAAGTAGAGATTTGATGATTTGAAGCAGTAGTGAACAAGAATAAGTTATTTTCCAACAAGTTGGAAGAGATATTGTTATCAATTGCTTGAGTGGTGCAAGTCGGTCCCTGCTTAGCATTCCAAGCTTAATTATATCACACCCAATTACAACCTATACAACCTTCCATTTAACTTTTAACTTATATCAGATTATAAGGGAGCACGTATGATACTAATATAATAACCTTGATAAACTAAACCTTCTATTATCATAGAATAAACGTGATATTTATTTCTTCGTTTAATTTCAATATAATCACGTGACTTGGTTTTGGTTTGTAAAAAGTTGACGTCAATTAAATTACATGTTACTAAATTTTGATCCAATTGTGTAATTTTAGTGGGGGAGGGGAATATAGTGTATAGGTTGCAAAAATATGAATTAATGGACAATATATCAACCATTGATATAGATAACTTACAAATTAGTTTGCAATTGATGGCTTGTTTATTGAGTTAACCAATTATATTCCAGGTTTATGCGATTTCGGGTAACTTTATTATATTATCTCTATATAAAACAGAAAACTAAACAATTAACATAATACTTCTAATAAACTAGGAACAAACACAACAATGTCGAGAAGAGAAGATGATGGGAATATATATATACATGAGATTTGACTTTTGGTTGCTTCTATTTTTGGTTTGTAGGTTTACTTTTGTTCAGCAGCAGTAGCTGGAGTGGAAGCAGCTGCAACAGCAGTAGTAGCAGCAGCTGATCTAGCGTCTTGTTTCTTCTTTAATTCAGCAAGAATCAATGATTCTTCAGCTTGCTTTTCATCAATGATTCTTTTCCATTCAGGAACTGGAGGTGGTCTTGATTTTTCAAGTTCCTTTTCTTTCATAGATAAAACAATAGTACCTAAAAGTAAAATAATAGTTATACCTTGAGCATACATTCTTGCTTGAACAGCTTTTTGAGCACCAGTCATGATTTTATCTTTATTCACCAATACCCAAGAACCATATAATGAAGCGGCCCATGCACTAATAATGATAGGATATTTGTTCTTGTTTAATGAGGTGAATATCTTTTCATTCAAAGCCATTTCATTCCATTGTCTATATTCTTCAATAACAAGCTTTTCACTATATTCCGAAGAATGCATTTGTTTATCGAAATCCCAGGACCCTTGATCAGCAAAGAAAGCACCCATAGAAACTGTTGGCATGACTATAAGAGCAGTCTTAATACTAGTATTGAAGGAATTAAATCTAACGGTATGTCTTTTCTTCAAGTAAGTAAAGATACCTACCGAAAGTATAGAACCGTAGAATAAACCTTTCAACCCCTCAGAAGTGATATGGGCGATATGAGCTTGTTTTTCCTCTTCTCCAAGAAGTTTCATATTGACTTAAATTGACTTATAAACTCTTCTTTTTGAACTTTATAAAAAGAATAGTGAATAAGTCTGATATTTATAAATGTCTTCTCAAAATTTCTTTTTCAATATTTTTTGATTTTCGTTTGTGTCAATCGTATGTTAAAACTGTATAAACGATATCCCGCGCTGTTTAAAACTGATCAATTGATATCAATTCACACATTAAACCCCCTTATCAACTGGTTACCAGATTATTCATATTAAGGTCCTTAAACTAGTTTTGAGTATCGTATAGTGTGACGTAATTTATACGAGCTTTTGATCATTAGTTTACCTCGCGGTGTATTGATTGTTTAATTTCGGATTCCAATCATATTCTCCCCCTTTAGATCTCAACAACAACAACAACAACAACAAGAACGACAAGATATATCAATCAATCATGAACTTCGATCACTCTGATATGGGACACCATATCCCTGTTCAGACTTCTGATATGGGTCACTCAATGCCAGGCATGGAAGATAAATGTTCTATGAATGTAAGTATTCAATTGCTATAAGTTTACCATTACTCCAAATGTTTGTTACTAACCTCCTTCTATAGATGTTATTTACATGGGATTGGCAAAATACTTGTGTAGTATTTAGATGGTGGCATATTAAATCATTCACAGGATTTATTCTCTCATTCATTGCCATTGTGGTGATTACATCTGGTTATGAATTTTTAAAATCTTGGTTTGGTCAATGGCAAAGATCTTATCTGAATACTTTAAGTGGATCAGCCGTTAATACTACTGGAGCTGCTATTAACAGATTCAAATTGAAAAGATCTTTATTCTATGGTATTCAAGTTGGTTATTCCTTCTTATTAATGTTGGTATTTATGACTTATAATGGATGGTTAATGATTGCTGTAGCCATTGGAGCTGCTGTAGGTAACTTTTTTTGGGGTGGAATTGATGTTGCAGCAGCTAGTAGAGACTTATCATGTCATTAAGTCTATATAGATTAGTTTTATTTTGAATATGTTCATGAATAAACAAATTTTTGGTAAATTTTAAAATCATATTCATCTTTTGAGGTTGTAAATCTGAGATTGCAAATGAATTTTGCACCAAAAATTTACAAAAGTAGGAAAGTAATTTACACTAATTTTTATTAGCAAACTATATTCATAACTCATGTATACGTATATTTAAGTCCTTGAAAAGTGTTTGCTATAAGTATCAGCAATATCAATAGTTAATTTACATATTATTTTTAAAGATTTTTTCGAAGATGGTCGGAATTGGTTATATATTCAGTAAAATGTTCTCTAACTCTAAATTTTCTTAACCATACTTTCCAAAAACTTATATAATGATAAAAGTTGAATCATTAAGTATATCGTATAGTATAATACTTTTAATTTATAACATAATATTTTCAGGTATAAAATTCCGACCAAGATCATATGTAAAATGTTAAATTCTGAAATATTTGTTAAACAAAAAATCCCAAAACCACTTAAAACTTTGTCAGAGTGAAATTTTATTTATTTAAAATCTGTTTATATCATCCAATTAGAAATGTCTTAACAAATTAATTCGAAAATCAATCAAAATATCCAAAATCGGAATGCCGGAATTGACTCAAATCGACATTTTATGAGCAACATTTCGACGTGAAAATTTCGCAAGGTGCTCCAGTGGCGCAGAGGTTAGCGCTTCGTGCTTATAGCCGTGTTACGACGATATGGTTATGCCATAAGTCACGGTCGTGTGAGGAACGCGACGGTCGTGGGTTCAAACCCCTCCTGGAGCATTTTGTCTTTTTTTTAATTTTTATTCTTTTATATATTTTATTGATGTGAATTAACTTATAATTTATCTGACAGACTACATGATCAAGATGCTACTATGTAAGATCAATAATGGAAGAATAGAAGTAATCTATTTGAATTTTTATAGTTGTTTTACTTTAGGGAAGTTTAGTGACGAAGAAAATAATTTAGTGGGTGTGAAAAAAAGTTTAGCGACAATGGTCGCTAAAATTTATCTCGCTATCGCTAGTGAAATCTATAATATTAAATATATTTGCATCTATAAAACTTCCATCTATATAGTTCTACATTTTTTAATAATTGCTTTTAATAATGCATC
This sequence comes from Scheffersomyces coipomensis, assembly GCF_036884675.1. NCBI lineage: Eukaryota > Fungi > Ascomycota > Pichiomycetes > Serinales > Debaryomycetaceae > Scheffersomyces > Scheffersomyces coipomensis. The sequence goes on along the minus strand of NW_027042898.1, from coordinate 93,423 downwards.
TACTGCTTCTGATCTTGATTCTTCATCATCATTCAAGAATTGATTAGTTAATTGATTCACAAACATATTGGTTAAAGTATCTTTTTCTTGTAAATCTAATAATTTTAATTTATAAGCGATAAATTTGTTAACGGATAATTGTAAGTTTTCAGACAAGTTTGAATTTGAAATGGTGACATGTCTGATTGGTAAGGTTATATCGATTAATAAAGTTCTTAAATCCTTGGGATAATTGGTTTGTAAATAATTTAAAATATGATAATTTAAATAATCACGATTTAATTCTTCAAAATTATCAAATAAAGTAAAGAATTTATAAGCAATTTCAAAAGTTTTATCATCTTTCTTAATCAAGGTGGAATATTCTGGAATATACTTTAATAAGGTTGGTATACATAAATCAAATATAGTTAATGCAACATCACCTTTCAATGCAGGGTTAGTTTCTGGATTACCTAACATATTCATTTCAACTTCAGGTAAATGATTTAATTGATCTTTCATAGAATCAGTAGTATTAGTGGTGGGTAATTCGATTAAATCATTATTAAAATCTTCATCTTCAGTTCCAGTAACAGATTTACTTAATGCTTTAGCTAATTTTTCTTGTTCACTTTCTTGTTCATCTTGTTGTTGTTTTTCAGTTATAAGACCTAAAACTTTTCTTCTGGCTAATAATTTCGAGATATAAGTTAATTCAAATTGTGCATAACTTAACCATAATTGTAAAGATTCAGGATTTAATCTTAACCCTCTTTGAAATAAAACTCTTGCCCCTTTAGCATTGGCATTAGTTTCAAATTCATATTTAGCAGCTGATAACCATGCTTCAACATTTCTTGGTTGTAATTGTAATAAACGAGAATAAACTTTATAAATGACTTTAATAGCTCCATTACTTTTAGCAAATTTTAAATATTGAGACCATAATTCTAAATCTCCAGGATATCTTCTTGTTGCTCTATCAAATATGAATAATATACGTCTTGTACCAGCCCAATCACTTATACTTGGTTCAGTATCGATGATTCCAACTTTCGATAATCTGGCAAAACGTTTCTTTCTTAATTTTTCTAAATTTAATTCAAATTCACTATATTTTAAGAAATCTCGAGGTTGACTACCTCTACCTTGAATACGATGTTCAAAATCAGTTCTTCTTCTCATAATCATGGTGATTTCTTGTTTTTCAAATAATCTTTTCTTCTTAAGATCTTCCAACTCTGGAACGGATTGTTCCAAGTAGTATCTCACCTTTTCAGACATGATGATGTGGTTGAAATATGTGGTTTAGATAATCTTTTCAAATCAAACGATAAGTATTATATAAAATGGTTTAAAATAATTTTAGTTTTTCAGGATGAGATCTAAAACTAGTCCATGCTGAAATTAACTGTGGGATTTGTCTGCCAGTACATAGTTTAGAAATTTCCAGAACGCGTAATTTAAGGCATAGTCAGAAATATACTGCAAAAAAATATAAACTTTATCTATTGAATACGAATTGACAAGCAAGAGTATTCCCAACCCGATTATGTCATTACCTGATCAACAAGAACGCACTAATAAAGAGATAAGACCAATTACGATAGAATGGAAGTAAAAAAAAAAATTCAACGTGTATTATATCGAATTTATGAAAGGAAATGTATATAAGATGAACTAGAATAATATTGACACATAATGAATTCCCATTCTAATCAAGTTTACCGAATGATTCCGAATCAACAGGCTTATACTTCAGACCCTTTTTAATCTTATGAGAGATTAAATTATAAGTGAATGCAAAAATTATAACTGCTGTTCCAACCACTGTCATGAATAAATAAGTATATAACATAGTATAACTTATTGGAACAAAATTGATGGGGAATTTATAAAACCCAGATGCATATGGTATACCATCTAATGAATTGGTAGTACTGTCTGCATTTACCAATTGATCTAAGAATCTAACTGCCACGTTAAGAGTTAAACTATCCCCAATGACAACTCTAGTAGCATTTGTACCTGATGAGAAAGCAACAGCACTAATAAAGGTATTTTCTTCTTCATTATTATTGGAAGGTTTAGTTATCAAGACATTTAAAGTTGGATCAATATCAAGATGACTTTCACGGATTTCACCTCTTAAATTGAACGTTAAAGGTACATACGCTCCTCCTTTTTCTAAATAATGAGCATCACTACTGATTGGTAATCGACAACTGAAAGGAGCATCTTCATGAATGTATAATTGGAATAAATGATATAATTCATCCGTGAAAGTTATAGTACAATTAAAATCTTCACTAATACCATATTTGAAAGTTAAAGGTTTGGAAGTTTCTTTACAGATTGGGAAGGGACCATATATGATACGTTCTTGTTCATCGAATTTATGTTCTCCATTATCTATATTTCTCGTGATACAATCCATATAAACATTTTCACCTCTTTTATATGGAGTAAAACCTACTGGGATTTCATCTTGTCGATTCAATGGATACCATTCAGCAGCTAAAGTAGAAGCTATGATTAATAAGGATGATGATAATAGACCTGATACCTTCATGTCTTGGATGTGTATGGATATGGACTAAGTAGGTTGATGATATAATGTACAATTGGGAGATGATATCAATGTCAAATGACTTGTCTTGTCTTGTCTTGTTGTCCTGATCAGTTTTCAAAATATCAATTTTGGATTGAACGCGCGAAACGAAGAGTCTGCTCAGTACATAACAAGAAATTTTCATATATAGAGGAAAGATTAATTTACTTTACAGTTAGGGGGGTATAACGATTTTTTTTAAATGTTTTTATATTACGTATACATGTATAAAAAGAGTAACCTTTTCGTTTATATTTCGATTTTTTATAAATGTGTTATGGGAAATGGTTGGATGATTTATGGTTTGTACAAAAAGAAGAAATGTAAAGATGAAATATTTAATGATTTAAAATTTTTCAAATTTAGTTTCTTTTAGTAAAACGTCTTGGACCTCTTTGAGAAGAGATAGCAACAGTTTGAACTGGGATTTTGAAACCTAAAGTTTTGATTAAATCAGCGGTTTCAGCATCAACTTCTAATTGACCATTGGTATGGGATAAATCTAAAGCAGAAACTTCTGGAACATATTGATCTTTTCTTTCTCTTTCTTCTTCTTGTAATTTGAAAGAAATACCTCTAACTGGACCCTTTTGAATTCTTTTCATTAAATGGGTGGTGTAACCAGCGATTTTATTTCTTAATCTTTTAGATTGAATAACAGCAATTTCAGAAGTTAATCTTTTATTGGTTTCAAAATCTAAAGTTAATTTTGGGTAGAATCTTTCGATTAAAACTTTGGAAGCTCTTTTAACGGTTTTAGTTCTAACACGACCCTATAAGATAATTAAAGTTAGTATAAATGGTTATTATAGTATTGGTTTAGATGTAATACATTGAAATGGAGATGAATATATTTTGGTGGGTTAATTCTTATAGTAGATTGGTTCGACAGTATATGAAATAGTAATGATTGGAAGTCGAATGTGAATGTATGGTTTAGATAGTTTTGATTGGTATTGGTTCATTATATGATGGATTAAATTGATGCATGTGGTTGTAGGTCATATATGGTAAATAATATCAGGAATATTGATGATGTTTAAAAAGTTCAACATTGAACGATTACTTTGACTGACTTGATGAATGGATAAACTGTTCACTCTAGTGATCTCTCTTACTCTTATTAAATACACTCTGTTTCTTTTATAAGCGATTTGATGACTTTTTCTTATAAACATTGATACTGATATTGATTGATGAAAACAGTTTGATTCTAAACATGAACAAACAAATGATTGAATTAATGATAATGACAGACTGATATGAATGATGGGATATTCATTTCTCTCTCAAGGTATACATGATCTCATACGATATTTACATACCATGTTGGCTAATTATTATTATGATTATAGATAATTTTCAAGAAACAGAAAACCTTTTCAATAGTTAAAATTTATAAATTGAAATTTTTTTTTCCTCTTTTCCCTAAGTTGGTAAACCTTGTTACTATGAGAGTTTACAGTGTGAGATAAAATTAACTATGAGAGAGACAAACTGACTGTATAAAAAAAAAAACATGATTATATAAGAGATTATGTAATCGATAAATTAGAAAGTGCGCCACCTGTATATAACAGGGGTCGATATGAGGGCGAGTTCAATCATGTGATGAATGTGACTGGGTTTTATAAGTTGGTACAGACACACACACAATCACACGTGATCAAATGAACCACATGATCAGTGATCATGTGATTGATTATTTTCACACGACCATTTTTTTCAATTTTTGATTCAAACAACGAAATCTAAACATTTTTGAAAACGGAATATGAGCATACAGTTAAACCGTGTATTATATCCATTTAATCACGATTAAAACTATTTATAAATCATCAAAAATCCATAGTTAAAGGATTCCCATCCATTACATACCCTTCGACCAACCATCTACCGTCATCTATTTGATTGATTCAATTGATTAACTTGATAGATTCATTTCCATTTTTAGCCAACTTTAACTTTACTTTCATTTCATCAATCTCTCACTCACATTTGAGTGTTCCCCCCATATTTTTAATTTATTTTTCAGTTCAGAACGAGTTCACGTTCTTATGGATCTTTGTATTATATTATATTTCAAAAACTTAACTTAAACAACAATACCATTATTATTGTTCTTCATTGTCATTACTATTAATTGTACATTCTATCATTTCGGGAAGGTTTTATCAACTATATCAGGGTAATAATATTTTTTTTTTTTTTTTTTGCAATCATTCTACTACTATAATTCACACACCACATTATGGATACAAAAGCAAGACTATATCATTGTGACGTTTGTTCTACAGATTGTACTAATCGTACTCGAGTGAAATGTGCCATTTGTAATGATTATGATTTATGTGTTCCATGTTTTAGTAGTGGATTAACTACTGGAGATCATAAAAGTTGGCATGATTATCAAATTATAGAACAACATACTTATCCTATTTTTGAAAAAGATTGGGGTGCTGATGAAGAATTATTATTAATCCAAGGTTGTGAAACTTTTGGATTAGGTAATTGGCAAGATATTGCTGATCATATCGGTAATCGATCTAAAGATGAAGTTGCAAAACATTATTTTGAAATTTATTTAAATAAAGAAACTTATCCTTTACCTGATATGAATAAAGATTTTTCAAATATAACTCCCTTGGAATTTTTAGAACAACGGAAAAAGAGATTAGAAATTAGAAAAAATAGTCCTTTACCTCCACCAAAATCAAAACCAGTTGCTTCAGTTCCATTATGTCATGAAATTCAAGGTTATATGCCAGGTAGATTAGAATTTGATCATGAAGCTGAAAATGAAGCTGAAATCCCGGTTAAGGATCTTATATTTGATCCTGATGATTCCAAAAATGATATTGAATTAAAATTAACTATTTTGGATATTTATAATTCAAGATTAACTACTAGATCAGAAAGGAAAAGAGTTTTAATTTTAAATAATTTATTAGAATATCGAAAAAATATTAGTTTAGATAAACGAAAATCAAAAGAAGAAAAAGATTTATTAAGAAAAATAAATTTATTTATCCGAATTTTAACTCCAGAAGATTTTAATTCATTCACAAGAGATTTTTTAAATGAATTAAGATGTCGAATTAGAATTCAACAATTACAAAATTGGAGAAAAAATGGTATAGTAACCATTGAAGATGGGAATAAATTTGAAAAAGATAAATTAATTAGATCTGCTCATTATCAAAGAATGGGTAATGGTTCTTTAAATGCAAGACATTCATCTCAAACTCCTGGTTTAATGAATGGTAATAATAACAATAATGGAAGTATTAATGGTAGTGGACTTATAAATGGTGGAGGTATAAGAAAACCTTATTCATCATCAGCAAATTCTCCTCAACCAGAATATAAACCAAAATTAGGTAATGCTAGAGCTCCATTAGATATATCTCATGCTGTTGATTTTGATTTATTATCAAATGAAGAAAAACAATTATGTGCCACATTAAGAATTTTACCAAAACCTTATTTAGCCATTAAAAATCAATTAATGAAAGAAGCTGTCAAAAATAATGGAGTATTAAAGAAAAAAGATGCTAGACAAGCTTTAAAAATAGATGTTAATAAAGCCAGTAAAATTTATGAATTTTTTGTACAAATGGGTTGGTGTTCTCAAGGTTAATAATTTAGCTAGGTTGTTAGTTTATCTTTTTTTATAAGGTTAAAGATTCATTAAATAAATTATTTAACTTTTCAAATTTTAATTTAAGTAATGATTCAGTTGTATTTAAACTATGAGCATAATCAATGATTAATTGATTTAAAAATTTAAATCGTTTAATTAATATAAATCGATTCATAATTAATTTATTCATTAAATTCATTTCTTTATTCATTAAATCTTTTGATTTTAAACTCCAATTTAAGAAATCATCTTGAGATAATAATGAATTATTAGTTTCAAATTTAGAATTAGTAATTGAATTGAATTCTTGAAGTGATAAGTAATTTTGTGATGATGATAATGTGTTTGTAGGAGCATTAACTTTAATAAGATCTAATTCTTGTTCTTCTTCTTTTGATTCAATAACAATTGGTGTGGTAGCGGGGACCTCAGATTGGATATGACCTCCATCATCACTAACTTGTTTGTCATTACTACCATTCTTCTTTTCCATAGATTCTTCATCTACTGAAATATCAATTGGATTAATTAAACTATCCTGACTATTAGTATCTGGATTGATTAAATATTTACTAAGAATATTCTTAGAATCAGCTGTAGTTTTCGTTAATGCTGAATAATTCGATTGAGAATCACTAGCATGAGAATACCCAGCTGAAGAAGCCACATAGGAAGTCGACCCAGTACTAGATACAGGTGGATTATAATCATTAGATTGATTGATCGATTGATGATGATGATGATTAGTAGATTTAGATCTTTTAGACTTTGGTTTGGCAGCACTGACATTTGAATTTAAACTTGAGGTAGTTGAATCCATCGAATTCAACCGTTTTTCACCTGGTTTGAAACCATTTCCATCTCCATCCCTCACCAAAGGTGATTTTGAGCCCTTTGAAGATGCCATACTGTTACTAGTTACTGCTGATTTATCAACTTGTCAACCTGTTTGACAAAGTTGAATCCTTTGGCTGCAAGTACAGACAAAGGAAAAAGTAAACACAGAGGGGGACGTGGTCGTGTCCAAAAATCAAAATGGTAAGGGGACCCACTCCGACAGAAATACAAAGCAGACAGACATTAAAACAGACATTAAAAAATAAAATAAAATAAAATTAAATTAAAATAAATTAATTTTTTCGATTGTGGCAAGTGCATGAATTGTTTGTCTGTCAGATTGTTTCATTGATATCTAACTAATAGACGAATTACAGTGATATATCTGAATTAAAATGAAACAGAAGCATATGAAAAATGGTCTACTAACCGTTTTGCAATCAAATGAATATAATTCAGACATAAAATTAAAAACAAACTAGTGCTATTTAAGCTAAAATTTAAAAATATCAGACATTTTTTGAGATTGAAATAGACAATTTGTACATAAAAATCACCTGTTTTTTTTTTTCTGAGTTCCTTGTTCTTTTTTTTATAAGAGAAAATCGGACAAAAAATTTGTGTCATTTTACGGGATTATTTATCTATAGGACTGTATATAATGATCGAATAAATGAAACCGTTTGTTGCAATATCTACTAGTTTGATCAAATGACAGTTATTGATATACTATCGATGATAAAGTTGATATGAGTGATATCAATCCCCGATAGTTGATTGTCCCACTACTTATTTATATGTCATTAATATTAATAACTGAGGATTCTTCGGCATCAAATTTAAGCAAATGAGATATCAGACAAAAACGAGCAAAGCAAAAAATACAATTGTGAACCTTTTCGCTTACGGAGAGAAGAGATAAGCATAGTAGAGAAGAGGGGGAAACAGAAATGGTAAGAATAGAAGAATAATGCCATTAGTAACTTTTTAAATATAACTTGGCATTTTAAAAGAAAAGACGAAATCGAAATAAAACTTAGCGTATATCACTACATAACTTAGAAGAAGAAGTGTTGTAAAATGCTTAGTGGTAGTAGTAATAGCCAAATAGGTGGTAGCAATATTTGAGGCAAGAGCGAACGTTTTAATTTAACCCTGCTCTAGTAAATATATCCAATAATAGTTGGAGTTTGAACTAAACTTGGCTTCTAGACAATGCCATGCCATACTAAATCACAACTAAAACTATACAAAACTTAGTTACTATAATCATTGTGCTACGTTCCATCTAATAATCTAATGTTGTATTAATAATACAAGTCAATATTAGTTTCCCACAGACCAGACACAAAATTTTGATTTCCAGACAAAAATTAAAATTAAAAAAATTTAAAACAAAAAAAAAAAATCATTCAATTTTTAAAGTGAAAGTGAAAGTGAGAGTTCAGACAGACACTCAAGAGAGAGAGTGACAGACAAAACAAAATTTAAGTAATAAATAAATCTCAACCAACTCCACCAAAATCACAGTTGTCAATAATTACTAACCCATTCCCACCCACCAACCCTACACACATACCCACAAATCATTAGACATTGATAGTGTGGCAACACTTCCTCCCCTCAAAGACATACATCTGAACAAAGTTAAACTATCTATTCATTCATCCATCAATCCATTAAAGTTTAATCGATATTAGGTTCTTATCATCCTATCAACTTGTTTTGTTTCTGTTGTGTTTGTTATTTTTACAATATAAACCCCCCACATCATATCATCAGACCATTTCGTAAGGGTTTCCCATCACTGATTGAGATTTATCACCCCCTATAGATTAACTGATTCATTTCATTCTTGACTCCATCATTTCAGGTAATCCTCATAGTTAAATAAACCTGTTTATTTAATTTTAAGTATATCACTAGTTTCATTCATTGATACTTTTTTTTACTACCACAACATATAATCTCATATCATCTCATATCATAATCATAAGTAGATACGTCTACTTAATTTGTATCTTCCCATCGCAATCTATTAGAATCTTTCCGGGTTGCCTAAGTTTCAAAAATTCTCAATATATTTTTCATTATACCCCTTCATTTTTGTGAAGCTTATTGTTAATCTACTATTTATCATACGATAAATAACACACTCTCATACAAAATTCTTGAGAAAATCCGTTTAGCCAAGTTTAAACAAACCCTTTATATTCTTAAGACCTAAGTCATTACCTTCATTAATCCATTATCATTATCATTATCATTAGCATACATATCCTTCATATAATCAAATATATCAATCATGACCGATTATCTAAAGTTTCAATCATTACCATCTGGTAGACATAAAGATAAAAAACATATCATTATAGTGGGTGCTGGTATAATGGGGGTTTGTACCGCCTATTATCTTGTAACTCATCCTAAATTCGATCCTGAAAAATATCATATTACAATCATTGAAAGTAAAAGAGTTGCTAGTGGTGCTAGTGGGAAAGCAGGTGGTTTATTGGCCTTATGGGCTTTTCCAGCTCAAATAGTACCTCTATCGTTTGATTTACATCAAAAATTATCTGATGAATATAATGGGGTTGATGAATGGGGTTATAGAAGATTAACTACTGTATCATTAGAAGGTGACTTAACTCACCTTGACGATGAAGATGAAGACGAAGAAGACGAAGAAGAAGATTCAGCCCATCAAAGTGATGGAATAGTAATAACACCAAGTTCTGAAAAGAAAAATGATGCCACCACTGAGAATGAAAATGAAAAAATTGAAGATTCTATAAAAATACCGGTATCTCATGATTCAGATTCTTCTTCATCCATCAATAAACCTCCTAAAAAGACATCAAGAGCAACTCGTCAATCATCAATACCAAGTGATTCAAGTTTCACCACCAATAATACTGCAACTAATAACAATAATAAATCTAAACACACAAAAAGTAAATTACCAACTGATTTAAACTGGATCAATTCAGCTTTAATCAGTAATTGTTCAACTTTGGGTGGTACTGATACAACTGCTCAAGTGCATCCTTATAAATTCACCACTTTTATCTTAAAGAAAGCAGTTGAATTAAGTAAGGGGTCCATTGAATTCATCATTGGTAAAGTTAACAAAATCCAATTTTCATTGGAAACTGGTTCAGCAACTGGTGTAAGTTATCAACCATCATCATTAAAATCAGATTATTCATCAACCGCTCATACTATTTCCGGTGATCAAATTGTATTAACTGTTGGTCCTTGGACTTCAAAAATTTTACCTGATTGTCCTATAAGTGGATTAAGAGCTCATTCAATCACAGTAGCTCCATTTAAGGATCAAACCGTCTCCCCTTATGCCATTTTCACTGAATTTAAAACAGGTCCTTATAAATATATTTCTCCTGAAATTTATGCAAGACAAGATGAAGTTTATGTATGTGGAGAAGGGGATTCTACTGTGGATGTTCCTGAAACTACTGATGATGTTGAAATTGTAAAATCAAAATGTGATGAATTATTCAGACAAGTGGGTAAAATATCGCCAAATTTGAAAAAAGGTCATACTTTAAAGAGACAAGCTTGTTATTTACCTGTACTAGATGTTCCATCCTCAAGTGGTCCATTAATTGGTGAAACTAATGTATCTAATTTATTCTTAGCTTCTGGTCATTCATGTTGGGGTATAAATAATGCTCCTGGAACTGGTAAGATTATGAGTGAATTATTATTAGATGGAGTGGTTGCTTCTGCTGATATTTCTGCTTTAGAACCTTTCCTTTATTTTGATGCAAGTGTCTTAGTAAGTGACGATGAAGAAGATTATGATGATGAAGATGACGATGAAGAAGATGATGAAGAAGAGGAAGAAGATGTTGGTGGTGCAGCTGATGCTGAAGATGAGGATGAAGATGATGATTATCACGAAGCTACTGAAACAAGTTCAGAAACTGCTCCAAGTGACCCAGAATGGTCAAAAGAAGCATAGATTACATTATTCATAAACCATTTTATTTCCTAATGCTACTTGCTTTCCTACTTGCTTAAGACAATTTTTTAACGTACGTAATTGTATATATATTTTTATATAAGATATTAATAAACTTAGTATATGCTATAAAAAAAATTCAGCTTTTATTTAATCTATCCTTTTGTTTTGATCAATGATTAATTGATTCTTCCTTTTGTTTGACTCGATGATATATTGTTTAAATTTATTAAACCATTCAATAAATTTCATTAAGAATAATCCTAAAATCATAACGATAATAGTTGATACTAATTTTTCATTTTTACTCCATAACTCATAATTAAATAAATGAATTTCATCTTTCTTCTTGTTTCTGAGATAACGATCCTCAGTAGTCTTGGGTTCATACCATACCGGCTCAACTGATTTAAATCGATCGTTTCTTTCATATTCAGTTTCACGACTTTCATGATTCACTATTTCATTAAAGATTTCAAAATCTTCAGGATTAGCCTTTATGTGAGGAGTTGGTACAGGATGTGTTAATGAAGTTACATCACTGGAGATTATTAACGTGAAATGTGGTGATGGTAACTTCCTTAATATCTTTCTAATTAATTCATCATATTCAAGTAATTTTTGTAATCTTGCTGGTACATCATCTTGTTCAGGTAAGGGAGGTAAATTAACAACTATGGCTCTAGTACGAACATCATAGTAAGGTTGGACCTCATTATCATCAACTCGATTGACATAGATGGCTTCAGCTTGACAATTCTTGATGATATACTTTTCAAGAAACTTATAATTCAATGTTCCATGAACCCAAGGCAATCCTACTAAAGTAGATGACAATTTAAGATAATTCCTCACATATGGCCATAAATCTCTTTTTGAATCAGTCACATCATCCAATGTCAAACCTGGTATATTTACAAGTACATATTCATCACTGGAACATTGAGTTATCAACTTTTTGATCAAGTTGGTAACACTTGTAGTATTATGAGCTTCAAGATTATCTGATCTGATTTCACTCTTCAAATCAGGTACAAGTTTGTGTGACGCCACTATCACTGGCACGGTTTGTAAACAAGCGACTATCGAAAGTAAATGAGTAAGTAATAGTAGTTGTCGTATATTCATAATGTTTGCTTGTTGAATTGGTAACTGATGGTGTTGCTGTTCATACGTTATACAAGTGAATCAATAATAAGTTACCAGAATTAATCAGTTCAAAATTGATCACGCGCTCGAAGGCACGCGACTTTTATTCTTTTTATTTTTTAAGATTTTTTGGAGCCGCATACTCTTTTGGGGTTCCTGAAGGACAAAAATTTTGACAGCTTCTATTCAGGGTGAAGTAAGGAGAGATACCAAGATTCAGAGATATAAACATAGATCCAAGTATGTCTGACGAAACTGAAAGAGCATTGAAATATGCCCAAGGGTTTGTTGATTTTGTCAATGCTTCCCCAACTCCTTATCACGCTGTTAAATCTGTTAAATCAAGATTAGTTGAAGCTGGATTTACTGAAATTTCAGAACGTTCAAATTGGTCTAATATCAGTATTAAGAAAGGGGGTAAATACTTCGTCACTAGAAATGCCTCATCCTTAATTGGTTTCACTGTTGGTGAAAGTTTCAAAAACGGTAATGGGGTGGCTATCGTGGGTGCTCACACTGATTCACCATGTTTAAGAATCAAACCAATTTCCAATAAAACATCAGAAGGTTTTATTCAAGTTGGTGTTGAACAATATGGTGGTTTGATTGCTCATTCTTGGTTTGATAGAGATTTATCTATTGCTGGTAGAGTTTATGTTACTGAAAATGGACAATACGTTCCTAAATTGATTAAAATTGATAAACCATTATTAAGAATTCCAACTTTAGCTATTCATTTAGATAGAGAAGTGAATACTAAATTTGAATTCAATAAAGAAACCAAATTAGTTCCTATTGCAGGTCAAACATCCATTGATAAGAATGAATTGGAAGCTGCCGCTGAAAAGAAAAAGGAAGGCCATTCATGTGCTGATGATCCTGAATTACAATTAACCCCAGAACAATTTGTATCAGTTCAAACCGTGATTCAAAGACATAATAAGTCTTTAATTGAATTAATCGCCAAGGAAATCAATGTTGAAGTTGAACAAATTGAAGATTTTGAATTGGTTTTATTCGATCATCAAAAATCAACCATTGGTGGTTTAAATGATGAATTCATATTTTCTCCTCGTTTAGATAACTTAACTTCTTGTTATACTGCTACAGTGGGTTTAATTGAATCATTGGAATTAGTTCATAAACAAAAGGGTATTCAATTAATTTCCTTATTTGATCATGAAGAAATAGGTTCTAAATCTGCTCAAGGAGCTGATTCAACATTTTTACCAGATATTCTTAAAAGATTAACTGCCATTGATTTCGATGGTAATGGTTCAGGTGATTATTTCCATGAAACAATGGCCAAATCATTCTTATTATCCTCTGATATGGCTCATGGTGTTCATCCAAATTATGAAGATAAATATGAAAAGAAAAACAGACCTCAATTAAATGCTGGTCCAGTTATAAAAGTCAATGCCAATCAAAGATATGCTACTAATTCTCCAGGTATAGTATTATTAAAGAAAGTTGCCGAACAAGTCAAAGTCCCATTACAATTATTTGTGGTTAGAAATGATTCACCATGTGGTTCAACCATTGGGCCAATATTAGCTGCCAAATTAGGTATAAGAACTCTTGATTTAGGTAATCCTCAATTATCCATGCATTCAATTAGAGAAACTGGTGGTACATTTGATGTGGTTAAATTAACAGATTTATTTAAGGGATTCTTTGAACATTATGTAGATATTGATGAAAAAATCTTATGTGATCATCTTTAAATAAAGTACATATAAAGATATATATATATATAGATGAGACTATATAGGAGGAAATACATTTTCTGATTCATATCCTATGACATTACCAGCTGGAAAGTAAGAACATATGATATATGTTCCCCATACTGAATTACAATACTTTGGAGAGCAACCGATAGAAGTAGACCCATTCCAAATAACTTGAGTGAAATGATTATATTCACTTTCAGTTCCATAAGGGAAATTATTACCTTCATCGTACCAAGCTTCCATTGCACCATCTGTAGAATAACCAATAGCCAAGTTTTCACCATAAAGACCACCAGAATGAGTCAAGACACCACTGCAATCATATTTTGAAGCATAAGCTGCTGCATAATCAAATAAAGTATTATTCCAATGAACGTCTGTAGCACCATGAAGGCCTCGTTTGGTGTTGTGTAGGTCTAGCATTTGTTCAGCAAATGTAGTGTTAAGGGAATAAGTACCAGTATATGAATAAATAGCAGCATCGAGACCGGTGGTAGGGTTTGAAGTTTCAACAATAGTTACTACTTCAACTTGAGTAGGATTGAAGCTTGTAGTAGGCTCTGGTTGCACGTAGACTTCAACTATTGCTACTTGTGTGACTATTTGACTTGTCACTCCAAACACAAACCATAACCAGCATAATAAATATACACCCATCTCAAGCTGTTTTATCTATCAGTGATTGTAATCCTAAAAAACTTATCGATAGTTTAGGGACATTCTAGTCATATTTTATACAAAAGTTAAAATTCATTGCAACTTCGCACACTAAAAATTTGCAATCAAAATTGAAACGTTCACTAAACAAAAACATACTACGAGTCACACGATGATATATTATACGAATATTAAATGCCAATATATTAGATATTAATGATTAAAAACTATAGTACATATTACATATTAAAATGCTAAATAAGAAATGAAACGACATGTTTGTCATGAGAAGAAATGAAAAGATATACCGAGGGTGGGGGAGATTGAAAAGGTTGCTTAAAGGAAACTTTCGACAAATCCGTATCTGAATTTTTTCCATCCTTTTAAGCTATCAGCATAATCATTTTCTTCTTGTTCTTCGGGAGTTACGTAATATCTATCGGTATCGAAATCCATATCAGCAGCTCTGATGAATTTATCTTTACCTCTTTTAACAATTAACCACCAGAAAATAAAACATAATGGGAAAATACCTAATTCCAAGTATGATTGGAAGAAATCAGCAGTTTGGAATGGGACAAGAGTTGACCAACCTTGAACTAAAATGATAAATCCACCGAAAATAACCACAAACCATGGACCATAAGGATAAGACCAATTTTTCATTAATAATTCATGAGTTCTACCTTGTTTTTCAAGACCTCTTCTGAATCTTAAACTAACAACACCAATTAACCACCAAGAGATTAAATTTGAAAGACCAACGATACTTTGAATCCAATTCCATAAAGTACCGGCCCCAACGAAGGAAGATGCAAAACATAAACCACCACAGAACCAAGTAAAAATGACAGCAACATAAGGAATACCAAATCTATTTAATTTGGTGAAAATCTTTGGAATATAACCTTGAGTACTTAAATTAAAGGCCAATCTTGAACCAGCGAATAAAGCATGATTACCAGCTGAAAGTAAAGAAGTCATAATAACTGCATTCATAAAACTACCAGCTCCTTTAGCCCCAACCATTTGGAAAACAATGGTGAATGGAGAAGTAGCAACGGTTTTAGTGTTTAAATTTGGGTAATCATAAGGAATATTCATACCAATAAAGAAAGCAGTGAATACATAAAAGATAGCAATTCTCCAGAAAGTAGCTTTAATAGTTTTTGGAATAATACGAGTTGGATTTTTAGTTTCACCAGCGGTTAAAGAAACTGATTCTAAACCACCTAAAGCGAAAGCAGCTGAAACGAATAATGATGAGAAACCAGCAATACCATTTACAAATGGAGCATCACCATAACTCCACCATTTGAACCCAATATATTCATGTTCTGGATTTTTACCAACATTAGCAACAATACTAATAATGAAAAAGATAAAAATAGTAACAACTTTTAATAATGCTAACCAATATTCAGTTTCACCATAAACTCTAACATGAATAACATTAAGGAATAATAAGAAAACCCAAAAGATGATGGAAATAACATACCAATGGAAATCAGTCCAATATTCAAAGATTAATTGAAGAGCAGTTAAATCCCCAGCTACAGAACAAGCATCATTAAACCAATAATTGATAAGGATAGCAAACCCAAGAGAATCACTACCGAATCTCTTGGCATAAGTGGTGAAAGAACCAGAAACAGGATATTGAACTGACATTTCTCCTAAACTTAACATCATAAAGAATACAATTAACCCAATGACAACATAAGCTAAAAGCATTGATAATGGACCTCCAGTAGCTAACATTTTACCAGTCCCTAAATAAAGACCACTACCGATAACCCCAGCAATGGTGATCATATTAATGGTTCTACCTCTTAAAGATCTATTAAGATTTTCAGTTTGAGCAATTTGTCTATCAGTTGAACTAACATCATCATTAGTGACTTTTTCTAAATCATGAGTAAGACTTGATTTTTCCTGGTTAGGACTATCTGAATCAATGTAAGACATTATGACTAGGATAATTGATAAAGTAAACAGATAATTCCTGATAAAAGATATACCTATCGATCTATCTAAGTAAATAAATCAATCATAAAAAGGTTAAAATGGGAGACATAAGTTGGAGGTTTTATACAAACATTTTAAGCTTAAGGTATCCGATTTGCAATCAAAACCAGAAAGCGGGAACAGTAAAAAAAGAAATTCACAGAAAATTTTTTTAGGAGTGTGAACGCCGCGAAATATTTAAGCAGAGCATTCCATTTTTGTTCAAGTTGTAATTGATGAAAGAACCACAGTTTAGTTAAGTTAAGTTTAGCTTAACCTGTTTCGGTTTCGTGAAATTAAGAAATTTAAACAGTTATACAAGTTACCGTAATTGAAATAGACCGTTTTGATAGGCAGTTATTAGTTGTGGCAACTAACTAATTAATTAATTTTAATAGCGGATATGTGCTAAGCATAATAATAATAATAATAATAATAAATATTTTATTAGCGGTACACTATTTTGCTTGTGGCCATTAGCTATAATGAAAAGATATGTCATGGATTAACTCTTGACATCTGCTCATTCGAAATCAATAGTAGAAGTATAAGTAGGATTAGAAATAATTAGTAAGACATCTAAAATGACATAATTACACCAAGCTTCTATATAATTAAGCCAGAAGTAAAAGCCCTGTTAAAGAATTATTTGCAATTAAGTAAATATCGTCTCATCACTTGGTCACACATAGTCAATAGTCAGTAGTTAATGGAACTTGCCGTAATGGGAAATAAGGAGGAGGTTGTTGGTTTCTAAGAAAAAGAATCTATTATTTTTTTGCAATCACATTATTTCACGTGACTCTTTTTGTCATTTTTTTCAGGGCATTTTTCAATTTTGTGGAATTTATGTTTAATTGGCGGCTGATTTTGCTGCATTCGAAGTTATATGGTCGTAAATCAATACTAATCTTGCAATTAGCAGTTGTTAAATAAATTGTGGATCTAATCACTATAGTTTAAACTATATTTAATTGAGACTAAGGGGAATGCACAGTTTATATAGAATTATTCTAATAATGGAAATATGCCGTTTCGATTTGATTTGATTTCTTTTTAGAATTCGTATTGTTTGAAGAATGCTTCTATTTCGTTTCTATATATGGAAGAAGAGTTGAATTCTAATCGTCATCACTTACCCATTCTCTTTAAATGAGTCCTTATCATTAACTTGACTCCATACTTTTTTATTTGGACTTGCTCATCGCTTTTTTTCGTATCTTTAATTTCAATTGTATTAGCGATGCCGGTTCTCATAGTTTTGGTGGTGGTTATGAAGTTAAATTGATTAATTTCACAGTTGTGGACCTCTGCTTCGTAAAAACTCTATCATTATAGCATGACATTTGATTTTATTCCCCAATTCCTAGTTTGAATTACCGCCAAATACCCTCAACTCACAAAATCATTCAATTTCACAATAATTTAATATACGTTTCTCAAAACTAAATGGATAATCCTTTTTTGATTTATGCACTGTTTGGCTAATCTTTTTATTCACTTCATCCACAACTAAGACCAATTCCATTTGCTAGGACTTATCTAATGATCATCAACCTTAAATTAAAATCTCCAAAATTTCTTATTGATGCGAAAAATATTTTATCTAAACTTTTGGTTTATTTATTATTTTATAGTCCTATTTACATTATATTACAACTTGAACTTCATAATCTTCTTCTAACTCAGTGTTTTCTACTAT
Organism: Scheffersomyces coipomensis; assembly: GCF_036884675.1. NCBI lineage: Eukaryota > Fungi > Ascomycota > Pichiomycetes > Serinales > Debaryomycetaceae > Scheffersomyces > Scheffersomyces coipomensis. The sequence continues at coordinate 75,114 of NW_027042898.1, read as the reverse complement.
TCCGTCTAAATCCAACTCTTCATCGTCAAATATCAATTTCGCTTTGTTAATATTAATCAGTTTCTCATCAATATTCTTAATCTTTAAATAATGTAATAATAATTTTCGAATTTGGGTCTTTGGTGATACTTTTATAGATATTCGTTTATTGTCTTTCCCTTTTAATCCAATGGTGAAAAATTCATCTTTCTCTTCATCGTCAATCTCAACCGTCTCAACCAATTCACCATCATCTAAGTCTGCATCTTCATCTTCATCATCTAATACACTACTATATCCAATATTATTAACCTCTTGAATTTCATCTTCTATAAATGATTCAACTTCTTCTTCTATATCAATTGGCACTGTCAATGTTCGTTTATCAAAGTATAATTCAAGCTTATTGACATTCTCCTTCGGTATTAATAAACAATTGATAACAGTGGGATGTACAGTATTGGTTAAAATATCCATAGGAGGTTTAATTCGAAGTGTACTGGGTTTATAAAATGGTTTCATCTCCATCTTACCTTCAACCCAAATTAAACTTGTGTTTTCAAAATCATATGCTTTGATTTGGACTGGAGTAAACCCTGATGATGTAAACTTTGTTTTAAAATATTTTAGAATTGATCTTTGAATTTTTTCAAATTTTTTAATTCCATTCGTCCCAAAATCAGTTGATTCAATAGGATTAAAATCAGTAGGAACATCTAATTTAATAACTACTTTTATCACATATTGTCGTTTCTTTTCATTTTCTTCAGTAAAAGTATATAAATCTTCATTTTCAGGTACTGAAGGTGAAAATGATCGATCTTCTCGAAAAAACTCCAACTCTTTATCTTCTGTCTCATCATCCAATAATAACTCATCTTTCTTGGTATCAGGTTGTTTCTTCTTAAGCGTTTTCTGTAATCGTGATCGAATAGCATCTCTATCAACTATAGCGCTTATCTTCCTCGTAACTTCAACCACATCTTTGTTTGTGTCACTATTACTAGCATTGTTTATTGATGATGTGATTATATCTACATCTGTATCTTCAGATTTATCTCTAATATCAAGCACAGAGTCTTTCAGTATAATTTTATCTTCGAAACTTTCATTTATATCCAGTTGATGATTATGATGATGATGGTGATGATGATTTGATTTATGCTTTGATTTCTTCTTCTTTTTCTTATCACTGGATGAACTTAATGAAAAAAAATCATCTTCCAATCCAAATGATCTCTTCTTATCCCTCGATGGTGAACTTGACAACTGTCCCCGATCGCTACTATCTTCATTAATTGAACTACTCATAGTGATGTAAATTTATTCATGATATGGGCTAATCTTGATGTAATAACTCGTAAAGATATCTGAGTTGATATTTTCAATTTTTTTTGTACTAAAAATAAGATTACAGTTTAAGTCAATTTAATTACAGATTAATTTTCAGATTTACAATTTGAGAAAGGACCTGGAATTTTTTACAGGTTTCAATGTTTTCATTTCTTAAATAGAATCATTAAACCAACCATTGATCTATCCATACATCTATCAGTATCATTTAAATTCATAACAATGGCTCCAGCAGCAACATCAAAGAAAAGTGCGGGTGCAGCTTCATCTTCAAGTTTAGCCAAATCAATCCGAAGTTTATCGTTCAAAGCTAGATTCAGATTTAGTTATGGATATAATAATGATATATATGAATACATTACAAAGTATAGGACAGCTTGGGAGAAATCATTGTTTTATATAGATGAGAAACATACATTAGACCAGATTAAACAAGAAGTCATCGTACCGAAAGAATTGATATCGGTAAATATCAAACAATTACATATTCCAGATGCAAAATTTAAAGGTATAGATAAAAATCAAATTCAAAATACCTTCCAATCAGATTTAGTATTATCATTAAAGAAAGGAAGTACCAATAAACTCCATACTTTGAAAATATCACAACCATTCTCCTTGGATTCTGTTTCTAGAAAGGGGTATCTTTTAAACACAGGTGGTCATATAACATCTACAAAATGGTTATATAGAAAATTAGATGAATCAATTAAAGAACATTATCTTGCTGTATCAATAATCTATGGCCATGATGGTATCGAAAACACAATCAACAATGAAGAATTGTCATTATTCCCTACTCTATCTGATCAAAAGAATATTAAATCAGGTATCCAGATTTGGAAATATAATCTTCAAGATAATAAACTTGAAATGATAAAATTCTACATAACTACCGATATAGGTGCAACAAATAATCTTAATTGGTTACCTATAAACATAGAAGGTGATAAAAAGTCATTGGGAGTATTAGTGGGGAGTTTCACGGATGGGAAAGTACATCTTATAAAAGTTACTACTAATGGACCTCAATTTGCTGAACTTATAAAACCATCATTTTCATATTCTATCCCAGTATCAAGTGGGATTGACATAGTATCTGTAACTACATTTGATTTTATTGGTCATGATAAGATTCTTGTTGGTTTGAGTGATGGTTGTATCGCAGAGTTTATTTTACCTTATTATAAACTTGAATCACAATTTGATGAGAATGATGTATTAGTACCCTCCTTTATATCAAAAGTTGCCAGTAGTGCAATTTCATCATTAGTAACAGCAGAACCAGAACCAGATCATTATGTGATAGTGATCAATTCTCTTGGTATACAATCTCTTGCATTTGAATATCTGAATTCTATTCAAGGACTTATATTACCACTTTCTGCTAAATCAAGCATTACACCAACTTATAATCCAGCCCTTCAAACCCTTATTGGAACTCCAAACCAAGATACTCTTGGATTCAATTTTATAAGAAGTCCTCATGAAGGTTCTAATCTATTAATTAAATTGGATTCATTTATAACATCAACCAAAACTTCAGAAAGATTAGGTCATCCATTAACTTTAACCGGTACATCTGGAGGAGATTTATTTGTGGTTAATCATAGTAGAAAGTTTCTTAATGGAGGTAAACCCAATAATAAGATGATGAAGATTCTCAAACTTTGGAAATTAAGATTAAAGGAAAGTTTAGAACTTTCAGCGGATTATGAATTAATCCCCAGTGAAGAACCTTCTCAATTCCCCGTTGAACCAGCTCAAACTGTTATATCATCAATATCATGGAATGAGAATGCTACAGGGTCTTCATTATATAGCGCAGGTACGTTATCTGGTCTTTTAATCGTTGAAAGATTAGATCCCGAAGCGTAAATGGTTTTATTTATGTACATGTATATGACTCTATATAAATTAATATTTAGGAATTTTTGGATCAATTTGATCACTCCATTGATTTAATCCACCAATAACATCTTTAACTGTAGGAAACTTAAACTCTTCGATTAATTTCTTTGCGGCTAATTGTGAATCATTACCATACCGACAAATAACATAAACTTCATCTAATTCCTTATTGAAATCAGAAGGTAAATAATCATCTATGCTATCTAATTTTTTAAATATTGGATCCCATTGAATATTTATTGAGTTTGGTAGTTTGGTGATTTGAAATTGTTCTTTAGGACGAACATCTATAAGGATTGGATTTTTGATATCATGTAATTGTTTAACATTTATTCTGTATTTAGCATCCAATACATTTGGATCAAACTTTCCACAGAAGGCAGCATAATTGATAGCATTACTTTCAATGGTGGATTGATCTATTTGAGGCGAATCACCGCAAACCCCACAATCTGGTTTTCTATTTCTCATTTTAAACTGTCTTATTTGTTGATGAGGATAACCAGTATATTGAGCAAGGAAAGGTTTAAAATTATCCTTGGTATAATAGTCAGTCAAAACTTTTATAGTCTCGATGGCCATAGTTAAACCAACTAATCCAATAGCTGGACCAATAACACCACCATCAGAACAAGATGTAACGGATTCTGGAGCTGGAGGCTTTGGATAAAAACATCTATAACATGGACCGAAATTTTCAAAATTTAATATTGAAAGTTGACCATCTGATTTTAACCCAGACCCACTGACTATAGTCTTACCACATAATACTGATACATCGTTGATTAAATATCTTGCTGCTGGAGCATCAGTACAATCAAGGACTAAATCATATTTTGAGATGATTTCAAATGCATTATCATTAGAAAGTCTGAAGGGATAAGTTTCCACTGTGACATGAGGATTTAATCGAGATATGTATTTCTTAGCTGAATCACATTTATACATTCCTACATTATCAGTAGTATGCAATACTTGTCTGTGTAAGTTACTTATATCAACTATATCATCATCGATGATACCTATTTTCCCAATCCCAGCTGCTGATAAATAAAGAAGGGCAGGACATCCTAACCCACCAGCACCTACCACAAGAATACTTGATTTCTTCAATTTGATCTGGGAAGGTAATGATCCGAATTCTGTCACTATCATTTGTCTACCATATCTTTTATATTCATCTAATGAAAAGTACTCATCTACTTTTGGGTATAATGTTTGGCTATCTGATGAGACGTGTGATGGCTTGCTGACTTGTTTTAATTTTTCATTTTCAAGCTCTAACTCCTTTATCCTTGATAGGAGTTCATCATAAGAAGGCTTTGACATGATTTAAACTTGATATCTTTGTATAATTATAACTTCTTTTAAAAAGGAAGACGGGCTTTGTAATTTAGAGTTATAAATTTTTTTTAGCAGTACATCATATGAGAGCATCGTACAGTTTTTTTTTGCAATGTGGAGTTGCACGGTATAATTCTTGATACGATAGTTTATAATTTAAGTTAATTTATATTATGATATACTGATTTTATACATTAAGAGGGTTTAAACTAGTTTAATAGACATGGGATATTTATGAAAAACTCGAGAAAAGCAAGTTTGATACCAGACTAAGTACTAACTTATCTCTAAAAAGATTTATTATATATGGGATTTTTCGTTCATTTACTTAGTTACTTTTTTCTTAAACAGACAGTTGTTATATGGTTGATTAAACAATCTTTTGTTTAACGAAGAAGCTCTTCAAGTGACGTAATTGATATACACAAGTACCGACTAAGACAACTAATTGAACAATGGTCCATTTAACCACTCTTGAATTGGTGTTTTCAGATTGATCTCTAAAGATAGCTTCTCTTTCTCTCATATGTTCTTGTTCCCAATGGATTTCTTGTAATTTTTTGTTTAAGGATTGAACTTGAAGAGTTAATGAATCAATCTTTTTGGTAGATTTTGAATCAACATAATCATGAGCAGAACCAAGAGCAACATCAAAGAAAATTCTATGATTTTTACCACGAGAACCATCAGAATAAACTGGAGTTAAACAGAATTTATGTTCACCTGAATCTAATGAAGTGAAAGTGAATTCACCACTTGGTGATGATTTTTGAGAAACAACTCTATGATCATTATCAAAAGTTTCCTATAATAATATTAGTTAGTACCAATACATTCAACACATAAACATAATCATAAAACATTAATGGATACATACGTCAACAGTGATTTGAACTCTTAAGTTGGAATTACGATCAAATTCACCATTATGATCATTCTTTTCATAAGCATCGATTCTACCAACAACTAAAGTATCTTCCGGTAATTCTTCAAAGAAACATCTGGTTTCACCAGTGTTCAAGTAGAAATGTAAAGCATTACTCAACTGAGCAAATATCAATACCAATGCAATTATCTTACTAGTGACTGAATTCAACATCTTGTATTTATATATGGAGTTACCTTAAACAATCAATAGTCCCTTGTTGGTTTAGTTCGTACCTTTTGATTCAAACTTGTTTTTGTTATTTCGTGTCTTGATTTCGATTTTTTTTTTCACAGTTCGAGTCGTGCGAAAGTTCATAAATTTGGGTGAGTCTCCTTTTATAACGCGTTTGGGGTATACAGTGAGACAACTTTAATTTTTGCAATCCTTCTGTAGAAGAATTGTGTATGGTATCTATTAATCTAAATGCTGATATGTATGTACATGTATATGCTAATAGGGTTATTTACTTTCCTGTTTTTCTCTTACTGACGATTTTCTTCTTGATATGTTTTTTCATTTTGGTTTTCCTCTTCTCTTGCTTGGCTAATTTTGCAGCCTCCTTTCTAGCTTTCTTTTCATCTTTATCTTCAAACTTCTTACCTCTTGGAATACCATCTTCCTTTTCAACCCATTCTTTATCGTCGTCAGTTTCTTCACTATCGTCGTCATCATCGTCGTCCTCATCGCTATCTTCATCTTCATCGTCATCTTCACTTTCACTGTCATTGTCGACATCATCATCATTCTCACCTTTATCATCGACTAATTGTTTTAATGTATCAACTTTACCTTCGGAAAACTTTTCAAAATCTCTTTCTTCTAAATTATTCAATGATCTAACTAAATGAATTGATCTGAAGATTTCATCTTCAACTTCATCATCATTTTCAGTCTTTAAAGGTAATTTTTCTAAATAAGCTCCTAATTCTTCATCACTATTATCCTTAAGCCCTAATAATTCACCTTCATCTATAATATATTTGAATAATAATCTCTCTGGATATACATTAATCTTCTTTCTGGAGAAGAAATCATTAACGTTTTTAATATCCATTCTTAAGAAATCAAGGGCCATAGGATGATCAGGTTCAACTGATTGAGATACATCAATGATATATAATTTATCTTTATGAACAATTGAATTATATTCACTTAAATCAGCATGGACTAATTTACAATCTTGATACATTCTTCTCATATAAAATAACATTTGTTGATAATAATGAACGATTTCATCTACATCTTTAAATGGATGATCTCTTAATTTTGGCGATGGTTGACCTTTTCCCTTGGTTAAATATTCCATTACTAACACATGTGATCTTAATTCTATTGGTTCAGGACATGGGATTCCATTGGTATATAGTCTCTTTAAATTTCTAAATTCCTTTTCTGCCCATACTTTAACCATTTTTCTAGGATTACTTTGATTCTTTGAATTTCTAAATCTGAATTCTCCATCAACATATCTTTCTCTATCTTTGAATACTAAAATCGATGTTTTATAAATCTTGACGGCATATTCTCGAGTGGTAATTTCAGGATCTTCATGATCTCCATGATATACATTAGCTTCCTTACCTGTACTTATACATCCATTAATTCTAGAAATAATATTTTTGTTGAAGATTTTAGCTAAAAAGGCCATAGTTCTAGGATCAAGTACTTGTTCAACAGTAGCTCTATTGGCTCTATCCTTAGTCACTTTAGGACCTTTCTTTATAGGATCTGTTTTAATCTTATCAGCATATTTCTTAACAATCTCTGCTCTATCAATTAAAGTCTTAGGTTGAACATTACCATTTTCATTATTATTAGTTTCATTATCTGAATCTGAGTCTGTATCAGAAGATGACAAATCTAGGTTGGCAGTATTATCTATGATATCTTCTTTGGACATTCTATATCCTTCAAATTGTGGTCTGATCAAATAGTATATATCTATAGTAGTTATTTTGGTTTAATGAAATAATTTTTTTTTAAATATGATGCCTTGGTTTATATACAGGATATTTATTCATAGTATAACAATATTATAATGAATAACACAATTAATTAAGTCAATTATCTTAGTAAACCTTAGTTAAGATAGTTGACAATATCTTAAAGAAAAGATGACAGTATTCAGTTAGACAAACCAATTGAATAATTACAGTTGGAGTAATTATAGAGTAATTTGTGTTAAATCACTATACAAAATTTACCCTCACTCATTTTTTATTTGAGTGATGATCGCTCTTCAGTAAATTTCCAAAAACAATTTGATCTGTGGGAATATATACTACGCCAACCCTTTGATAACCCCCCAAGACATTGGTACAATTATAGAACAGATAGATACAACATGGCTTTATCAACATCATTGAATAGAATACTACCACAAGTATGTACACGTTGGGATTAAACAGGGATTTACCTTGTGGTTGTGATCGATATAGGGGCTCATTACTAACATAAACAAACTATAGAGATTCATGGGTGTAATACCTCTTTTCATTGGGATTGAAATAATATTGGGCATTGCTATCTTAAACAAAGCAGGTGGGATCTATGGTATCTTATCCATCTTCACCGGCCATCCTATTAACTTCTGGCAATGGTTATACAATGTGCTTTCTATTTTCACTTTACCATTTTATATTTCAGCATTAATCAATTTAAAAACAAGACCAAAGAATGCTAGAAAGATGTCATTAGCATCTATCATATATACAATCGATACCATTATTGGACTTTTGTATACCATTTATTTCATCTATTTCTGGTTCAGTCTGGAAGATGTTAAATCAAACTCACTTGATTATGCTAAGCGTGCTGTTGGAAATGATTATGCAGCTGATCAAGATTATGGATTACCAGTTACTACTACTAGTAAAACAACAACTCCAGACTTATCCTCCCAATCAGCATCTTTAGTAAGAGAATTATATGTTACATTCGCTACTACTATAGCTATCACTGCTATTAGAATATACTTCAATTTAGTATTTGTTTCTTTCACCAAAGCATTATTAAAACAAGATCTTAGTGATAGAAAATACAATGAAAGACTCACCGGTGATGACGATGATGAAGTTGAGATTTTAGGTGCTACTGGAATCTTAGCTGGTGTTCATAGATTTATCTATGATTTAGAAAGAAGATCAAAGGATTACTTAAATGTTCTCTTTAATTAACACTTTTAAACTTACCATGTTGACATAATTTATAAACCAAAATACCATAAAAGTATTCTCATGTCATACCTAATAATATCTCTACTAATAACCCATATCTTTATATATAATCTAATTAATCTTAATAAAATCTCCCCCCCCCCCCCCTCCACTTTATAAAAAGTTTCTGTACGGCACTTCTATTTTGGATTCTCACTCACAACCAAAAAATGATCTGGTTACCTTCTTTACAAATTTAAAATCCTCTATTTCCTTTGCCATCCAATGTCATCAATCATTACTTAAGATAAAACATCATGGGTCAAGCTACAAGTGGTCTAACTGGTTCTAGTAGTCAGATTCTAGAATCATTCACCAAGAGTGAATGTAAGGAATTATTCAATGCTCGATGTGTGCTATTGTTCAGACCTATTGAGTTGCAAACCATTGCCTCAAAATTAAATATCACCAATATTAAAGAAAAGAACATCATAACTACCAGTGACCTTGCTTATCTTTGTCAATTATCAAATGATAAGAATGAAGATAATTCAAGTGTAAGTCCTCAATTCAAATGTGTGTTGAATCTTTTATATAACTCATTTCAAGTTATAGGGAAATTCCCCTTTATTCAAGATTATGAAATAGGTAAGATGAATGGTTTATCGATTGAGGAATTGTTAGTGGCATGCATATTCCATAGTGGAAGATATAAGAAAATATTCAATAAAGAGTTTGATTATGTTAAACTTTTGTTTATTTCATTGGCTTTAGGAGATAGTGAAGAAGAACCCACCCCTATAACGAAACCAGAATATATAGAGAATGTCATCCCACCAGGTGAATTAGAACCTTATAGTTTGGAATTACACGATCCATTCCTTGATGATGATCCTATTAATGTCAGAACTAGAAAAATCAAGTGGGATACTTTCAAATTGATTGATAATTTTGATGATGTGGATGTGGAATCATTATCTATAAATGCTCATAGTTTACTTGAATTGATAACGTTATTCCTAATTATTAACTCCATTCCAAAGATGAATCATGATAAGATGTATGATCAATTGAACGAAGGTATCAGAGAGAGGTGGCAAGAGTTTGAGAATAATGCTTTATTCTTATTAAGATATTTCAAATTAAATATTACGAATCAAAATGTTAAAACTGAAACTATAAATTTCATTGAATTCAAACATACCATTGATAATCTCTTACCAAAATTCTTTAATGAAGGGTTTACTATGTTATTCAAATATGGATTCCTTTCTTCATTAATATCGCAGAGAAGTAGAAAGAACTCTACTTCAAATAAGGAAAATGAGGAAGAAGAAGAAGCACCTCCAGAAACAACAAAATCAAAGAAATCTATATCGGCCAAATTTGTTGAAACTAGACTTGTCAACTTACCCTCCTTATCATTAATTGGTACAATTTTGACTAATCTAGGATCTAATATCAATATTTCTAATAAAAATCTAGTCAAATTATACGCTGGGTCAGAATCAGGATTCTCAATAAGATCATTAGAACTGAAAATATTCAAATGGCAAGCTCCAACTTTACTTATTGTCAGTGGCAAACGATTAAAAAACAAAACTATCACCAGTAATATGAGATATCAACAATTTAAATCTGAATATCCTCAATTTTTCCGATCTCTGGAAAATTCGTTAAAGGATTGGCAAACTGAAAATGATAAGATCACTTATGGTGTATTAATCTATCAACCTTGGAGAAATTCGAATAAGAGGAATTTTGGCGATGAACAAAGTATTATTTTCTCTATTCAACCTCGAGTAGATGTTTACAAAAGTACTCATAATGCAATTTTAAAGGGAGAACTGGTTTATTTCAATAATCTTGGTTTAGGATTAGGATTTGGTAATAATCAACCCGTTAATAAAAATGGAGTCAAGAAATTCTTACCAGGAGAAGTCTCTCTTACAATTGAAGCAAATTTAGAATTCGCAGTATTCAGACATGTTTCAACTCTGTCAGCTCATGCAGTTAGTTATTTCCAGAAATCAACTCAAGAACAAATTGAATTAACTGATTTCGAAGATCGATTTATGATTACTGATTTAGAAGTGTGGGGGGTTGGATCAACTAAAGAATTAGAAGAACAACGGAAACAATGGCAATGGGAAGAAAAACAAGCGGAAGCAAGACAAAGTGTTAATCTTAGAAGTCTTGGAGAGGAAAGAGCATTCTTGGAAATGGTAGGGTTAGTAGGTAATCATAATGCTAATGGTGGTTCAGTTTAAGTAGGAAATCAAATATACATATATTTAATGGCATATTTTATAGTGCGCGATGGGAAAGATGAGCCGCATCGAATTTTTTTTTATTTTTATTCTGTGAATAATTTTTTTATTTTTGATTAGTATGTAAAGTTTGTAAATCATTTATTTACTTTGAAAACGTCTACAAGATTACACAGATTATTATGGCTAAAGGGGATAAGAAAGGGTCAAATAATGCTGATTCGCGTAATGAACCAGTTACAAAAGATAGTAGATTTAAATCGGTGCATAATGATCCAAGATTCAATTTACCAAACTTGAAGAATTTTAAAATCAAAGTTGATGAACGTTTCAGTAGAAAAGAATTAAAGAAATTGAATGCTGGTGCTACTGGTAAACATGTCAAGATAGATAGATATGGTAGAAAATTAAAGGATGAAGACTCCACTAAGGCTCTTGAAAAGTTTTATGAACATGAGGAAGATGAAGAAGAAGAAGTTGATGAGAAAGAAATAGAGGAATCAGACGATGATGATGATGAAGAGGAAGAGGAATCAGATGAATCCGAAGTTGAAGATGTAGAGGCTATACTTGATAGAGCTAGAGGAGAAGGTATTGCTTCTGCATCCGAAGATGAAGCATCTAGTGAATCAGAATCAGATTCAGATTCAGACTCCGAAGATGAAGTCGAACTTGATGAAGATTCAGAAATAGAAGTCGAAGAAGGAAAACCAGAAGAAGGTGAACCATCATCCGGTTTCGCTGTCGTTAATATGGATTGGGATAACCTTAAGGCAGTAGATTTAATGGCTACATTTGTTTCTTTCGTTCCAGCAGGAGGATCTATAAAATCAATCACTATTTATCCATCAGAATTTGGTAAAGAACAAATGCAAAAAGAAGAAATAGAAGGTCCACCAAGAGATCTTTTCAAGTCCAAGAAAAAGAAAGTTGAATCAGATTCAGATTCTGATGATGATGAAATTGATGTCAATAATAAAGATGATTTAGAAAGAGCTGCAAGAAAATTATACGAAGAAGATGATGGCGAAGAAGATTATGATAGTAAAGCTTTACGTCGTTATCAATTACAAAGATTAAGATATTACTACGCAGTAGTGAAATGTGATTCCGTTAGTACTGCCAAAAAGATTTATGATAATTGTGATGGTACAGAATATGAATCAACTGCCAATATATTTGATTTAAGATATATACCTGAAGATATGGAATTTGATGAATCAGAAGCAAAGGATATATGTACCAAAGTGTCATCAAGTTATAAACCAGATTCTACTTTTGTAACGGATGCTTTACAACATTCAAAAGTGAAATTAACTTGGGATGAAACTCCAAAAGATAGATTAACATTATCATCAAGACCATTATCCCAAAAAGAAATCGATGAAATGGATTTCAAAGCATATCTTGCATCTGATTCTGATGGAAGTGATGCCGAAGATTCAAGTTTGAAAGATAAATATAAGAATTTATTAGGAGGTAGTTTCGGATCATTTGGTAAAAAAGGAAGTAAAGATGATGAAGACGATGAAGACGATATTGACATGGAAATTACTTTTGCTCCTGGTTTAAAGAACGAAGAAGAAAAGAAACCAGAACCAGAACAAGAAAAAGACGAGTCTACAATTGATTCCTATAAACGTAAAGAAAAGGAACGTAGAAAGAGAAGACTTGCCAAGTTGAAAGAAACCCAACAGGCTGAAAAGGAAAAGAAGAATGAAGAAAATGGTGTTGATTCTAAAGCTAAAGATAAGAAGAATAAAAACAAGAATAAAAAGCATAATATTGTTGATGAAAAATCAAAGGCTGAATTAGAGTTATTAATGATGGATGATGAATCCAAAGAAGAACATTTCAATATGAAAGATGTTATTAAAGCCGAAAAGCAAAAATCAAAGAAGAATAAGAAAGGTAGAAAGAATATCGATACAGAATTAACCCAAGATAAATTCGAGGCCGATTTGAATGATCCTCGTTTCAATGAAATATTTGAAAATCACGATTATGCCATTGATCCAACAAATAGTGAGTTTAAGAAGACTGAAACTATGAAAAAGATTTTAAACGAACGTTCTAAAAGAAATCGTGATGAAACAAATAATAAAGATAACAGACAAAATAAAAAACATCACAAAAATAATCAAAACTCTAATAATAAAAATGGCGGTAATGATGAAGTTGGTTCATTAGTTAATAAAATTAAACTGAAATATAGAAAATAAGTATAGTGTATTATAGAATTTTACTTTTAATTAATTGCATTAAATATATAAACATGATAGGTTAGATATTACATCTATTATATGCATAGAATTACTTCAATGACAAAACAGGGCAAAAGTTTTTTTTGCACCTTCTTCAAAAGCGCTTCGCTGCAAGTTTATGCTGCCCTAAAAGTATAGGGAGGGACCAACTATTTAAACATCACCTTGCAACTACCTTTATAAAATTTTCAATTATTCTGCTAATATTATGTAGGGGTAATTTCAAGAATAATGTAGTAGTGGGTTGTCACGATCACTAAGCTTGAAAAATGTATAAAAATTGGAAGATGTTCGAAAGCTTTTGGTTCCTAGTTTGATTTGAAACCAATTAAAGATTCAAATCAAGATGTCTGGCATTCAAGCTTTGATCTCAAAGTTCGAGACAAATCAACTGGGGTTCGAATCAGCCACCATTGCTCCTGTTCCAAAAAGGGTTTCAAGACTCTTTATATCTCCAAATCCTAACATTAGCAATTATATTCAGAAATCAAATGTGGAAGAATATCCAATTAAGAAATCAACTGCAGCTATACTTAAAGATCCACAATCTAAAAATTTGGATCAAGCCCTTGGAAGAAGTAAGAAAGTGGCTTCTGCTGAAAAATTCTCTACTTTTGATTTAAGAAATAACGAACCAGGTATTTCCAGCAAGAGAACTTCAAAGAGTTCAATTTCTTCTAGTGCCATTGACAAAGAAACTCTCACTGGATTCAGAATTCTTCTGCCACTACCAACTAGGTCCAAGATTTTTGAATCGAATTCAGCTGAAGCTTTCAAGACATCCAAACCAGATAACAGATTAGAGTCAGAAAAGAAGTCCAGTATAGATCCAGTCGATTCCACAGATAACGTTAAAACTGACACTTCCAATATCTCTGCTCCCAGAACTGAAAGTCCTAGTAAAGAACTGAGCAAATCATTGAAAAGTGGAAGTAATCAACCAGTTAGACACAATGTTACTCTTCCACTTGATAGTATTGATTCGCCTTCTCTCTCACAATCACAATCACCAGTCAGTTCCATTAAAGAACTTGATAGGTTATCCAAAGAAATTGATTCATATATGAAGAGTCCTGAAATGAGTAGTGCTGAATTAGCTATAATTAAGTCACAGCCGGTGAAAATGGTTACGAGGTCACCTATTAGATCTACAAAAGAATCAGATAGAGATAGTCCTGAAATGGTCAATTATGAGGATTTACCTGATAGAAGTAGCAAAAGAAATCGAATTTTTGAAATTCCTAAAAAGCTGGAGAAGAGGAAAAGTTCAAGTACTACAGTTGGATCTTCGTCGTTAGAAACAAATCCAACCACACTTAACAATATTATTACCACTAACTTGATTTCTACTCCAAATGCATCACCGCACGAGAGAGACAACGATCTCTTTGAAAATAGCTCTCGCAGATTCAGTACTCCTATGACACCACCAATTGAAATCGGTACCGCTAAAAGAACAGTTATTAACAGACCTATTCCAGAACTTTCAGAAGGATCTAATAACAATGAACCAGAATTAGAAGCTACACAATTGTTATTATCACCTATAGTATTTCCTAACGAAACTAGTACTCCTAAGAAAGTGGGTGCGAAAACGGTTGCTGAATTTGAGAATTATGATAAAGAAGAAGTACCATCTCCTAATCCTAATATGAAATATATTACCAAGATTGAACAAACTTTAGATAATTTACAAGATGAATCAGATTTACAAAAACTGAAGGAGGATCAAAATCCAACTTCGAAATTTAATAAAAAGTTTGGCAGTTTAAAGAAATTATTTGTGAAGAAAAGTTCAATTACACCACCTAGGATGATTGTTGACAGTACTCCATCATCTATCAAATCTCCTGTCCAAAGACAAGCTCTTGAGTCTCCACTTAGTACAGCAGCTGATGAAGATGTTTTTCATGATGCTAGTGATTCTGGGTTTGATAATTCTAAACTTTTGATTCCCAATTTGAATTATCAAATCTCAGATAGTCCTTCAAGTTATATCCCTACTAGACCAGCACCATCTCCAACAAGAAGTAAAACAAAAGTAACTAATAGAGTTGGAACTATTAAAAGAGTGGAACAAGTAGTTGTCACTAAACGAACTTCAAAAAATCCACCTCCAAATAAAGAACTACCACCTTTACCTGTGACACCAATTGGAAGCAAGCCCACTACTTTGGAACCAAAAATGATTGCGAAAAATCCGACTTCATCTCAGCAAAGACAACCACTAGCACAACCACCACAACAAAGTTCTGGTTCCATGAAGAGAATGAAGAGAGATAGTTTATTTCAAAGAGAAGAAACTATTCAAGCTATTGAAGAAAGTTACAACAAGAATAGAAATAGCGAAGTTTCATCAGATGAAGGTTACTTCCGTACCCCACATACATATAGAATCTTCCTAAGCAAAGTTGATAATAAGATCACTGCTACAAGTTTAAACACCAAGAGGAATAGTATTGATGTTGCTACTCAAACTGGAGAAGAAGTTACACAATCAGAAACCCCCATTGGTCCAAAGCGTCAATCCTTAAATAGAAAAAGCCAAGTCCAAACCAAGACCACCGTTTCAGGAAGGTCACAAACGCCTATTGAGCCAAGAGTTGAGAATCAATATTGGAAACAATTTATGAATCAAGATAATTTCATTAATTATTTTGAAAAATTTGTCGATGAATCCTTCACTTACATCAAGCCTAAATAAATAAATTTTATTCATATATATAAAACTCTGTATGTATTAAATATATCAAGCTTCTATTATTGTTATTATTACTATACAATGACTATATACCGTAAAAATTAAAAGATGGCTCCAGAAATAATAATAAAAAAAGGTAAAGGTGGTGCCTAAGTCAAACAAGATTACCACAAGAAAGAAAGAAAATAAACAATAAATAAGTAAAACTATGCAGCCCAATTCGTGACAATTATGATACTAAAGTAACAAGTAAAAGCAAGCGACTGAATGAATGATAGAAAACTAGTATAGATAAATAATATTTCTTGTCAATAGTTCAACCCAAGCAAACAACCTCCTATAATCCCCGAGCAATAATATGAAGAATGAAAAAAAAAAAAGAATCTATTAAACAAAATTATTATTAAATGTCTTATTATTTGTATTGTTGTTATTGTTGCCTGTAGTTCCTGAACTTAAGATATCTGAAAAGTAATCTTCAGTATTAAAAGTAGTATTATTATTGAAATTATTTGCCGGATTTATATTGGAAAAATCACCAAGATTAGTATTATTTAAATCAGTAAGTTGATTCAATATTGGTTGATTATAATCATTGGTTATATTAAAGTTATTATTATTATAGTTAGGATTAATATTGGTTGATCTTGGATTTTGATTTATTCTACCTGTAGATATTTGATTTTCTAATTCCAATATTCTAGAATTAATTAAATTGAGTTCTTGTTCTTGTTGACTTAAAACATATTTCAAATGTTTAACATAATCTACTGATTTAGTTAATACTGCAACTTTATTAGGTTTGGTTTCTTTAACTTTGATTGAACTTAATAAATCATTAATTTCTTTTGAATTTAAATCGGAATTCTTTTGTAATTCTTGAACTGCAATTAATTGAGGATTTAAAAGTGAAGGTGGAACTTTTGATCTTAAATTATCTATACTTTGTTTAATTAATTCTCTTCTTCTTCTTTCAACTTCATTATGAAATAGTTTTCTTCTTTGAGTTTTTTCTTCTTTAGTTAATTGTTTAGTTGGAGTTGGGTCAAGTAAAGCTCTTGAATTTGATGGAACTGAAGTACTTAATTGTGAACTTGAAGGTAATGGAGATAAAGTATCATTATTATTATTACTTGAAGTTTTATTTTTATTAGAACGCATATGACTATTGATTGGAATACTTGTACTAAATTCAGCTTGAGGAACATAAGGAATGGAACTAAGAGGAAATTGAGGGGGAGAATTTAAGAAATTAGCTTGATTAGGAGATGCTAAATCATTTGAATCAAAGTTTGAAAGACGTAAATTTTGATTTTGTTGAGGTGATAAATATGATGTAGATAAGATGTTTGATTCTGGTGGAGCATTTGATTCAGGAATTGAACCTAAACGAGGTGAAAAATATTGAGGATCTAAAAAGCTAGTACCTTCATTTGGAGGTGATATTAGTTCATCTAAACCAGCTTGATTATTATTGGGGAAATGTATTTGTTGTTGAATATTGATGGTTGGAGGTAAACCAGGTGATAAAGCTTGATTACTAATACTCTTACGATTATCATTACCAGTACCATAAGTATCAAAGAATGGTTCATTTGTGAAAGAATTAGAACCACTACCAATTGTAGCATCAAAACTTGAAGTATTTGTATTCATATTGAAATTGGCAGGATTAAGATTATTGGAGATGGTAATATCATTGAAGTTATTAAAATTTGAGTTAGAAGGACTTAAATAATTTCCATCAAGAGTATTTTGATTTGATAAAGTATCAAATGCGTTATAAGTATCATTGGAAAAATTATTGGGATTCAAGTTATTGGTATTGATAGTTTTAACATCGTTAAAGTTTGTATTATCAAAGTTTTCATAATCAAGATCAAAGTCAAACCCAGTAGAATCCAGGTTGGTGTTGCCGTTATTATTATTATTATTATTATTATTATTTTGACTTGAATTGAAAGCATTATAATTATTATTAGGAGTAGTTGTGCTACTTGTACTCTGAGTTGAATTATAGTCTAAGGGACTTTCTCTTAAGAATTCCTCCATTATTAGTAATGATGATATATGTAGCAATCAAACGATAGTATATGATTTCGATTGATGATGATGATGATGATTGATAAACCTATATATCAAATACTGATTAATTAACACGGATGAATAGGATTTTTAAGCCTAGCTAGTTCTGTAGTTAGCAAAAGGGATAGCTGTCAAATAAGGGAATGATACAGTCAATATGACCAAAGCTCAATGGAAGGATTGATTGATTGATTGATTGATTGATTGATTGAATGATTAATCGATGAGTTTGAAGTTGTGGATTCAAAATGGCAACCGCTGTTTCTGTTTTTTTTATTTGTGTACCTCTGGTTAATTTTAAATTTTGGTTCTGATTGTGAACAAAACCAGTAAAAAATATGAGAAATTAATTTATTTACAGTTTAAAGGGAATTTACAGGTTGGAGCCAATTCCTTACAAGGAAACTACAGATAAAAAAAAAAGGAAACTTTCAATTTTGTGTTAAAACGCTAATCTGTATAATTTTTAGTTAGTTATGCGGCAAGACTGTTACAGAAAGAGGGGGCAAAAGATAGCGAGGGAGAAGGACCAAAATAAGTTACCCGGAATAATAATTCAATTATGGGGTCGTCTGTTTATATGAAATATATATACAGTATCAATAAGTATGATTTGAAACTACATTTCATTACATTGAAATGTAAGTTGGATCAGACATAGTAATTAATGAATTTGAATTACTTATATGGTAATTATAAATTATATAGAAATTATATTCCGTTAACTACTGCGGTATGGCTGTTTAAACCGTTTGGATATAAGGAAGAGTGACTAGATAAGGAGGTTCCGTGCTAGCAAGAAAGATATAACCTTCTGTACAAGTGTTGCACGTAATAGCATAGTCCACATATTGCGTAATAGCCTTACAAACACAAGCGGAACATTTAGTGCTTGTCTGCCAATCTGGATATTCTTGCAGAATACATCCAATCAATGTTTGACCATCATTTTCACGTTGGGAGACTATACCTTCAGGTATACAAATTTGAGCTGTGTCTCGTCTCTAATATTAATATCTTTACTCCATATATTAAAGTGACGATTCACTTATCCGAAAATTGAAAAGAAATGATACGAAAGCTAGTATTATTAGCATAGGAATGAAAATTTTGTCCTTCGTATTCTGTCCGTTTAAGTGATTAACAGTTCCACTATGGTTCTAAAGAAATATAAGGTTACCATTTTTTATGTATATGTATATTTTCCTTATAAAATCTTGAGTGTACGAAAAAAAATACACATTCCGAAATTTGCAAATGTTCTGAGCCCTGAGCGATATGCTACATGCACAAGGATTAAGATTCTTTTCCTTTAGCCTTTTCTTTTTTACCCCGAATTAAATTTTAGGTACAAAATAATACAATAATTCACCAGACAGACAATTGTTCATCGGCAGTCTTTAAATAGATACATGAATTTGTTGAATTTTATGCTTAACTGGCTTGTCTTGCAAGTTTAATCGACCTGCATATCTGCAAAAGTAGTAACGCTAGGGTATATGTTTGATGCCAGAATTTCAAACTAAGTCTTCAAATTACATTCTACAAGAACACAACAAACAGAAGAGATATTTCTTAATTCACAAATGGACTTTGGCCCATTTCATTAAGACATAAGAGTTTCTACTTTTTGTATCTACCTTATTAGAAATTTCACTAATAAATCGAGCTTGATTCAAAACGAATTATTAGAGTAATATTAGTAAATAGACTACCGGAATTGCATTTTTATCATACAAGAAACAGGAATATATGTTAAGTAAGTCATCCGTGGGTATTATATGAGTGAAGCTAAGATTTCCTTTCATATAAAACAAGCAGCTACGGTACAGAGATCCGCATCTGCAGCATACTAAATTGGAAATTACAAATAGCAACCACAAAAAAGTATATCAATGAAAATAATAATAATTAATAATGTTGGATTAATGGTATAAATATGCAAGTTGCTCAAATAAAGCTTAAACAATCTAAAAAATTAACTAAATACGTTACAAAAATATACCAGGAGATGCTTTGCTATTTCATGGATATTACTGTATTATTTTAATTTTAATCATTTATGTTATTTCAATCATATCCTTCTAGTATACAGTTTACCCATTTGATATCATTTACCCCAATAATTAAGAGATTTGTAAAGTTTTCTTTAATGAGTCCAAATTCTCTTTCTCTCATAGCCAGTGTGCTGCGAGAAATGGTGTATAACAATACCTACCTATTTTAAACAAAAATAAGTAGAGTAATAAGTCTTGCACCCACTAAAGAAACGTACTTACATTTTGAAGTAAACAAGAAACATAGTTCGGGCTCGATCGATTTAATCATTTCGCAAAAGAAAAGAACTGGAATTAAGTAAGAATCCGACTACGATAAAGAATCGATCACATCTACTTAAAATCTTATTTAACTAATTTAGTATATCTTCATAAGTCCACAATTCAATCAACCAATTAGTTGATACATCTTTTCCCCGGTGATCAGTTCATAATTATGTTTATGAAACTCGTTAAATCTACATTTCTCAGAGGTAATGTATTTATTGCCACTGGTAGAGGAAAGGTTGTTTTAATCGTTGACGTTATAGTGACTGCAACTACTAGTAATTGTGAGATGAGATATTACTTAATCATTACACATTAAGAGAGTGACTTAATAAGATTTATTTTAATCTGAAGAATTTATTGAATTCGGCTTTGATCCTCCAAAAGGCATTTTAGTATATGTGTGACAACCCCTTCTGTGCCAGAGCTGTCAATAGAAGTGATAAATAAGCTTGATGGTTTACAAACACTTAACAAATAGCCAAGTGTTAGTCTCACCCTGCTCATTCAATATCAGGCATTTTAAATAATGACTATATTTGGTGTCATGTTATCATTTGTGGTTGCATCAATTATTGCTGATAAAGTTGGTACAAAATTCGAGTACTATTGTTGGAGATATTTTACAGGGTGTTTCAACCAATTTAACATTGTCAACTCGGTAATGGTTATTGGTTTTAGTTCCGGTATTATTACTGTCGATTTCATTGATTTATGAAGTAAGCAATCCAAGATCAACTACTGTTACCATGCATATTTTAGTATCTAAATATCTTGGTGTTATCATTGCTGTGTTGGTCACATTTCGTACAAGTGATCCTTGCAACTTATAATGTTGCAAAATTGCATCATGGTTTCAAGAAGCTTTGACAAGTTGTTTGATTATGGATAGTTCAAGAATAGTCAAGATATTTCTTTTAATTCTACACCAGAAAGATTATTGTTCTTCGTATTATTTAGACTATTCTTTCAGTCAAAAATCAACAAGGGAATTTTCTCATTAGGTAAAGAGAAATTCGCCATAATTTTCCTTGATTGAGCTGGTTAAAATAATGGACCTATTGATTTATCTTGGTTATATTTGACTAAAATCTTCCCATATAGTTACTGAGCAAAAGGTTTTACTATTTACAACTAAGTTGAAACATGCTTAGCTGTTTATAATGAGGCGATCATAATGATTGGATATACTACACTGTTTATTGTAGTCTATGATCGATGTTAAGTTCACTTTTGTTTGCTTTACACTTGTTGATTGTAAGGCGAATAAAGGTTTCCGAGATGATGATCTACTTCGAAATTGTTTTAGGCCCCTATTCCTAAATTAAACTTTTAACATAGTGAAGAACGAACGAATACAACCAGATGTTATTTAAACTGCTTCTCTTATCTTTGTTTTCTAATTTGAAGTTTCTTTGGTTATATTGATATTCAATTATATTTTGGTGTATTTCATTGTTTGCTTAATCGGTTCCAAATGGAATACACACTTTGTTGAACTCACCTTAAACAAATGGTGTTTGAAACTAGTCTTTCAGGCAATGGTTCCACAAGTCACTCTGTCACTTTAACAGATTTCTTACCAACTACTGAGGGATTGGGCAAAATGATCAGATGTCTACGTGGTAAGTCAATAGAGCGTGTTTTAGAGGTTTAAAAAGTCTATCTAGTCGAGTTTTTAGTCTTTCTGAAATATCGGTAGAGCCAGCGTCATCTCTGACGTAACTAAGAGATATTTTATCTGCTAAGGCAACCCAAAAAACGGAAAGGTAATGCTCTTATTGACTTTCGTCGATAACTAGATCTCATTTTGAAAGGAATATGATACGTCTAATTAGTATTAATGCCACGACCCCATTATCTATCGGCATTACCGTACTTGAAGAGCTTAAGCGCCTATACTTGCATTTAGTAACTAGACCTTCTATGGCTCAACAAATTCTGCATTAAAAATTTCTTTTAATTGTTTTCGCAGCTTACCTAATCAAACCTGCAGGATCAAGCTGACGCAATGCATCTACTCAGTTTTGTGTAGCTTCTATTTTTGCATTTATTCATTTTTTCATGCTCGGGTATGACAGATAATAGTGAGCTCCTATTAGCGAACTTCATTCTGTCTTATTCAAATCCTTAAAAGTGAGACGAAATTTGAACACCCCGAATTTTATCATAAGACGTTTCAAAGCCAATTACGAGTTGCAAGAGAAACACAAGCAAAAACCGTCTCTTATTTTTCCAATATCTGATCTATATCTAGGTCCGAGAGTTACACATCCTGTACCGCTTTGACGGGAAGAGGAAATATAAGAGAATAATTAAGGAAAATACCGATTTTAAATTCAACAGTTAGTAGTTTCAGCAAGAATAGCAAATAATAACACACCAACACACACAAATTCAAAGTGTGGTCTTTTTACTTTAGAGATAATAATTATATAGTTTTATCCATCCAGTTTAATTAATAGGTTTGAATATATGAAGACTAAAATAGCTATACCAGCTTTAATGTATTTAATACAAATTCGATGCGTGGAGACCAAAGAATCACTACGTGAAATAGTTTAAACTCATAACCATGGTAAGTTTGATACAAGTACTGGCAAACAATATCGAAAGATGTTGAAGAGAGTTGGAATATGATTAGATTTAAGAGCTACAGATGGTTGTAAAGACATCTTCAGAGGCAACAAAGTTGAAGTCGAGATCAATATCAGCGGCAAACAATCAAAGTTATATATCATCTTCATCTTATGTGTCTCATGATTGACCGATCAGAGATAGGAAATACAACGATGCAATCATGAAACCCAAAATACTCTATAAGTTGTGACAAGAGGCGTATCGGCTGTGAATTAAAAGATAAAATGAAACAGGTAAATATCAATCTTTTCCCTTATAAGGTAGTCAATGCTAACAATAGACGATATGATGAAATTAATGCTTTCTGAATTTTGAACTTACTCCTCAGCAAATATGCTCAGATATGCGTTAGATCGAACAGTTACTGATGCTGTTATTACAGTACAGTGCCAGCATATTTGAGAAACTTTTCTCTTCAAAAATGGACCAACTGTCGGATCTGAAGAGTTTTACTAAGATTTTACTGAGTGGAATCCCTTATTATGATCCTCGCACCATTTGAAATTGAATGGCATTATTATATTAATAATTTTTCTGTTCCGATAAAGACTAATATACAATAGCTTATAATTTATCTTTTATAATCATCAATCATTTGTTAAATCTACTATCTATAAATATTGCTAGATTTCTATTTGAACTGCAAATTATTATATCTACACATATATGTATGAATCATATAAAAGGTACAGTCAAAGCTCTATGAAACCTGTCCCAGTGAAGTATCAATAAATAATAATGGAAATGTTTGTTGTTAAACAATCGAACTCTAAACACAAAGACGAATCTTCTAATTTGTCTTCGAGACAAGATTCATCATTACTTCCTTCGTTTAATGAGTTATTGACTTCCATAAATTTTCCAACTGAGTTAAGACATAATTCAACTGCTGGTTCTATATCTGACTCAACTTATATAAGGTATAATGGTATTTCAGGCCCACGGGAGCACCGTAGAACCACAACTTCAATTCTAAGTGATAGTCAATCAACTTGTTTACAACCATCATTTGTCATCATAAAACCACTTCAAATAACGGCAACCATGGCTACAACTGCTGAAATACCAATCAATCAAAATAACCATAATCCATATCCATATCCATATCCATATCCACATCCACATCCACATCCATATCCATATACATATCCATATCCATATCCATATCCGTATCCATACCAATACCAATACCAATACCAATACCAATTATTACCAAAACAACCCTCTCAACAGCAACAGCAACAGAAACAGCAAAAGATATCAATCAATTCAGCTAGTGTGCCCGAAACAAGTCCACCATCACAAGTCCAATTACCCTTAAAATCTGCACATTCTTCAAGCAGCTCACGCAGGTCAGTAGAGAGATCAAATTCCATGAATAGTATTAATAGAGACTCGATGACTTCAGCAACTTCAGTTAGCAATGATTTAAAGAGAAAGCACATTTGTAAAGTCTGTTCCAGATCGTTCACTGTTTCAAGTCATTTGTCACGTCATAAAAGAATCCATACCGGAGAAAGGAAACATGTTTGTCCATGGCCTTTATGTGTAGCTCGTTTCTCTAGACCGGATAATTGTATGCAACATTATAAGACACATATTAATGGAAAGAACAGGCTTGAAAAATCTACCAAGAAATGTCAATAATGGACTTTTTGATGTGTCATCTATTTATTCTTCCTTCTGTATTTTTCATAGACCATTCAGTTTGACTTTACTTTCACTTAATGTCCATTTAACGAAAATCCAGATATAATAATCAACTATTTGAACTTGCATATGATGACAGTTCTTCTAGTATGCATATAGAAATAATTACCGACTTCTCATTTAAATCAAATTTTGTTCATATAAAAGAGACTAACGCAACAGAACTATGTCACTACAATTGGTTAATGTTTAAGTCTTATCGGTACTATTTGGCCTTGCTCTTGGTTATATTCACCACTCATATATATCCACTACAACTACAACTACATATGGAATTATTCAATTTTCAGTTCTGATCTAACCATCCATCCCATGTCACCCAATTTTCATCCTTAAAAAAGAAGCATCATTTGTCCCTTTTCCATATTGAGTATTTTCCATTGTCTTTCTTCGAAACAAGCAAAGAAAGAAAGACTCAATACCAACCCATCCCCGCCTGCTGTCACCATCTCCATAGATCACTTATAAACAAAGTTTAACAAATATATTGTATGTTCCCCCATCCATCCATCTTTCAATAATACCACCTATGTCATCCCATCCCACACTTTACACTTCAGTGACCTAAGGCTTTTTCAAGAAAAGGCACACTGAATTGATCTACAGTAAGCATTTGTTTTTCACACCATTAATCCAACCATTCACCTTTCATCTTCCTTGGATTCATCTTATTTAATCAGATCCTTCGATCCTATCCCATCTCACCCTTTCGCTAATTTTTCATCCTCATAATCTTGTTTTGGTCAAATATTATCCAAATTAATAGTATTTCTATTAGTGTATGGAATGATTTACAAAATAAGATAAATAGTGGCAGCATATATTTCAGTAATTTAATATAATTATTGACATTATTTGCTCATCTGCTTGTACTTTTACATTTACTATATTTACGATTTTTGCTATTAATTTTGCTTAACACCTATTATTATAACTGTGAACGACCGTTGCTGTATTTTTCAAGCATGCTTCTACGTTGCTTCATTTCATAGATGAAAGCACCTAGTATTTTTCTGTACAATAAATAAAAGAAAAGATTGTGCTGAAAATTTTACGGAAGTATAGAAAGAAAGAAACAAATATATAGAACATATGAACAATAAAATGTGATACTTGATATCTGGTTTGCTAAATCCGATACTTTCAGTTTCTATTTACAATGGAACTTGAGTGACTTTTATTTTTGTATATCGAGAAGCTATAAAAGTATTATATATCGAAATTCTTCTTGTTATAAGTCGTAATATAAAAAGTTGGGGTGTATGAATGAAAAATTAAATTAACCTATATCACAGGGTTCTAGCATGGATCATTTTTCAAGAGCCAAACCACAGACTGGTAATAATATTTCCCTGCAGTGAATCTGGGGTTATTTGACAACAGGGATCATTTTATGTTATACCTTTTTATTTATCTTGCTATCGTACGACTCTCGCTTAAGCATCACATAACAGACAGCAACGCAAGCGATAGAACAATGTTGAATGTATTATTTTTTGCATGTCTTCTTTGACTGACATTCCCGATAGAACAAATATAATACATTATAATTTTCAGTTGATTTATACTTTTTTCTTCCAATTTTCTTGGAATAAATACGAATATGATTAATCAATGTACAAAATACTCCGAATTATGCGTATTAGCCTTCTTTCTTATTAACAGATATGAAATGGTTTAGAAATTTTTTATAATATCGAGGTACAAACAATTAATTTCTTTTGAAATAATTCAAAGATGTTTATACTGTAATATAGAAATTTCGTTCAGCGGCATATATACTGCTAAGAAAGATCAGCACTACAATTGATGCGAGGAATTGCAAAATAGGAATCTGTGAAGGGTGACTTCGGAAAAGCCGCCCAATTTTGTCTTATATTCTATTTTGATTCTCATTTGCAGATTGTTCTGGCCTTCAAGTGACTGAAGCGAAAGAGTGGAGATATTTATCCCAATAACATTTCTATTTTCGTTATATAAACATCTCATAAAATGCAGAAGAAATGGTCAAGGATATATTGCGTCTTCCTTCGCTTACCACATTCGCCACCACTGAATCCAATATTTCATTGTTCGTTGGCAGATTCTAGAAGTATTTCAAGTACTGATGTAAGAGTCTCATCATTAGAACAAACGATCTCAATGACTGGTATCTTCCTAAATAAGCTCAAAGCTTTGGATTTATCAGTTTAGAAAGTTGTGGAGATGAAAGTGTGATCAACTATGCCAATGTTCCAGCTGGATACAGAGCATTCTTAGATGTCATTGAATCACCTGATGGACTCAATATTGGGGCTACTTACAGTGATACTCATACTTGTGGAGCTGCTGTTTCGGGTGGAAGCTCTAGTACATTTGTTACTACTAAATTAGCTGGTGAAAGGTTTTACTGGTACAGCTGTTGTTGTTGTTGTTGTTGTAACTTCTGATATCACTGTTACGGTGACTGAACCATGTAGTCAATATGGTACGACTGTTGTTAGTACACTTCCAAATGGACAACTTACTATTGAATCCGCTGAAGTTATTGTTTCTACTAATGCTGAAGGAAGTCTTTATAATTCTGCATCATATCATTATGTACTGGTCCAAGTGTATGCAGAACAACTGTTGTTACTAGTGACACTGTTGGTATCCCACGTACTGAAACTGCAGCTATTATTATTTCAAGTTCTGAAGGTTCTTTACTTACTGTCACTTCCTTCATTGGAGGAAGTGAAGGTGCTGGATAAGCTCCTACTGGAACTGCTGAAGTTGCTGCCGGATCAGAAACTGGAGCCGCTCCAACTGGTACTGGCGCTCCTCCTACTACTTCTGCAGCTCCAATTACCAGTCATTACTAGAATCATAACTTCACAAGCTGGTTCTACTAATTCATCCACTCCAACTGTACCTCCAGCTTATGAAAATTCATCTTCGACTAAACTGGTTAACAACTACATGTTAATGATATCCGTCATAACCGTTTTTATGACTTTTATTTTCATATGAGATTCTTAAGTGTCTTTTATTGTCTTTAAGTGTTAAAATCATTTGACTTTTCGAAGTCTTATGTTTCATTTTGTTTATCCTCCAATTTTAATTAGCTTGTGGCCTGTATGCTATAGTTTAAAGGTTTTTCATATTTTGTCTTGCCCTTCGTTAAAAATACGTTTCGGCTCATACTACTATTTATCTGTCTTCTGATGTATATTCTTATTAATAATACTTAAATCTATCTTCTTTTCTTAACTTTAATTTTCTGTCTCTTTTATATAGTAAATATATTTATTTATAAAAAGCTGTGTGTAGTAGTATATTAGATAATTGTTGTTTCATATTAAGCGTTGTTATTTTATCTCAGCATGGTTGAGAAGGAAGTGTGCGACATCAAAACTCTTGTCAAATAGTGGCGAGATCTCATTTTATTTCGTCAGTTTGTTTAGAGGTGGTATAGAATAATTAGAGAATCGTTGTATAGGGACTGATTTCAATAGAAATTACTTTTGGTAATCGATTTGATTATAACTGATTTGTTAAACTTATTAGATTGTCTGGATAAGATTTTTGAATGTTATTAGAGATATGTATAAAGTAACAAAAAAAGTCACGTTACTTGTGTATCACGTTACTTCATTTTTCCCAATTCAAATCGCAAATTTTACTTAGAATACCCATCATCACAGTTTAACAAATCATTGATTTAAAAATTGACATAATAAATTATGCATAAATTAAATGATGATTTAACACAAAAAATAATACCGATGGCTAAATATTTTTTAACCGTATTTTTTTTCACAGCCAGAAACGAAATCTGAAACAACTTGACTTTCTTTATCTGAAAAAAATTATTATTTATTTATTTATTTATTTATCGACATGGGATATATATCGTCTTTATTACGTATCTTATATAAATCATTTAATCATCGTCTGTAAGACGTGTTTCAGTTTCATATATAAATAAATGTAATTTGATCAACTGCTTTCTTTTTTTTTTTAATTATACTTCTTCTCTTTAAAAGTTAATCATAACCATGCAAAGTCCATTCTTAGTCTTTGATAACAGTCCCAGCCCTCTGGAAGGGAAGACTACTAGTAAATGGAGACAGAAAATCCTTAAATCAAAGAAATCAACTCCTCCAAAATCTTATTACGATGTTGAAACAAGTTCCTTTAAAAGAATCAGTTATAATCCAAAATCAAGTTCTCCTATTAACATGTCTGCTTCTCCAACTCCAACTCCAACTCCAACTCCAACTCCAGGTCATCATCATCATTATAATCCATATAATTTCCCATCATCAGTATCTTCTCAGTCATCATCATCACGTACTTCTTCATCATTAGATCTAGTACTGACTCCACCCCCTCGGGAACACTCTAATCATTGGAATTTCATCACTCCAATCACTGAACCAGATACGTTGCGAACATCAGTATTCGAAAGTCCATTATTTTTTAAAGGTAAATCAGATCAAATCATTTCTCCAACTCCGATTCACCCTAAACATAGCTTCGCTCCAAAAGTTAAACCTTATATTACTACTCAAATGGGTGTAAATTCTTCACCTCCAAGAAAAAGTGATAGATGTACGATATGTGAAGAATTAATGCAAACAAGATTAGAAAGTGAACGTCCATTAACTTTAACTTGTGGAGATTTAGTTCATGAAGAATGTTTTCAAGTAACTTTAGAATATGAAATTGAAAGATTATTTGAAAAACAAATTATTAATGATGAAAGTACCGTTGATGAAGTTCAACATAATATTTATTTCCAATATTGTAAAGGTCATAATTGTCAAAAGAAACAATCAAAACTACAATTAATCCCTCAGGATAAATCATTATTCAATGATAAAGTATATCAAGTATTATCAATAATGAAAGCAAAGAGTCCTAATAAGAAAAATAATAATATTAAAGCTCTTAATTCAACTTTAAGAGGTTCAAAAATTCAAGCTAAAGATTTCTTTGATCCAAAAATCATTCATAGTCCTATCCCTATCAAAGCTAATGATGCTCCAGGAAGATATTCTGTTTTCAATTCGATTGCTTCACCTTCAAGATCACCATCTCCAACAATAAGTATCTCAACCATTAATACTGCTTCCATCACTATCCCAGCTCATATCCATTCTACACCTGATCAACTTAGAAATTACTTCATACGATATTTATTAGATGCATGTCCTACATTCAGTTTATCCAATCTTTTAAAATTAGGTCCATTAAGATTAGTGGATAAATTACAAGTAAGCTTTTCCACCAATCCTCAATTCAATTTCGAATCCAAGATAGTTTACTTATTTGAGAATTATATCTTATTATGGGTGGAAAATTCTACATCAATACTTTTCGCAACTGATAATCTTCAAATTGATACCACTCCAAGTCCATCGATATTAAAAATTAAAGTTAAGAATAATCAAAATTCAGTTATTTCAGAATTATCCTTGAGTTCAGATACAAGTAGTATCATTGAAAAATGGGTCATAGCAGTATCAGATCTTAAATTCACTTTCCCCTCCGAGATATTTTCTTCAACTATGTCTATGCCTCAAAAGACCCTTGATCCGAAAATAGTAACTACCACCACAACATCAGCAGCAGTTTTATCTCCTCCTGTCCAATTAGAATCCTTTCACAATACTAATGCTTTCGATGTTGATGCTGATGTCGAGGATGAAGGGTCAGACGATGATTCTGATATTGATTCAGATGACGAAATAATTAAAAATGCATTACACAATACAAATTCATTACTTTCCATAAATAGTAAAAAGATTGATAAATTATTCCTGATTCAAAATGATGATGACGATGAAAGTGATTATGATGAAAGTGATGAAGATTCAGATAAAGAAAAGATCAATGCCTATCTTAATAATAGTGGTTGGAATGAAATCATAGCTCATATAGATAGTGCATTATCAAATAATAAACATTATTAAGTAAATATCTATTACTCTATATATAATGCTATATAATAATAAATAGAAGAATGCAACTTTTTTTTTTAATTAGATACTTTCACACTTCGATCTAATTCAGATTGGATTTTTGAAACCCACATTTCCCTCTCTTGTCTGGATCGAGCCATGAAGACAATACTTCGACCAGTTAAACCTACCTTCAGGACCAATTTAGCTAAATTCGGATTCTTCTCTGAACTATCAAACGATCCAATTTTAATTCTATCCTCAGGATTATATTTCGATATAGCCTTTTCATATCCCATTATTCCTCGTTTACTTCCAAACCATAAAGTAAAACATCGAATCTGTTCTTCTTCGGATGATTTCCATCCATCAGGATAAAGTCGAGGAAGTGAATGACGTTCAGGATTTTGAGGTTGAATCTCTTTCAGTCTTTCTAATAAATCAATACTCGTAGAAATACCAGAATATAGATAACAACTTGAAATAGGAATAGTAAGGAAATGATCAAATGATGCCGTTTGTTTCCATGTTCCTGATTTTTTAGATCGACGAAATATCGAAAATAAAACTAAAAATCCAGGACATAAAATCACATAAAATTGATTAAAATTAGAATGCTTTTTGGATTTTTGAAACAAGTATCCTGATATTAAAATACATTTATTAATAGAAATCGCTTCAAATCCATGAATTGTAGGATCAGCATACGATCGAGCAAAATCAAGATCATTTGCTTCTCGATCAATATTAGAATCTCCATATTCATCTATATGTAAGGATTCTTGATTCATTTTCCTAATGACAACAACCTTCTCTAATTGATTTCGTTTATATAATTTCCAATACTTACATAACCCAATAAGTCGTTTAACCCATTCATCTCGTACACAACAACTTGGAGCTTGTAATCGTAAAACACTACCATTAGTCATTTCAATTTCAAACCCTGAATCAACAATCAGCTCTTTATCAACTAAACTTGAATCTGAGTAATATAATACACACATTAATAATTTTTGAGTTCCTGTTATCTTACTCATAGGTATTGATCTGATTTCTTTGACAAGGGATAAATCTATCATCGCTTCTGCTTTAATAAGTTGCAGCGATCTTCTCCCTAATTCAGTTAATGCTATCTCATCTTTATGAATGAATTCATCTTTATTTTTAAAAGGAAGTTTTCCATTTTCATCAACATTTATATCACAAGGTGAATGCTGATAAATTTCAGGAATGGTATGAGCAACTCTTTCATAAGACTCTTCAGATTCCATAAATATATTATCGGGAGATGGTGGTACAGCACGATAATATTTTGTGAAGAAAAGAAGCAGATCACAAGTATAGAAATACAGAATTTTATGAAATGATCTTAAAAAACTTTTCTTCTTTCCGGCAGTATTAGTCAATCTAACAAGGAAACCTTCGATCGAACTTGGTTCAGTTCCAAGTAGTTCATCTTGCTCAGAATTTATACCAATACTTCTTAATTCTAGTTGAAATTTACTAGATAACATCTGATGTTGCATGAAAAACAATTCACTATTATTTTGAACCCAATCAATTCTATCATAATGACGAAAACAAAACCAGAATCGTTTAGTTTCTTTTACCAATGTTTCAAACCCCATTTTACAAAGTTCTCTATTAATGAAATCAATTAGATATTCGAAAATTGGATCATACCCAACCCGATAATCATTATCAATACGTTTAAGAGTGGTATGTTTCTTCTGCGATGGTGAGGTATACTCTTCCATAACATGTTTGGGAATTTCTATATCTAATGAAAGTTTTAAATCAGGTAAATTAATATGAAATATCAGATCCAATTCATGACCCAAAGCTTGCTTTATAAAATATAACCAACTTGTAGCTGCAAATGTATCATGAAATTTCAAAATGAATATAAGAACTCCATTTTCTTGTGGCATTGATAAATACACCGACTTATCAAATTCACTATAATAATGAGCTCCCACAATATCCAATAATGGGAATGAAAAATCAGGATCTTTTTTACTTTCATGGGAAACCAGATGAATATCATACATTTGTACAATAATAGGAGATTGAGTATTAAGTCCTCTTCTTAACATGATAATACATTCTTTTCTTCTTTCATATATTCTCGAATCACAAGGCTCATCTTCATTAAATGAAGACATGAGATTAGATTTTTCGACAAATTTGATTAATGTTAATACTTTATCTACTTTAAAGATTTCACCTGCTTCATAATTTTTTAATAAATTTTGGTGAATTTTTGCCTTGATTCTACTTGATTTATCTTTAGCTTTTCGTCTTGATGTTGATGAAAAATTATGTAATTTCAGCATAAAGTTAAGTCGTTCTCTTTTAGCTGATGAATCTTCCGTAACATAATCATCATCAATGAAATGTTCTGGAGTAGGAACAGTTGAAGTTAAACGACTTGAAGTTGATCGAGTAGGTAATACTGATAAGTTATCTTCATGGACGAGTAAACGGGGTAATAATGATTCATTATCGTGATGGGAGACAGTATCATTAACAACGTTGCTTATTGATGATTGTTTGATATATTTGAGATAACTTGGTATATGGGGTTTAACCTTTGGTTCAAGATCTATTTCAGGAGTCATTAACAGCAGCGATTCCGTTGACGTATCTGATTCTGCATCTATTATATCTGCCAGAAATACATTGAGTGTATCTTGGGTTGAATCTGAACTGGTTGCTGTATTTGATGACTTGAAATTCAATGCCAACGTGCTATTAATAGTATTGGTGGCACTTCTAAACCTTTGCTTCACCTTCCTTTTAGCACGAAACGATGCTTGTGATAATACACCAGGACCTTGATCGTCCAGCCAAATATGAGGTATTGTGCCTAATAAGATACATTTTGAAGAATTAGTGATGGTTTCAGGGTCCTCATAGATTAATCTACTGGCAATGAATGAATTCTTTGGTATTTCAACTACAGGCGTCAAAATGTCAGATGCTAGCGTCATATCATTTAACCAGTTATCATTCTTGAACTAGAATCTATCAAACCTTTGGAATGGAACAAGAATGATCTAATTTGTAATTGACATTTGATAAATTTGAAATTACGTATGGTAGAAATTTTGCTGTAAAAAAATTCATTTGGGGCGCGATCTGTCAAAATCTTTCTTTTGTGGTGATCAAACAAAAATTGACATACTTGTTCTCTTACGATAAGACAGTTAATCAATTATAACGAAGTCATAGTATAATTAATGATGAATTTAGATCAATTCAATGACCTGGACCTTAATGGGGTGTTCAGAATTGCCAACTTAACCGTTGCAGGTTTATCAGTATGTATCGACAGAGAAGTTTATGCCACAAATGTTATCAAACTTTATACTAATACTATTTTTAGGTTTTAGCAGGATTATTTCAACTATTCAATGGAATGTACGTATATCAATAGTTACCAATGTGTTAATCACTTATTTTGAGGTGTCCAATGTTACTAACTATCACAGCCAATCTGTACGTATCATTCAATTCTTTATTTTGTTGTGTGTGCTTTGTCAATCTTTACTAACTGATATCTAGTTCCTTCTTGGTTTATACATTATTTCATTTGGGTTAATAATTGGTGGTTTAGGTACGTATTCTATCATTATCATTATTATTACCAACTATATACTAACCGTTTTATAGAATTTAAGGTTCCAGCTGAAGCTTATGCTTATGGATCATTCTTGTTCTCCTTTATCGGAAGAGGAGTGTGTAAGTATTTTATTCAATTCATTTAATTTCAATTTTATTAATTGAAAGTAAACCTATTCATTCATATCACTAACAAATTTTAGTCTATACCTTAATCGGATCAATGATCAATGGAACTAGTATTTTCCGTGTTATTGCTTCACTTTTGATATTCATCATTGGATTAGTCTACATTGGATTAGAAGCCATTCCAAGTATATCTCCACCAGAAAATATGAATCCAGAAGGTATCACAGTTGGAATCAATGATGAAGATATCATTTAAATGAAAGAAAGAGCATCTACATGTGTATAAATTTTTAAGTAGCTTCTTTGAATGCAACAATTATTTATGTTACTCAATCGCTTCAAGTATATCAGAATTTGTAAGCTTTTAATAGAATCAATTTGCTTAGTTTGATTCTAACCAATTCCACAACATGATTAAACTTGATCAAATCTAACCATATTCAATGTATAATGTTATTTCATTACTTAGCCTTGTTGACATATAGTAATTCATTTGGTGCAAAATGAACAGCCACACAACAATTTTCTATCAAAAATCGATCACGTGAAAATCACGCGACTTACGCGTGACTAAGTTTTTTTCTTTTTATATTTTGAATATTCAAATAGATTAATAAATACATAAATACTCTACTTCTTATCCATTATAATTATTAACCAAGTAACAATGTCATCCTCTAGTGATACTTCGATTGCTAGTGATGTATTGCTGCTGAAATTACTGGAGTTACATTACATTGTTCACGACCCTTTACTTGGTGATTTGGAAGATGATAAATCTGATAAACATAAAGATAGATATAAATCAATTGAAGATGTACTTCGATCAAATGATATAAGAGATTCATTACTTCTGGGAATAGAGAAATATATATTTCATCCAAAGCTCAAGAGAAAGATAGATGATGAAGTGTATCAAAGCAACAAAGTACAGAAAGTTCAAATATCTAAATCACCTTCATTTTCAAGTGCAAGACGTCAAAAATCAGCTGTACAATCATTAAAAATCCCAGCAGAAGTAGATCAAGAAGAGTTAGATGAGTTCCTTATGAAAGATGTCAAGGACTTAGAGATCATATCGGTACCAGAACATTACCCAACCAAACAACATATTGTATCATCATTGGCTGAATTATATTATCTTACTCAAACATTACCATTAACCAAGTTACTTCCTGGAAGTCATAAAGTATTAGTAACGGATAACTTCGAACTGGCATTATTAGAAGGGAAAATAGCAGTGTTATATTCTAGAATAGAAGAATTAAAAAGACAAGGAAAATGGTCCCTTAGGCAGCCTCAAAAATTTTATGATCCTTTTACATTTAAAAAGAAAACAAAGAAGAATTCATTTCATTGGGATAATTTACTACAAGAAGCAAAATGGATGTCTGAAGATTTTAAAGAAAGTTCCAAATTCAAGAAATTCTGTTGTGTATTGATGGCTAATGCCATAGAAGAATATTGGATCAAGGGAAAGTCTGTTTGCATCAAACGTAAGAAGATAAATGTATTGGAAGAAGATTCTGAGATGAAAGAAGAACTGGTAGATAATGTAGAAGAAGCATCAGTGGATGTGGAAGACTTATTAAAGCCTAATGATGATGATGATGAAGTGATATTTTCAAGATCCAAACCTGCTGCCATAGAAGTTAAAAAGGAAGTTTCTCCTTTCAAACCATATATCGATATTAACGACTTGAAGAAAATCGATCAATCTATTATTAAGAATTTACCAAAGTTCTCTGCATTTGATGATTCCAACATAACACTTAAACCAGTTGATACTCCATTGGTGGCTGTGTCTCGTCTTCTACACCCATTTGAAGAAGAAGAAGAATGGTATAAAGTTATTTTAAAAGAACAACAAAAGACACGTACTCTGGGACCACCCGAATATCAAAAGGGATTATTTGGATTCCAATCACATAGAAGATTTAATCCTTTGAAACCTCCTAAACCACCATTAATTAAAAATATAGAATATAGATCTCCAACTATTTGGTTACCACAAGATGATAAATTTCTTATTCATTATGTTGCTGAGTTTTGTTTTAATTGGGAGTTAATTTCAGAGCATTTATTAGCTTCTAATTCTTCTTCTAGCCTTAAGAAATATGAATCTAATATCGAAAGAAGAACTCCTTGGCAATGTTTTGAAAGATATATTCAATTAAATGAAAAATTCCAAGTTTCCGATATGAAAGGTTTGTATGCTTATCATGCTCAACAATGGTTAGAACAAGCACACAGAGCTCAACTGACTACAAAAAGAAGAATATCTCCTTTAGGTGTAGGATCTGAATCAATTCAAAGAGGTCATAGAAGATTAAGATGGGGCTCAATGTTTGATGCTATGAGAAAAGCAATGAAGAAAAGAGAAGTTGCTGCTGCAAAAGCTCCTACCCAAAGACGTCCAACCAGTGATTATTCAGCAGGATCACCTGCTCCTGGTCAAATGCTGGCTCAAGTTAAGAGACCAGTAGATAGAGTTCCAAATCCAGCTGAATTGTCTAAATTGAAATATGAAAGAGATAAATCGGTTCAAGAAGCTTATATGAATCAACAGGCTACAAGATCTCGAATGATGGCTGCTGTTGCACAACAACAAAAGCAAAGTCAATCCTTACAGAGTGGTAATGGAAGTAACAACAGTAGTGCAAACAGTATTAATAATAACAATGCCAATAGACCACTATTACAACCTCAATCTCAAGCTCAAGCTCAAACTCAAACTCAATCACAACCACAGTCCCAAATACAGACACCAATACAACAACAACTGCAAATCAATACTTCGGGTAATCCTATACCACAGCAATCTCAAGGAAGAACTGTAAGTAATGCCAGTGATCAACAGACCGGTTCCCAACAAGGACCATCACAAGCAATACCAACTAATCCAGGTATCAAACGTCCAACCACACCAAATGGAACTCCATATACTACTGAGCAAATTCAGCAACTTTTACAATTTCAAAAGCAAAGAAGATTTTTGCAACAACACAATAAATCGTTGTCAAATGCTGGTAATAGTCAACAAGGTCCGGTACCAATTCAAAATAATCTTATCAAGAGCAATGTACCTGGTCAGGGTCCACCACAACCTGTCAATAATGGTCCTAACCAAGGACCCGTTGCTGTAAAGAATCCAGTGTCTAATGTTCCTCCTACTGCACCAAATCTGAAGCCAAGAATTCATTTTGCTCCTGCACAAGTTTCAGCTATTATTCAATCTATTCAACAGAAGAATCCTGGTTATAGTAAGGAACAAGTGACGAAGTTAGCAGCTCAGTATTTAGCCAACATACAGCAGCAACAACAGAAT
The DNA here is from genome assembly GCF_036884675.1 of Scheffersomyces coipomensis. Classification (NCBI taxonomy): domain Eukaryota; kingdom Fungi; phylum Ascomycota; class Pichiomycetes; order Serinales; family Debaryomycetaceae; genus Scheffersomyces; species Scheffersomyces coipomensis. Next base: position 37,439 of record NW_027042898.1, on the reverse strand, counting down.
AGATTTAATCAACAGCAAATGAGAGGTAATGCAAGTTCATCTAGTTCTCCAAATCCTCAGTATGCTTCAGTGAGCTCACAAGGTCTTCCACAATCCCAACAAAAGCCTCAAGGTCAACAAGTGACTAATCTTTTACCACAAGAAAGAAATCAATTACTTATGTTGAAGGCTGCCAAATCTTCTCAACAGCAACAACAATTTCAACAACAGTTACAACAACAACAGCAGTTCCAACAGTTACAACAAGCTCAACTTCAACAAAGAAATGTTGGCGGTTCATTGGATAGCACAAGTATATCTAAATTGGAGTATGAGCAAAGAAAGCGTTTATTAATCCAAAAACAGCAACAACAGCAACTTCAACAACAACAGCTTCAACAACAACAGAAGCAACAATTGCAACAGTTACAACAATCACCACACCAACAAAAGCTTCAACTCCAACCCCAACAACAACAAAAGCAGCAACAGATACAAAGAAATATGGGACTGTCTCCAAATATTCAAGATTCTGGAAATAATTCGAGTAATCCCCAATCGTCTTCTCCAGGTAATAAGGGTAATTAGAATTAAGTTAATAGTTGTAAATATTCTGTATAGAAAATAATACGCGTGCAACTAATCCAAAAAAAAAAAAAAAATTAAAGTTTAAATTTTTGGCAACAAATTGATCTCTAAATACTTACCTGTACTTATCTTCATTCAAATACCATAAAAAGGCTTGGGATACCAATGGAAGATCGTCCTCCAGCAGACCTAAAGGATGCATTGGCAGTGACACCATTGCTTCATCTCATACCGAAACAGGATTTCCTGCCGTTCGTTACTAGCAGTCAACTTTTGATACGACCTCAAGAGCAGTTAATGAAATATGATTCATTTGATCCATTCATAATAGATAACCAGGATGAGTTAATGACACAATTGATGGCAGGATTCGGATCTTTCTTAGATGAAGATGATATGAGTATAGAATTTCAAAAACGAAATAGCAGTATAAATCAAAATTCGACTACTATATCTCTTCCTCAGGTAGAGAGAATGATCTATGATTCAAATATTAGTCTTAAGAACGTGTCAGAAGATAGAAGATATGGTAATATCCAGAGTTCTATATTTAAAAACTCTAGATTGTCCATTCGAAAGGCATACGATTCAAATGATTATCAGAAAACTAGTCAACACAATCAAAATTATATAAAAAAGTTTCAAAGAGAAGCACTGTTTGCTCAAGGTGCCAACAATATCTACAAATATGACGATGGTGAAGAACAATCACATAGTACGGAAATACGAAAGAGGACAGATGAACATTTTGAGTCAAATGTTCCAAATCCTAAGAGAAAGCAAGAAACATCATCCCAAATCCTGGAAATTTCACATAACGAGGTACAAAAAATAATAGAAGACATAGAATCAGATACACCTCATGAAGACAATTTACCAACTTTAATTCGATTGCACGATTTGATTTTGAAATTTAGGAATGATCAACAAGAGAATAACTTAGAAGTTTCTGAGTTATCAAAGATTGAAAGGTACTGTCACAAAGTGCTTTCAGAAGATATATCAGAGTCTCTTAACGAGTTAATATCCATACTTGAGCTTGAATCAAACATAGAGATTCAAAATAAGTGGGACAATTTGAATCTCATAGCGAAGAAGATAAGTCAAAACTTTTTAGCTTCAAGAATAATTATGTATATCTTAAACGGTAATGAGAATGATAAGTCATTATTTTTGGAAGAATACTTAAACTTGGCAGTTACATATGTGAGTGATATTGTTAATAATCTAGTTGTGCCACTTTTTTTGAAGTTAAATATTTCACCTATCTTAGCTAATAATCTCAAGCCTTTCATGTCAACAGTTTTAGGAGAAGTTAATATCCTTTTGAATGAGTTTTCAGTTCATATTTCAAAATATGAAATAGACGAAGGACTCCTTACCAAGCTAGAATATTTATCACTTTTAATATTGTTCACAGAAGATCAATCAAAGGATAAGAATTCTCTAATAATGAAAATACAATTTGATGCTTTGAAATTGGAAGCTGTTAAAGTGATAGTTTGTACGTTCCAAAAATATACCGATCAAAGAGAATTTATATTACAAGAAGTTCTAGAAGGTCTTGACAAGCATTCAGATCCAAAAGTTGCTTCCAAATTCAAATTACCAAATGGTAGCAATGTAAATATTGCATCACTTCTTTTAATAAAGTTGATTCAGACAAAGCAATCTACAGGCAAAGTCGATAGTCTTGACCCAACCTCAACAGAGAGCTCGTTCACTAATTCATGTAATGTGGCAAAGAGTATTGCGACATATTTGGTAAACAACTTAATGAATGCACTGCTCGCAAAGTTTAGGAGTACTACACAACAATTGATTACAGATATTTTATGCATCTTGTTTCTCCCTGAATGGGTTGGTTCTACGTTGCTCTTATCAGCACTAGTTTCTGCTATGGTTGCTATTCAACAACAATTTGATAATTCTAATGTAGAAAATTTTGTAATAGAGATGTTTGGTCTTATTGCAGAAAGAGTGGGCTATTTAAAAGGTACACACGGTACAATTTCACAATTGGGTCCTTTTAGTGACTTAAGTGAGATTAAGGATTTTCAAATTCAATGTGAAGTTATTCTCAAGTATATGAAATCTCAGAAGAGAGATGATCAAGCTGTTCCATTGTTATTCGTTAGAGAAAAACTTGCAAATTATTTAGTTTCAATCTATAAGATTGTAAATGATTCACCAGAAGATCTTTCCAACAAAAAGGAAATATTCAAGAATGGAATTCAGAGTTTGAGACTTTCAGACGGTGTTGATAAAACTGAATCTGACTTCGATACAGAGAATGTTGAAGCTAATGGTCCCGACGCATACGTAGGAATCATCCTTGCTTATGATTTGAATCCGATATATGATAGTATTATCGAAGTATTAATGAAATCATTAGAAGGTCAGAGAATTAAAAGCAAGAGTAGATCTATCAGAATTCTTTCCACTTTAATTGAGAATGATCTGGAACTTTTGATAATGCCGAAGGTGCAATCTGCAGTTTCTGGTAGATTGAGAGATAGCTCTCCTCTTGTCAGAGATGCGGTTATTGACTTGATTAGCAAGTATATGAATCTGAAGGAGGAATACGTTGAACAGTTTTATGTTCCAATTTGTGAATGTATCAATGACAGCAGTATCCTGGTAAGGAAGCGAGTGATAAGGCTTGCGAAAGAAATGTATGTGAAATTGAACTCAATATCCGCAAAAGTTTATATAGCGAATAAGTTGCTAAGGCGTTTAAATGACGAGGAAGAGTCTTTACAAGAAACTTCACTGAGTTTCCTACATCAACTATGGTTTACGAACGTTGTCGATTCAGATCATCCTGACTTATTAAGTGAAAAGACTAAAGAATCTACAGAAGTCATGGGAAAGATAGTTACGAGTGGATCAAAGAATTTAACTCACTTTGAGGATTTTCTTGGAAAATTATATTCAAGTGCTGCAATCAAAGATTTAAGAAGTAGTATCATTGTGATAGTTAACCATTCGTTAAATATTGTTACGGAAGGAACTGACAACCACCTGATTGACGGCATCCAACGTTCCTTAAAGCTAATTGCAACTTTAATTTCCGTCGATAGTCTGCTTGTGGATCAAGATCAATTAATCAGTTTGCAACATTTTTTGGTTGATGGTAGTATAGAAGGTGATATAAACAGAATGAATACTTTAATAATTTTGAGAAGGGTCATTCCGTCAATTAAAACCTTTAGGCCATCAATATTGGATTCTGTCAAGACATATTTGTTAAAGCAATTGACTAAATTCAATGTCAGGGAATTAAATGAAGCTATGCCAGTGGTTTGGATTTTATGTGAAGCCAAGGGTGATTCAGTTAAGCTTGCTAATGCATCGACGTCTTGTATGAAACATATCAAGCCTTATATAGATTCCAAAAAGCATGCTGTTGAACTTAAAGCTGATGGTAAGTTATTAAAGCTTCTTCATTTATTAGGAAATTTTGGTAGACATTGTAACTTTGAAAAGTTCAGAGCTCAATTTTTAAAATCTGGATTAGGGTTGAGAGAGAAAGAGTCAATTTCTAGTTTAATGATGAAATTCTTGTTATACTTCTGTAAACCTGCAACTGATGATACAACTAGAAATATTGCTGTAATTAATGTCATAAACTTATGTATCTCCCATCCCAGATTATTTCTTTCGGATCCAGTGGTACAAGTCTTTGATAATGAGTTTAAAACAGGTAATATTGGAATTGTTCATAGTATTGTGCAAGGGTTTTGTGAATTCATAAAGATTGGTGGAAGCAACAAACAGAATTCTGATCGTCATAAAAAATCAAATGAAGAAAAACTGAAAATATCAGCTTTACATGGAGTAGCACCGATGTCATTTAGTGATGGTGTGTGTTCGGGTTTGATACAGAGGTATATGGATAAGATCCTTCATTTCTGTTTAGAAGATGATGGTAAGGTTTCATATCTTCCAATTCAGTTCTTACAATTAGTGTTAGGTCAAGGATTTGCAAATATCAGAACATGTACCCCAACCATTATAGCTTTGATATCAAGTCAAACTCATATAAAGAATATTGGTATTGATATTTTAAAAGAAATCTATGAAAAGCATGAAAGTTTGGTTCAAAGCAGTCTTTTTGACGGAATTAATAAATCTATAGATTATCGATCACGGTTAGATCCTTTATATTATAAGGAGAATTCATTTATTCCTGTGCTTTACTCCCAGATCAACCGAAACCATTCAAATAGAAAGAAATTCATGGCATGTTTGTGTCGACATATAGCCATTAGTAACTCAGAAAATGATAATCAACTACAATATCAGAGAAATAAGATAAGTTATATGAGTTATAATATTGCTGAAACTAATTTCACAACTTTAGAAGAACCAGTGATGATCATACGTGCCATAGATGAAATTATGATTAGAGATGGAGCCGATTTAAAATCCGCTATCGAATCGATTGGAGATAATAATATTACGTTAAAGTCGACTCTTACATCTCAATTGTTATTGGCGTTATTAAGTTTAAGAGAATATCTCATGAATAAATATTCGATAACAAATGAGATAATTGAATTGTCTGATACCAGTTCTTTAAAGCAAAATATTAAACCTTCAAGTTTAATGGCGTTTAATATCAATCATATTGATAGTATGATTGATGATCCAGTAGAGCAATCGATTATTGCGTCTACATTTTTACAAAGAATAGCTACTTTTATATAAAAAAAAAGTGTCTGTATATATATTAATGATTATGAAGTTATGTTAATAGAACTAAGTTGATGTAAGATTATTAGTGCTATCATGTTCAGAAAGTTGAGAAGTTTCAGTAGTTTCTGTAATTAAGGATATAACTTCATCAGTTTCAGTAATTAAGGAAACTACTTCATTTGTTTCTGAACTCGGTATATCTGAACTCGTACTATGATGCAGTAAATTTTGACGATCATCTTCTGATTTCTCTGCTAGTCGTTTTAATTGACGAGGTAATTGAAATCCATCTTTCGCTATATTAGAGATACGAATGAAATTACCAAAGGCAATTTCCTTTTCATAATTTGCCAGAAGGTGGATTATATCTTTATCTGTTATTTCAGCTAATTTGAAAGATTGTATTCTTGGTTTATGAGTGTCTGATTTGATCATATCTGGTTTAGTTACTTTCTTAACTTTTATACCATTACTCTTTACTGATGATTTCTTTTTTGGAGTTGGTTTTGGTTTTGGTTGAGGTTCTAATTCTATTGATGGTACCACAACAGGAGGATTTAAAGGATCTATCACTAAAGTAAATCCATTGTGAAGTTTTAATTTTATACGGGGAGTCAATAATCTTCTTCGTTCTTTTCTTCTTCTCTCTCGTATAATATCAGCATTTGCAGTATATTCATCATCTTCATCATAATCATGACTACCATTCAAATCGAATTGTTTGATTTCCTGACTTAAATTCTCATTTCTTCTTCTCCAATTTTCATATTTTCGAATTAATTTAGTTATTTCAGTTATAGTTAAATCTAATTTTATTTCAAGTTCATCATAATCATGAGGATTATTGATATAACATATTCCAGGTAAATATCGCAACCAATCATATTGATTAAGCAATTGTAATTGAGATTGGAGATTATCTACTTCTGATAGTATTCTAATCCTATCTTCATTGGCCATGATCTTTTCTTCTCTTTTCATTTTCTTATGAAAGATTTCGTATAAACTATCATCTAAAGGATCGATTTGTCTTGATTTTCGAGGTAATAAGTTAGTACTGATTTGTACTTCTATCAGTTTTGAATTAGTTACCTTCGGCACCAATTGAATATCTCCATTATAACTATAAGGATGATGGAATGAAGTATCCTTACTGATATGAATTGATTTACCTCTATATAATAAACTATTCACATTTTCAAAATTGAAAAGAGTGGCATTAGAACCCTTTTGATTTTCATCCTTAGACCTTAGTTTCCTCTTATTATCATCCTTGTCAGTCTCTTCTTTAGCTGTTGAAGTCATCCTATCATACTCCTAACTGGTTACCCTCTACTCCTATACTATTCTATGCTTGAGATCAAAATTGAACAGAACGCGTATCACCAAATTTTTATTTTTCATCCCACAAAACAAAGTTTTAGACGGGCAGGCTAAGCGAATTTAACATCCACCACCACCGTTTAAAAGGCTTACAGTAAAGTTGTTCTTTCCCCCTATTTGGATATCTAATCAACAGATATGATCTATAAGAGGAAGGATAGGTCAGATTCATTCACTAGAGAACTATCACTTACTCCACTGATAAGTGCCAGAAGACAATTCATCTTGGATAATGGTACCACTATTGATAATATTAAATCATGGTTATGTAAAATTCAATGGAAGATTCTATTGGGAACGTTTATGATCTGGTTATTATTGGTTCAATATATGGAAAGAAATTATGTTAAGAATGTCATCCAACGATGTCATTGGGATCAATGGGAACAATGGAATGATAATAGTGATGATAATAAACCTCATAGAATTGCATTAGTGGCTGATCCTCAAATCATTGATGATTATTCTTATCAAGGCAGACCTGCTATGTTCAACTATTTCGTCAAGAAAATAACCGATAATTACCTTCATCGAAATCATATGTATATGCAAGAATACATTGATCCTGATAATGTTATCTTTTTAGGTGATTTATTCGATGGGGGGAGACAATGGGATAATGATTATTGGTTTGATGAATATCAACGTTATAATCGAATCTTTCCTAAGAAAGTTAATCGATTAACCATATCTTCCATACCAGGAAATCATGATATTGGATTTGATACCATGGATATTAAAACAGTTAATCGATTTGCTTTATTTAATGGAGAATTGAATGATGTCATAGAATTAGGAAATCATACTTTCATATTATTAGATACGATCTCATTATCTTCATTAGATCCAAAGATTAGTAAAGAACCACGTGAATTTCTCGATAATATCAATACCAAGATCATGAATCCATCCTTACCTAAGATCTTATTAATGCATGTTCCATTCTATAGATTTAATGATCGACAATTATGTGGACCATTACGAGAATCCAAACAGAAATTTCCCATTCAGAAGGGAGTTCAATATCAAACTGTTATAAGTCATGAATTAACCAAAGAAGTGCTCACTAAAATAGGTCCATCCATTGCATTTGCCGGTGATGATCATGATTATTGTGATATTCAACAACCTTACATGTATAAAAACCAACCTAAAGTTGCCCGAGAAATCACCGTTAAATCAGTAGCTATGAGTAGTGGGATTAAATATCCTGCTATTCAATTATTATCGTTGAATAATCCAACTGATCAATTGAATGAAAAGAATCAAGAGACATATCAAACTAAAATGTGTTATATGCCTCATCCATATATATCGATAAGATTATATGTCTTATTGTATTTCATAATTTTAGGAGGATTAATCATTGAATATATTGTACCCAATAAAAAGAATCAAATCATATCATTACTTCATAGAGAATCAAATCAATCACCTACTTTAAATTTACCCACATTTGATGAAGAGAAAGTTAAATCATATCGTAAACTGGAACCATTATCAACTGAAGTGGCGGATATTCCAATGTTTACCATCCATCTTACTATTGTAACCATTATACCAATATTTATTTTAAATTTTTATTATAAAAATATATAGACCTATACTTCTTCTTCTTCTTCTTCTTCTTCATTTCATTACCATGCATTATATAGATATTATTATTGTTCTTTTTCAATTTATAGATTCAAATTTTATTAACGTTTTATACTTAACATTCTATCAAGATACCTTGGATTAAAATCAGCTCTCTTTGAAACATATTGTCGAATAGTATATGGTTTTAAAGTAGCCAATTGACCTTCTGTAACCAATGAATTTATTAAATCTCCTCTCACCGTGAATAAATTACCAATTTCTTTTAATAATTGGAAATTTTCAGATAAGTCAGGTAAACCCCATTTATCGATCGTAGATTGATATCTGATAACATCTTTAGTAAGAACAATTCCACCCGTAGAATTGACAATGAATTTTTTATAATGTTCTAATAATTGAGTTAAGAAATTGGTTCCGACTTTATTCAAGAATGATTCAAGATTTTTCCCATTTAACGATATTGATGATTTATCATAAATTGAGATTAAAAATTCACTTATACTTTCACAAGCTTCGGTATCATCTTCAATTGTATCACAATAAAAATCTTTCTTTTTCTGTTTAGTTAGGAAAAAGGCAATTTTATTAGCGATTAATTCTAATGTATCGGTTAAAATTATATTTAACGATAATTCACATCGGGAAACATAATTATTGGTAAGATTAACCATTCTATTTTTGATATTGGGAGTATTGATTGAACATGGTAAAATAATCTTTTTCACACATGATGAAATCAAATATAAAGTCTCACTAACAAGATTAAAAGCATTTAAATAATTTAAATCAATCGATACATTGGAATGAATCTTGGATACATTATTTTCTTGTTTTAATTTATCATAAATAATTTCTAATCCTCCTCCCACATAAAGTCTCCCGAAATCAAATAATAAAATCTCTAATATTTCTAATGAACATTCGGGTGCTTTTGAAGGAATCAATTCTAAGATTCTCGCAATTGATTCAATTGCCGATTTTAAAATCGTTTCAACTTGAGTTATATTTATATTAGCGAATTGAGGATCTGGTGCATTAACGGAATCAAAATCAACTGAATTTCGATCGGATAATTTTGATTTCACATAAGTTCTAAATTGATTTAATCGTTTTGTTTCCATAAACTTAAATCCAAATCTATCATTAAGTGATGTGGATGATTGGGGTTGATCCGGTCTATATTCTGAATTATCAATATTATCAATCTTGATCGATAAAGCATTAGCGGTTATGGCTCTTTCATTATAAGTATTTAATTTATGAACCATATCATAGATTAATTCTTCCAAGTTTTTCTTTTCTCGTGATATATAAATTGAATCCGAAATATATTCCATGAAAATATCATAATAAGATTGATCTAAGATCGTACTTAATTCATCATCTTTATCATATTCATTGACGGTAAAGAATTGTTTTAAAGATTTAGTGAAATCTCCCACTAAGATATATAAAGTATGTAAGATTCTAACATGAGCCAAAGAACTTACCGATAATGAGAATTGTAATAAGGTTGATATTTTATTTTGAATGATTTGAGCATAAACTCTTTGGATGAAGATCTTTAATACATGAACTGGATCATCAAAGATTTTTGAAGTTTCTCTTGCTCTTGATTGAATTTGAATTCTTAAATATTCAAGCGTACTTTCAGTAGATGGATCTTTTATAACTTCCCCGAATTTTGGAGATGATAATTGACTCCAAATTGATTCATCATCTAAAATTGAATTTTCTTCAACTTCAGGAGGAGGAAAGATATCATTCTTACTAACATAAGTTTGAACCACACTTACACCTCCATTAAATGCAAATAAGATTTTTGATATTTCATTTAACATTTCAAACTGAGCTTCATCCAATGCAACTTCGAATTTATTTAAAAGGGTTCTTTCCATTAATTCACTATATTTTTGAATAGCAGCGGTACATTTGATAGTTTTAGCTAAATCAGGTGATTCAATCTTTTTTGCAAGACTTAATAGATTTGATACAGTTTTAGCACATCGTATTCTCTTTTCAAATGATTTATTAGTTCTTAAAGCTTCTAATGGATCATACTTCTCCTTAGTATAAAACCCATGATAACTTCGAATTAAAAAGATAGTTTCAGTGGATTGATCTCTTGAATTTGAAATCTTATTTAAAGAATTAGCCAATGGATTGATTCTACTTGATACTTGAGATATATTTTGATCTAATACATCAAAACTATTAATTGATTTAGAGAATTTAGACGTTAAATTCAAAACTTGTTCTGAATGTCTTAATTCAAATGATTCCACATGTTTTTCACCCAATTGACGTTGATCTTCTGAATCCCGATGTAATTGTTTTAATTCTCTTAATGTTGATTCAAACGTACGAATATATGGTTTTGGATCTAAATATTCAAGTTTATTAACTTCAGCACCCTTTAAAAGATGATCTTTACTGATTAATTCGACGAATTCATTGATGGATTTGCCTTTGAGGAAGTTATCTAGTTTTAGATAATCCTTGATCTTATCATCCAAGTCATAGATAGAGAAACTCATCTCAATTAATGGGGGAATGGATGGATAGGAAGTGATAGGTGTTAAGATGATTGTTATGACGGTCAAATGGTATTTTGATTTAACTTTTGGCGGTCAAACGACATTTTTGATAATGGAGACAAAGAGACATTCCCCATATGAGACATTCCTCTATACAAATATCTACCATAGTTAACTAACCATACTAGTTATGCTATACAATATATTATGATGGAAACTAAAGGAAACTACAGTTATAATAAAATGAATTAAAACTAATTAAATTGTAATATTAATAATAAATATACACAAGATATATAAACAATAAACAATTTATCCTATTCAATTAAGAACAAGAATACATTTAGTTAGCTTTGAAGGTGATGTGACATTTACCACAGTATTGTCTATCTTTCATGTTAGCCATGAAAACACCAGCACCACAGGTTGGTTGAGGACATTCTCTTCTTAATCTTTCAACTTTACCTTCTTCATCAACCTTATAATAGGTTAAAACAGCTAATTTATGTTTTCTATGTTTATGTCTAATTTTTTTTGGAGTGGTATAAACCTTCTTCTTTCTCTTTTTACCACCACCTCTTAATCTTAACACTAAATGTAAAGTAGATTCTTTTTGGATGTTGTAATCAGATAAGGTTCTACCATCTTCTAATTGTTTACCAGCAAAGATTAATCTTTGTTGATCAGGTGGAATACCTTCTTTATCTTGAATTTTAGATTTGACATTATCAATAGTGTCAGAAGATTCAACTTCTAAGGTAATGGTCTTACCAGTTAAAGTCTTGACAAAAATTTGCATTATGGCTTGTCTGCAACTATAATATGCTTCTTTCTTACCAAGAGTATGTAAAGATTTAAAAGAAGTAATAATGAATCTAAATTGGTTAGTGAAAGATGAAAATTTGTTTTCGATTGATGGGAGGAGCAACAGTTTCGCACTCTGTAGAGGAGGAGAAAATTACCCGGAACAAGAAGAAAAAGTTATCATAATTTACATCACGTGAGAGGCCCGACTTCAAGGTCTAGAACCCTCATTTGTAGTTATAGATCGTTGCAAATACATAACATTACCCAATTAGGCAATCAAGATACATAAAATGTAAATAGAGTGATTACTCGCACATCATGCCATTAACTAAGACAGTTAAACCATCACCATATTTGTTTTAATTAATTATATACACAGCTATCGTAAATTCAATCCAATCATCATCATCATTTAAAGGTTAATTAGGAGTCATAGTAACTGGGTGGTCATTTCAAGTTTAAAAAATTAAATATGATTAATTAATTCTGTTTAATTGCTGTGTCACATTGTCTTTACCACCGTTGTTGTTGTTCCTTCTGCTAAAATAGGGGTTGCCGCAAATTTATATTTACGTAACACTCAAAACACATCACAACATAATCATCATAATCATAACATAAAATACACAACTATCATTCATCCATATCTAGTCATCTTAAAATACCTTTATTTATTTATTGGTCATTATCTTCTTCTTCTTCTTCATTTGTTTTAGTTTCATTCCTTCCTTCATTTACTCATTTTCATTTTCATTTCTTTGTCTATAGTTTAGTTTTCATTTATTTATAAAGTTAATTGTTTGATTTCCACTTTGGGATTTGATAGATTTAGTATATTATAACATTATAGAAGATATACTCATACACACATACATACCAGCATTCATCCTCATTAATAAGTTCATTCATTTTATATGATCATCATATCAATTAATTACATACATACATACCTATATATATGAATGATTGGTGATACTGTTCTAGATAATCGTCGTGATCTATTTACCGATGGGAAACAAACTGAATTAAGTAAACCTCCTGAATCCAAACGAATCAAATTACCTCCTATTCATTTTGATAATGAATTTCTAAATCGATTAATTAATTCCAATAATAGTTCAACTTCAATGACTTCAAGTTTAACTTATAAACAAACCAAACATCATAAATCATTCTTTAGAACTGTTTTGGATTTATTGTTTTGTCGTACCTAATCATCCTCATAATAATCATCTTCATCATCATCATCATTATCATATCGATTTCCCTTATTCTTTAAGGTACCAAATTTAATACTGGTTCTATTAATAATATTCTTCATATATAAATAATTTTCAAACGTTTGATAACTGGGAGTAGCAGATGATGTAGCAGTTACTCCTAATTTTTCAAATCCAACTATTCTATCTAATTCATTTGAATTTTTATAAATTAATATAAATGGTAATACTTTAATATTCAATTTATGAACTAAAAATGGAGCTAATTCAGCTTTAATATTAATGACTTTTAATTGTAAATGTTTTTTCCGCTAAAATATCTAAATATTGATTAAATACTTTACATTTTTCAAAATTTGGTTGATAAAAATGGATAATAACAATTTCATGATTCAAGACAATTTCCATGATTTTTCTTTCATTAGTGATGGTTTCAACTGATCCTAAATCTTCTTCATGTTCATGATCATGTATTGATTGTTTAAGATGTTTGAATTCTTGTGATAATTGTTGCATTCTTGCTTCTCTATATTTATGAGATATTTCATCATCTTCTTCATTTTCTAATTGTTGTAATAAATCATCATCATCAAGTTCTTCAGCATCATCATTGTCATCATCTTGATTCCGTATTGATTGTAATTTTGCTTCTTGATACTTCTCTATATATTCTGATTGTCCATCCATCTTGTTAACTTGAATGATATGATGTAACTCTATAAATGATCAACTTGTAAGTGTTGTATCAAATTAAATATTTCTATTTTTTTGTTGATCAATTGAAGACGCGTTTCAAATTTGTATCATCATCATCATCATCATCATAGTACTAAGACTAGTACTATATAGGTAGTGCCAACCTAGGAATTGATCACTTTTAAGATGTCATTAATGGCAATCACATTCTTCTGGATAAGTTCTTTATAATGAGGATGATCATTATGATGAGGTGAATCCGATAATAATTGAATTGAATTGATTAAATTCTGATCTATTTGTTTTACAGTTGATAAGATCATTTCTAATTCTAATAAAATGGAATTTTGAAATGCTTGAGTTGATGATGATGATGATGATACTATCAGTTCTGATTGATGATGATGATTGTTATGATATGACATGTTACTTTAATCAATTGAAGGTTAACTCTTCTAAGAAAGAATGGATGGTGTTGCAAATGATTTCTTTATTTTTAGCTCTCTGTCTACAAAGTGCGACTTCAGTGGTTGTTAAAAAATGCTAAATATGAATTAAGTATGCTAAAAGTATCCATCTAAGATGTCACCTATGTATGTGTCTATGTATGTATGTATATATATATATGTATAATGCTAATGTTGAATGCTGAATGGTAAGGAACGTTAAAAGCTTACGAAGAAACTTCTTCCACGTTAACCACCATTGACTTCTTATTTAATAACTCTAATTGAACAATCTTGGCTTTTAAATCTTTACGTTCAATTTCACGATCTTTAATAATTTCCATTAATAATTTCCGTAATTCATTATTTTCATGAATTAATTCAATTTTAATCGTTTCATTCTGATTAAATTTTTGTAATAAATAATTAAATTCTTTACATAATTTTAAATATGTCATTTTTAAAGTAGTGAATAATGAAATTAATTTCGAAGTATTGATCATCGATTGTTTGATAGTCATAACAGTATTAACATTGATTTTAGTCTCGAGGTGAGGTTCATTTCCTTCATTAAATACGGTAGTATTTGATTCATCAGTTTGATTAGTACCATCAACCACAGAATCAAAGGGGGATCTTCCTTCATTATCAGTTTCCAATCCACTGCCAGTTTTAATTGATGATGTGGATGTAAGAGGTTCGAGTAAATCATGGAATTGAGATGGAAATGATGAAGTCTGTTCTTCAGCTTCTTGTTGGGTTGGGATTGGTATATGTTCATTAAAGTCATTAAGAGTGGATAAGACTCGATTAATTTCATCATCTAATTTCCCATCTTCATTATCATTAGGGGATGGGATAGATGCTGTCATTTCATTAAAGAGTTTATCAATATCAACATCACAATCTATACTTTGATCATTAGTATTAGTAGTGACATCTGTGATGATCTTATGGGATTGATCTAGTTTTTGCCTTTTAAGTGGGGGTTGATGGGTTATTGATTCTATATCGTCATTATCAACTGATGGATCAACTAAGATATCAGTAGATAATGTTGAAGGCATATTGGGGGGTGTTAATTGGATAGTAGTGATATGATTGATTTGTATAGTAAATAAATAATTGGTATGAAAAATAAATTTATATGATGAGATGGGAAGGAAGCTATATGCAGGTACACAGTAAAAATAGATCAATTTATATATGTATATATATATATATACACGATGTAAACGACAATTACAATTACAAACTACAACATTTTTAGTATGATAATAGATGAATTAAAGAATGAATACCGTAAAGGAATAAATAAATAAATAAGCAAGCATTTGAAAAAAACAAAAAGCTCTCACAATAAAAGATCTATTTACAATAATATTAAAATTAGATATATATAATTCTATGTACAAAATGTAAGGATAAACTAATTTTTGATTGAATTGATTGATTGAATGAATGAATGGAAGGAAGGATATGGAAATAAATAAACTAAATAAATAAATGAATGAATGAATGAATGAAATAAAATGCTGATTTTTGATTATTAAACTTAATATACAATTGAAATGAACACATAAAAAATTAAACTAGTAGTAGGATAACAAATGAATGAAGGAATGAAATCGTGATATGCAAAAATAATAAATGGATAGAAGGACTTAATGACTTGAAGATGGGGATGATGATACAGACGATGGTAAAGTTGATGATGATGAGTTTGATGAAGAGGAGTTCAATTTAAATAATCCTAATTTACTAACTTCACTCAAGACATCACTGGTCTTTTCAGTAAGATCATTATTAAAATCTTTTAAAACATCAGATACAAACACTCCACTTTCTTCCCATTTCGTAGATAATGTATCCAATACCCCTTCAAATGCTAATTTACCTGTTTTAGCATTTTGACCAAATCTTTCCACTGACCATTCTTCTAATTTATCACAAATTCGAGTAATAGCAGCATATGCCGTGATTTCAGCACTTTGAGTGAAAATCGTTCTTGATTTTAATTGAGGATCAGGTTTATAAATGACAGTTTCATTAACTAATAAAATATGATTCATGGTTAAATTATGAGATTTTAAAACTAAAGTATTATTAATTAAATCAACTTCACTAACTTCTCTGACATAACTTAATTTCTGTCCACCAACAATGAACGATAACCAATTTGGAATAGCTTGTTTACAACCAATCAATCTTTCAGTTCTTAAAGTTTTATTATCGACATCAATCAGACGATTTAAAATGTCAACGGAAACGACATGGGTTGATAATTCATTAGGGTATTTTTGCCAATTGGCGGCTGTTACTTGATCCCAAGGATAATTGAAATAATGCTCAGATTCGAAAAGCTTCATCTGGGAGTTAATGGTATGAATATGATGTTGATATGACTTTTTTGGAAAACTTTTATAGAAATAGTTGTTTTGTTTTTTATGCCAGTGTTTTTTTTTCTTTGGTATGCTATATTTTTATATGATTAAACAGAGATGATATTCATACGATCAGTAGTTGAATTCTGATATGATTTATATACGATTATTGTTAAAATTTCAAAATAATTAAAATCTGGAGTAAGCAAATTTTAACTGTCTTAAGACTTTTAAATAAATATAAATTGGTATAAGGGATTTGATCCTCCTTTATATTTTTGAGGTTTGAAATATTTTTTTTTTTTAATTTCTTTTTTTTTTTTTTTTCTTTTTTTCCACTCAACCGGTCTCTGCCGGTTAAGGGATGTCATATAAGGAAGTTATAATTACTACTAACAAGGAAGGAGTGATCACAATTTTTGATGGCAAAATGCAAAAAGATGACTCTGAATCACTTCGTAGTAACTAGATGATCATTACATCCAATAACAGTTAATACTAATCAATACTACTAGAATAATACCATAGTTACTTCGTAACTACCCATCGGTTTACAAATGAGCGTGAAATATTATTATTTTCAAATAAAATGTGTATGATGAATGACATGTGTATGGGGTGTATATGTTTAGAACGTTGGTAAACTATAACTCTAAAATCCTACAAATAACCCATTTAAACAAAACAAATTATAAATTATTTATGTACTAGTTACAACTATGTTACACATTAACTTTTACCTTTTTTACTCTATTAATTATCATCATCTTCACTATTAGAACTAAATTCAATCTTTTTAACCACTTTCTTTGGACTTGACTTATTCTTAACATATCCTACACTCGATACATTCGATTTATTAATCTTATCTAATAATCGATTTGATGTTCTCTTTCTTGCATTCAGTTTTTTCATCTTCATCGATAATGTAGATACATTACTAGGTGAGTTTGATATGGAAGTATTGACTTTTGCTACGGAAGAAGTATTGGCCTTTATAGGAGGATTGGCATTTATAGAAGTATTAGCCTTTGAACCATTAACCTTTATAGAAGTGTCAGCCTTTGATACGGTTGTATTGGCCTTTGGGATAGAAGTAGCAATCTTTGGGGTAGATGTGGTTATATTAACCGGCTTCTGAGTTGATCTAAGTGACCTTTTAGTTGGAGTGGCTGGTATGACTTCCTCTTTTTCTTCAACCTTGTCTTCTACCTTTTCTTCTTCTTGTTGTACCTTTTCTTCTTCTGTTTCTTCTTCTCCTTCTTCTTCTTCGTCGCCGTCCTCTTCTTCGGCGTCGTCCTCTTCTTCATCGTCTTCATCATCGTCGTTTTCTTCCTTATCTTCTTCCTCTTCTACCTTTTCTTCTACCTTGTTTACCTCCACCTTCTTTGCTTCCACCTTCTTTGCTTCCACCTTCTTTTCATCATCACTATCACTATCACTATCACTATTATCCTCACTATCACTATCGGAAGAATCAGATGAACTTGATTCTTCAAATTCCAGTGAATGCAAATCTTGCAGCTCAGTAAATGGTGATTTGGTAGTACTTGTAAAACTAGTAACTTTATTAACCATCGGAGTAGATACTTTTGGTTCAACCTTAGTTTTACTTAACTTATTAAACTTATTAATTAATGCAACTTTAGAAGGAGTATCATCATCATCATCTGCCCCTTTATCATCCTCACTTTCATCATCAGATGATTCTGATTCTGAATCTGATTCCGAATCATCTTCTTCAAGATGAGCGAAAAATTTAGGTTTGGATGCAGCTGGACCAGATTTTGGTCTAGCATCTTTAGTTTCAATTGTAGTAGATGGTAATCGTAATGAATCTAAACTTGATAAATTCCTAGTTAAAGCTTGTCTCTTGGATGTTGTTTGCGATGATAATTCTATCTTATCGTCACCATCTTTTTTATTCCCATTTTCAATATTTGTAGGTTTGATAACTTCGTCTGATGATTTATTTTCAATTATTAAATTACTTTTAACCGGAACTGGTTTCATCATAGGTTTAGTTTTAACTAATTGTGCAGGAGATGGAGTTTGACTTACAAGTACTGATTTCCTCTTTGATTTTTCATGATCTTCAGATTCATTCTCAGAATCATCTTCACTTTCAGAATCACTTGATTCATCATCACTCTCTTCTTCTGATGAACTTTCAGTAGTGCCTGATTTATTATTATCCGATGAAAGTCTTCTATTGATCAGTTGAGATGGTGTGATTGGTTTAGCTTTCAACTCTGTTTCAAACGCTTTATTGAATACATCATTATTAGATTTAGAATTATCTTTCTTTTCTTCGGTATGTCCATTGCTTTCAGCAATTGGGGCCTCATCGATTTCCATCTTATCATCTTGATCTTCCTCTTTTTCATCCTCTTCCTCCTTTTCACCTTCAACACTTTCCTTTTCAACTTCGTGTTCTGTTGGCTTTACTACATTACCATTTTGTACTTTTTCAACTTTAGACTTTTCTTGCTTTCCATTAACAATGCCATTACCATGACCGTTTTGTTTAACATCAACACTTGTATCACTAGTCTTTTCACTGAGACTGGTATTCTTACTACTTCTTACTTTCAATGCAAACGAATCATCATTTGAATCACTATCATCATCAGAAAACATCGCCTTCTTGAACTTTCCATTCGATGATTCAGCATCCACCACAATTGATTTATCCTTATTTAAAAGTTCAAGAGTCTTTGCCTTTTTAACTGTTGGTGATGTACTTGAATCACCTAATAATGATCTTATTCTTTTAGCGGGAGTTGAAGAAGTTGTAGCTGTTATGGGTGAAGGTTGACCTGCATTAATTAATTGTTTGATTTGATGTTCAATTTCCAAAGCTTCAGTTAAAGGACCTAAATGTTGACTTTCATATTTCAATAACATAGATGAAGTCTGATCATGGTTCTTACTTTGAATTAATGGATTTGAATCATTGATATGATGATTTATGAATTCATTCAAGAATGAATGGAAAGTATTCAATGTAGAACTTTCATTAAATAATAAATACGGATAAACATCTTTAATAAGGAAATTTAAAATTTTATCTTCATCACTTTCATTTATAGTTTGATCTATGTCAGTATGATTATTACCCTTTTCCCATTTTAACAACTTTAAAATAATATAATAAATATCTTTAATTGAATATATGTAATTGGGAGCTGTCGAAGATACGATTGATTCATTGGCGATTTTTAAAACATCATCTTTAACCACGAATTTATCTAATGGAATACTAACATTACTATAAGAAGTTAAGTTTGATTTCAAAAGGTTTAATTGATTGAATTCATAATATAACGCATCATATAAAAGCTTGTTGGTACATTCATGATACTTCTTTAATACGGAACTTAGAATGGTATCGATATTTTCTTCATTGATAGATTCAGTTGGGATATTATTGGAAAGGTGGAATTTAAACCAATCATTCAATCCAAATGAATCAGGGAATTTTATACATTTATGAGGTTGATGATATGAATTATGTTCGAATTTTGGATTTATATAGATTAACTCGATATTGGAGAATAAATATTTCTCTAATAAATGATTTTTAGATTCTAAGAATAAGACAATTTTTCGATTTTCTTTAATGAATTTTAAATTGATTCTTTCAAGATAACTGATTAATTGATAATGATTGATTAATCCACTTGGATAATAATTATTTGAATCATTAGGGATATTGGTTATAAACATTGGATTTAAGAATTCGCTCCCATTAATATTAGTCATTAATGATAAGGATAATGTAACTTTGAAATTCAAGTTTAAGACGATATCAGATAAGTAAAACACGTTATTAGGAGAATATTTCGATGATGATTGCAATATTCTAGCTGATTCATCTTTGAATGATGCATTGAAATCAAATCCATAGTTGGAAGATAATGATTTTCGTTGTTGAATAGTATTTACATCTAAGATTATACGATTGAAAATACTATTGAAATGATTCAGTATATTAACCAATAACAGTACATCCATCAAAGGATTTATCATATACCAACGAATGACATAATTGACTAATGTCTCTTTGATGAGTTCCTGAGCTGATGATTTCCTTATGTCACCTTCATTATCAATGATAGTTTTAATATCTTCTAAACTTAAAGAAGGATCGTATTGAGATTGGAAAAATGCAAATATATCTGATAATTGATGATCAGAGGGAGACGTCAACGACACATAGTTATAGGAATCAAGGATCGCTAGCTTGGAAGTATGATTTAGTTTGGTGGACGTCATCTTCATATCATCTTCTGGTTGATCCAAACCGTTTTGCAGTAACTATCCTTGGGGTTTAAAATTTTTATATTTATACAGAGAGTGATGGCATAATTTTTTTTTTCTGGTTTTTCAGTTTTTGTGCCTTTTCAGTTTTTACGGGACGAGATGAATTTGCATTTGTGGATGCAAATAAAAATTATTAATAGTAATTTCCTGAGCGGTAACTATTTTATACAACTTTTAATCTATTTCTTCTATTGGTTTGTACGGTTGAAAGCATCATCCATATTATCAAGCCATAAATAATTTGCTACCAACCCTTAAACGTCACCATTCATATTCAATCATGTTTTCAATTCATTTTTCTCCTTCTCCTATTCATTCTATTCCAAGTTTTAAAAAAACCTACGAAATCAGTCCTGTTCCCAATACCAATTCTTCATCATTCTCATTAAAACATTCAAATTTAAATGGTTCCAATACTTCAATCTCAACTACTTCAAGTATCTTAAGTAATTATTTTAGATCAAATAGTAAGACTAATCCTTCCCGTCAAAGGCATGTTTCTCAAGGACAAATAATTACTTCATCATCATCACCTCTTCCATCATTAATTATACCCTTTTCAACTACTATTAGTGGTGAAAGTTCTATACTTAATCAAAAGCTTTCTGATCCTAGTTCCCATTTCAAACCTATTGATCATATTTATAATAAGTTCAAATTAGAAGATTCTCCTTTGGGGATTGATTGTCTTTTACAATCTGCTGATTCAACCGTCCTGATTCAAAATAGTATCATTAGTATAAACTTTGATAATGAAAGTCTTGAATTTGATTTAAAATTTCCTAATTTTGATAATGATGATGACAAAGTTGAATCTTCAACTGAGGTTACTATTGGTGATGCTGTTACTAAAGAAGTTAAACCAGATTCTTTAAAAGAAGAGAATAATTGTGGGTCAGTTGAAATTACTCCTGTGCATATAAAGAGATTATCAATATTTTCCAAAGTTAAAGGATTATGGACTACAAAACATCATAAAGATAAGGAAGATTTATTTTTAGCTCCATCTATTCTTTCAAATGAAGTGGTATCACCTAGAAGTAGTTTTGAAATGTTATTTTCTCCCATATCTATGAGAGTTCCAATCAAGGAAAGTTTTAGACGTAGAACTTCAAGTTTTAGTTTATTTCAACATGTGGAAGATCCAAATTCTCCTGGTTTTAAGAATAAGAACAATAATAATAATAATAATAATAATTCTATAAAGTTTCAAGATTATGCTGATATGTTGGTTTATAGTAATCGAGCTC
Source organism: Scheffersomyces coipomensis (assembly GCF_036884675.1). NCBI lineage: Eukaryota > Fungi > Ascomycota > Pichiomycetes > Serinales > Debaryomycetaceae > Scheffersomyces > Scheffersomyces coipomensis. Next base: position 15,523 of record NW_027042898.1, on the reverse strand, counting down.
CTCCTACTCCTATCAGTGATCAAATCCAAGAACCATCAACAACTACAACCACAACAGAAGTGGTGGAAACTGAAGAAGATAATAATAGTATTCTGTCAATTAATCTGATTCCTAAAGCCTTACCTAAAAGAAGACTATCTATTAAGAGAAGACATTCCATTTCAGTTAAGAGATCATTATCATTTTCATTATCGAAAAGAAGAAACTTGAGTGATAGTAATAATACTACTACAACTACTACTACTAATAATAATGATAATAATGTTATTGAAGCTGAACCTGAAATTAAACTTCGAACCAAACCATCAATTTTAAAGAATAAAATCAATAAGAATTTCGAAACTGAATATATGAACAGTATAAGAGATCTGTCGATGAATATTGAAGAATTCTTACAAAAATTTGAAAAATTTGAAATGGAAAAGTATTTAAAAGAATCTCAACTTCCAGATTTAAGATTACAACAATTAACTAATTATTATAATGCTAAAGATGAAAATCAATAACAAATAGGTTATGGTTTTTTTATTTTTTTAGTCATTTTATATTTCATTTAGTTAGATTTAGTTACTATTATTATATTATTATACCACATATAATTTAAATAGAGATGTAATTACGTCTTCTCCTACCCTACCCTCCTCTCCACTATTAATTTTTGACGTATATTATTTCTCGGAATAATTATTTTTATGAGAAGGTGGTTCACTTTTCACTCCCCCCACGTTAAAAAAGATATGCTTTCCTAATTAGGAAAGGGTCCCGTGGAGATCGAGAAATTTTAAAATTCAAAAAAAAAGATGTGGATACCCCCACCAATTTATATTTAACCACTAAAAAATTTCACTATAAATGTCACGTAATTCGACTTTTTGTTCAAATTTCAGAGATTTCTTCTTATTCAATAAGTTCTTACTAAACTCAATTGATCACTAAAATCATCACATATCATGTCTAAAACTGTTTTCGTCTCTGGTTCCAATGGGTTCATTGCTTCTCATACTGTCAATTTATTATTAAAAGAAGGTTACACTGTTATTGGTTCAGTTAGATCTGAAGCTAAAGGTGCTGCTTTCAAGAAAATATTAAATACTGATAAGTACTCTTATGTGGTTATTCCAAACATTGCTGATGTTGGTGCCTTTGATGAAGTTTTAAAATCTAATCCTCAAATCACTACCTTTTTACATATTGCTTCTCCATTCCGTTTTAATATTGAAAGTCCAGAAAAGGATATTTTAATTCCTGCTATTGAAGGTACTAAAAATGTGTTAACTTCTATTAAAAATTACGCTCCTCAAATTACTAGAGTTGTCGTTACTTCATCTGATTGTGCTGCTAGAGAAAATGATGATCCAAATCCAAATGTTATTCTTGATGAAACTGTTTGGAGTAAAGCTACTTTTGAAAGTTCTAAAAATCATCCAGTTCTTGCTTATTTAGGTTCAAAACCATTAGCTGAAAAATTAGCTTGGGATTTCGTTAAAAATGAAAAAGTAAATTTCAAATTAACTACTGTTTTACCAAGTTATACTTTTGGTCCACAAATTGATGATGCTTTAGTAGCCCCAGATTTAAATTCTTCTTCAAAAGTCATTGAAGCTATTATTCAACTGAATCCAGAATCTAAATTACAAAACCATATTGGTAGTTGGATTGACGTTAGAGATGCTGCTAAAGCTCATTTAGTTGCTTTCCAATCTGAAGAAGCTGTTGGTCAAAGATTAATTTTATCATCATCAAGATTCACTTCTCAAACAATTACTGATGTCGTTATTAAGGATTTCCCTCAATTTAAAGGAAAGATTTATGAAGGTGTTCCAGGGGCTGATGTTGCTGAAACCAGTCAATTAGCAACATTAAACTATTCTAAAACCAATAAAATCTTAGGATTTAAATTCATTGGTATTGAAGAAACCGTGGTTGATTCAGTTAAACAATTATTAAGAGTTAGAGGTTAGTTTAGATTTTTATAAATCGACAATAAAAAAAAAGGATATTATATTTTTGAATCACACATATAAACAACTAAAAAAATAACCGTACCTACTTAATTAACCCTTGACATATTTACCATAATTACTACCTAACTCTGCTTGTAAAAGATCTTTCTTAATCTTAAGCCCATATCGATAACCATTTAAAGTTTTCAGTTTACTTAAAACTCGATGACACGGAACTATTATAGCTATTCTATTTGAACCAACACAATTTCCAATAGCTCTAGAAGACAGAATAGGCATATTCAACTCTTTTGCCACTGTAGAATAATCACTAACTGAACCTAATGGGATATTAATCAAATGATTCCACACTTTCCTTTGAAGTGAGGTTCCAAATATGAAAGCATATTTGATTTTATTAGGTTGCAATTTATCAGAAGTCATTAATAACGCGAATTCATGGATGGTATTATCAATCAAACTTTTACTTTCCTTATTCAAGATCAGATCTGAAGCAGCTGATAATGAATTTAATCGATAACCTTTAATCAGTTTGAAATCTTTCATCATAAGTGGGATTAAACTAACTTTAGAACTACCTAACGACGCGTAATACAATACACCAGCTTTATCCAATACTACCAACGCAAGATAATTATCACCATCGATAATGGTATAAAATAAATTAGTAACACTCACAGTCATAGTTACATTAGGAATATTATATTGAACTATATATAGTATCTGCTATAAGAAAGCAAAAGAAGTAAAGAGAATTAATTGCAATCGCGTTCTAATCGTTTTTTATATACAAAATATTTGGTAGCAAAAAAAAAAGAAGAAAAGTCTGTTGACTCATCTGCAACATTTACGATCTTCTGTATCATCTTTATGAATGGCTTCAGTATAACCAAATAATAATTTACCGAATAAAGCACCTAAAATACAAGAAATAATGATATAACCATTGTAGTACATGAATAACAACATGATAAGATAAGATAAACCCCATTGAGCTGTGAACATAAGACATCTGATTAAATGTTGCATTGGAGTAGAACAAATATCACCTGATTGTTTAGTGAATAACCAACCATGAGAAATGGCAAATAACAAAGGATTGGCATTCAGACCATCTTGTTGGATTTTAGGTTGACCTTTTAATTCATCATCAGAAGATTCTGAAGAATTTGCCCCCATTAGAGCTCTATTTTTAGCATTTTGTTTAGCAAAGGCAATATCTAATTCACGACCAAATCTGGCAAGCCATTGAGCAGCAACCACCATTAAAAAGACTCCAATACATGAACCGGCAAACATACCTGTGGTTCTAACATGCCATGATCTGGCAATGAAACATGAATCGATGGTATACCAATTCCATAACATGGAAATTTTACAAGCTGGTTGAGCAGGATTTGCATTCATTCCTCCCATATTCATTTTGTTAAGTATTCAATGGTTGACTTTGTTTGTGTTGACTGAAATTATTATCACATCTTGATAACTTTTGAATTCACATCGGGGATGTAACCAACTTATATAGACCATCAATTAACTAATCAATCATATAATATCGAACCATACATTGTAACACCATTTTATTACTGGCGAGCAGTTTAATTCAACTTATTTAAGTAACCGTGAGCAAATATTTAATCCATTTTTTGCAAGCAAAGAAAAACGAAAAAAGGTTAAAGTTCTTTTATTGGCGCCAAAATTAATATACCAAGAAAAATATAAAAAGATGATATTCTATTTTTTTTTTTTTTATTCTATAAAATCGTTATATATATATATATACTTCCATATATTATTTAAATAGATATGTTTGTTCGTGTGTTTGTAAGTTTTGTTTCGGTTTGGTTAGTTGTTCGTGTAGGAGCCGAGTAGTATTATTTTCTGTGTGTGCGGCTGGCTGGGGGTATAGTTTTTATATATTTTTGTTAACGAACACTGGTAACTTGGGATATATACAAAAATGTTTGTCCTATTAATTGTTGATTAGTTTCTATAAAGTTCAAATAGTCGATTCTTTCCACTTTGGAATTCACTTCATTTTCTATATTTAATAGATGATTTTTAAACTTTGCTAAACCATCATCCTCGGATGGAGTCGATTCGGAAGATGATGTGGATGTATTTGAAGACGAAGATGATGATGATAATGGAGTGAAGTTACTATGGTCAGATCCTAATGGGAGATCTGATTGATCCAAGGTGAAGTTTATAATCTTGTATCCTATGATACTATGACATGAATTGCATAAAAGATTATTTATTAATAATTGCTGATTTAAAGTTGAAATATTATAATCAGTGTTTACATTTGTTATAGCGTTTGTATTTGAATTAACCACAGGATTAGAACAACAACTGCAAATGAATGATGATTCATTTATATAATCATCATCATAACAAGTACTTGTATTGGTGGGACTAATATTATATTTACTATTATACATTAAGTTGTTATTGAAGTCGAGATTATTACTAAGATGATGATAATGATGAAGATCTGAATAGTGAGGTATAAGTAATCCCATAATATGATGGCTTATTATTAACTAAATAAAACAAGCTGATTATATTGCAACCTCTTATGTTTTTAAGTTAAATAAAAAAGTGATAAAAAATGAATAAACCCGGTGATATTTATATTATTTAATTAAAACACTAGTTTCATGGAAGTATGAACTAAAATCATAACATCATAAATCTCTTAAACTGGTAATATTTTTAAATTATATACCATAAAATTGTCCGACCCACAGTTAAGCTCTGTAAGCCGAAACTACCAACTTGAAAGATAGATGAATTATTCGTAAATATTTTATGTATCACAAAACTAAATCACTTTTTTTTGTTTGTTTGTTTTGGGTGTTTGAAATTAGGTGCGCAAAAACGAAAAGTTCGTAAATGAAATCAATTTAGAGAGAGATGGAAAGTTGTTAACAAATTTTTCTTGATCACCAGTTCTGGACTAATTAATTTGCTGAGCTTTTTGTTATTTTATTTTTACTTTATATACGTCTCGTAAAGTGACGATATATAGTTAGAACTGAGTTCATTAAATTAAATTAAATTAAATAAACTACGAACTTATTCTTGTAAAAAAATAATACATAAGTCAATAAATTTCACTACTTATTATGGTGAAATAAGTTTTACGAATTCTGATAAATTTGATTGATAGGTGTTTCAGAAAAAACCAATAACAATGAAAATAGCAACAGAGAGAGAGAGAGAGAGAGAGAAATATTGGAAGAGCCAAATATGCCAATGGCTTAGCGAGAAATTGTGTGTGTGTGTGTCAGTAATGTAGATGTAAATTTGTATTGTATGTATTATTATTTCATCGTTTTAAATGTATATCCATGCCATGTTCAATACTGAGGATAATGGTTTAGGAATTAGTTAGTTTCAATGTGGGGGTATTCTTACAAAATAAACCATTAACTTATTATTAACTAGTTGCTACCCCTCTACAACAACAACAAAGTACGAAACTTATAAACATTACATACTATAATTATAATCATCCCTCCCGGCTATGTTGGTAAAAATAGATCTTACTGCTTGCTTTTGACATGTTACATAATTCTATAGATAACGAAAGTTTAATGTGGTACTTTCTTTCATTTCGGTTATAAATAGTAATAAAGCTCATCAAGAAGTTTAGTAAAAACCAGACCCCTGAATGAATGTCTCATTGTTTTAATTATATTTCCCAACTCCTACGGGATCTTAATCCCGCAAAATATTTATATCTCTTTAACCCAATCATTTAAAAAAGTGTAGTTAAAAATCCCCCCCAGTCTAAAATTGTAAAAATATCGCTTCGAATGAAAAATAAAAAAAAAAATAAAAATAAAAATTCAAAAAAAAGTTCAATTTACGAATTTTCAAAACAGGCGCAAACAAAAACAATTTAAACCAAATTCTTTTACACGTAAGCTTTATAAACTATCATTGATTATCATGTGACTTGCTGTGTCCCCCAAAACTAAGGTACTTTCCACTCGTAATATGCTTCATCGCAATAATATATCATAACGTCATGTCTTTAATATATTTCCATTTTGGAAATAAAATTAAAAAGTCCCGTAAATTGATGTGTGTGAAGGATTGATTACGCATATTTAGTAAATTTAGGCGCTATCATGTACTTATAGCGGCTATGTTTAGCATTTGCATACGAAGGAATAAAACTACCATATGATAGTTCGTATTCTAGAAGATTATTACTAATATGAAAATTAAATAGAGCTAATATTTTTTAACACCAAAGAGAGTCCAAATAAAAAAAGATTATCGATAAATACTCAAAAAATATAAATGACCACTACCCACGATGATACGAGAATTCTCCTTAATTTACTTCACTCGATCACTAACATTGAGAGATAGAAAGATATCCATGATACTCAACCTACATTTCTCAAACATCAACCCAAATCCCGATTTGTTTGATATGTTTGCGATGTCCGGAAATTGTAGTTTTATAAACAGCGATGTGTCCGATTTAAGGTTGCAAATTTTTTTTCTCTCCTTCTCAATATTGAAAAATGCTAAGAAAATTATTCACTTTTGTAATTACATACAATGTTCAATCGGCATTTACTATAAATGGTTCAAATATGTCGTTGAATACAGAATAAAGAAGGTTTATAAACCTGTCAGGTCTTATGTTCCAAAATTGTAACATTCATTCCAAGAAATTTCCTAAATGGGTTGCTAGATATAACTGTTTTTTAATAGCTCACCGATCACGATCTCAATGGTTAATATACTTAAAGTTTGATGATTGGATATGTATGAAATTGTTGGACCAGCATGGTTGTTTTTACTACAGAAAACGGTTTAGATTGTTTCCATTAATGGACTCTCAAAATAGTTTAAATAGGATCAAATTTATCAAGAATTTTGCAAAATAAATAGCAATATATTAATTCAATTTAACCAACAAACTAACAAACAATTTAAACATGAAAGCCGTTCTTTTTACAATCTTAGCTACTGCTTCATTAGCTTTAGCTGATGACACTATCACTCAAGCTCCAAGTCCAACTACCAACAATCCTTATGCTACTTATCCAGCCGTTGCAAAGACTGCTTCTATTAATGGGTTCGCTGATAGAATCTACGATCAAATGCCTGATTGTGCTAAACCATGTTTATTCGAAGATACTGGTAAAACTCCATGTCCTTATTGGGATACTGGTTGTTTATGTGTTATGCCTCAATTTGCTGGTTCAATTGGTGAATGTATTGCTCAAAGTTGTAAAGGTGAAAATGTGGTTGTTGCTACAAGATTAGCTACTTCTATTTGTTCAAGTGCTGGTGTTTGGTCTCCTTATTGGATTATTCCACCTCCTGTTTCACTGGACTTATCAGTTGCTGCTGCTGCCACTGATGCAGTTGCTACTAATGATGCCTCTGAACATAAAAGAGATCAAGTTGACAACCAAAGAGATGCTGTTGCTAAAGCTGCTCCATCCTATTAAGTTGCGAATATAGATACTTTATAGATTTTCCATATATAGATACGATTAATTGTGTTCAATAAATATAAATATGTATGAATAAATGTATTTGAATTATTGCAATCAGATTAACAGTGGTGACAGAGTCAAAAAAATTAAATTTCAAAAATAAATCACGTGCAAATAAACGTGACTAAAATGTTATCATATCACGTGAGCCATTATCTTTCAAAAAAATTTTGACAAATTAAAGATAAATCAATGGTAATTATTAATCCAAGTTAATGCAAAATTTATATCTTTTATAAGGTTAAAATTTGATAGATATAGTCATGACTGCTACCGAGAAACCAGTAGTATTAACTACTGAACATTTAAACCATCTTAATGAAAAATTACAGCATTTAAAAGCGGAACAAATTATAGAGTGGGCTTATCTTACATTTCCAAATTTATATCAAACTACAGCATTTGGATTAACTGGATTAGTAACGATTGATATGATTTCTAAATTAAAACCTTCATCTGATTCAAGTGACGATAATAAACATATAATAGATTTAATATTCCTTGATACTTTACATCATTTTCCCCAAACTTATGAATTAGTAGATAATATTCAAAAGAAATATAATCCCAAAATTCATATTTACAAACCATTAAATGTTGATAATGAGACGGAATTTTCTGAAAAGTATGGTGATCAATTATGGGAAACCAATGATTCATATTATGATTTCTTAGTAAAAGTTGAACCATCTCAAAGAGCTTATAAAGAATTAAATGTGGTAGCGGTATTGACTGGTAGAAGAAGAACTCAAGGTGGAGCTCGTGGAGAATTACCCGTTATTGAAATAGAAGAAACAAGTGGTACGATAAAAATAAATCCCTTATTCAATTGGAATTTCGCTCAAGTAAAGCAATACATTGATGATAATAAAGTTCCATATAATGAATTATTAGATTTGGGTTACAAATCAATTGGAGATTGGCATTCCACCGTTCCTGTAGCCGACGGTGAGGACGAAAGAAGTGGAAGATGGAAGGGTAAAGCAAAAACGGAATGCGGAATCCATCAAACCAGTAGTTTCACAAACTATTTAAATGCTGTAAATAGTGAATCAGTAGCAAAATAGGTATAATATATAAATGTAAATCGTCATAACAAAAATTCCGCGTTAGGAAAGCGGATATTATTTACGAATTAGGAAATACGGAATTCGCAACATCTTCTGATAAGAATTGTAAACTAAAAAAAACGAACAAAAAGATCAAAAACATGAAATCACTATAAATATCATAGTTTATATCTTGAAGCCTTATTTTTTTAGCAAATGATCTGAGATCTATTTAAGCGACAACTACTACTACTATCACTACTATGTTATTAGATTTGGTGTATGATTTATATGAATATATTTTTCTGAATCCATTGGAGACTCAAGCTCTCATATTAGTATCATTCATAACATACTACTTGTTTATATATCCATTCTTTATATCTTCACTTCGAAATGTACCGGGACCATACTTGCATAGGATCTGTTATTTTACAGCGTTGAATGATCAAAGGAAGATGCGGTGGATCACAAAAGTTCATGACTTGCATGCCAAATATGGAAACATTGTCATTTTATCCCCTAATGAAATCAGTGTTAATGGGAATGCAAAATTTATAACTGATATTTATGTTAAAAATTTCCCCAAATCAAAATTTTATGAAAATTTTAGAAATCATGGGTTTAAAGATAATATGTTTGCTAGTCTTGAGAATGATAGACATATCAAATATAAAAAAATTGTATCAAATATATATAGTAAAAGTGCCATCTTTTCCAAAACCAATAGTACGAGAAATAATCTTGTTAAGAAAGTGGGGAATTTGGTTGATGCTATTTACAAATCATCAGTAGATGGTATAGAACCTGATTATATCAATGCCAAATCAATTCATAATATTCATGGTAAAGGTCATGAAGGTTCAGATTGGTTCAACTTGGCCAATAAAACTAAAAATTTAGGTATTGATGTATATTCATTATTTGCATCGTTAGCATTAGATGTGGTTTCAGCATTTGAATTAGGTAATGAAAATGGTACTGATTTATTATCTAAACCTGAACAAAGACATATCATTGTTAGTCATAGAGAAGTGGCAAGTATGGTATTTTGGACAACTTTAATGCCAAGATTTTGGTCTTGGGCTGCTGGCAGTCGTATATTAAAGGCTCTGGAAGATGTTACAAAATGGCAATTATCATTATATGCTAATGCCGAAAATAATGTACCAAAGTTTGGTAAAGATGAAAATCTTACAACTTTAGAAAGTTTTAAAAAAGCAGGTATTACAGGTGAATATGCTTATTCGTTTCTTACTGATAATATTTTTGCAGGTCATGAAACAACTGCTATTTATCTTACATATTTATGTTATGAATTATCGAGACCAATCAATAATTCAGTTCAACTTAAATTACAACAAGAATTAATTCAACAATTTAGTAATCCAGTTAAAGGTGCTGTTATCGATGATCTTGAAATAGTTGATAATCTTCCATATTTGAATGCTATTATGAATGAAATTGGAAGAATTCATGCTCCAATTCCTGGTGCAGAACCTAGAATGGTGGATAAACCTTATTCGATAAGATTAGATAATGGTGAATATATTACTGTACCTACTGGTACAACCATTTCAGTTCAACCATATTCGATGCATAGATTAGAGAATGTGTTTCCAGATCCATATAGATTCATTCCAGAAAGATGGTTACAATATGATGATGAAAGTGTGGAGGATTTCAATCAAAGAATTATGAAACAACAAAAGTATATGATGCCATTTGGAAAAGGAATTCGAATGTGTTTAGGAATGAATATTGCTTTAATTGAAATGAAATTAGCAGTTGCTAATTTATATTGGAGGTTTGGGTCTAAACTTTGTCAAGATTGGTGTGAGATCACAGAATATAATAATGCTGATTCTACTGAAGATAAAGTTAAACCAAATGTCATTCAACTAGGTAAACAATTTGCCGGTAACAACGAGACAGATGAAGAGAAAATGGTCATGTATGATCTGTATACTATACGTCCATATAATGATGAATGTTGGTTAGAATGGTATGAAAATTTTACCCAGTAATTGAATTATTTGTATATATATATATAGACAATATATGTGTCAATCCTGATAGAAGGGGCTGATCTATTTTTATACCGATACCTCCGTTTTCAGGATAGCACTTTTTTAGTTTGCGCTCTGAAGATAAATAGAAAAAGGGAAACGTTTGTGAGCCATACCGCCATCACTCAAATCAAAATCAAAATCAAAATCAGAATTAACTCAAATCAAATTGGTAACACTTTTCTTCTTTTCTTTTTTTTTTAAATTGGCTTTTTCAATTTACATTCAAAGTCAAGTCAATTGATAGAATACTTGATACATCTATATAGATCAATGCTTCCGTTTGCTTATCCGTATCCTCCAGAACAATTGGATGGGTTCTGGGGTATCCCCACTTCAACTATAGATTGGTGCGAGGAAAACTATGTGGTATCAGAATATATTGCTGAAGCTTTAAATACTTTTACCAATTCAGTATTTATAGCTTTAGCCACTTTTGCTATATTTCATGCTTATCAAAATCATTTAGAACCTCGATTTCTATTTACTGCATTTGGATTTTTACTTGTGGGGATTGGTTCATGGTTATTTCATATGACTTTAATGTATCATTTTCAATTATTAGATGAATTACCTATGATTTATGCTACTTGTATACCATTTTGGTCAGTATTTAGTGAATTTAGAACAAAACGGGAATCAATTATAGTTGGAATTGGAATTTTCTCTGCTGCTAATTTATTAACTTTAATTTACTTACACTTTAGAGACCCCACCATACATCAAGCTGCATACGCTCTTTTAAATGCTTGTATTATATTTAAATCATTATCATTAACAGGTGAACATGTTGATGATAAAGGAGCTAAATCTCAATTATATAAAACTATGACAATTGGAGTTTTAATCTTTTTACTTGGTTACTTTTTATGGAATCTTGATATTCATTTTTGTACATTTGTTAGAGGTAAAAGAAGAGATTGGGGAATTCCTTATGGATTTGTTTTAGAAGGTCATGGTTGGTGGCATATCTTTACTGGAACTGGAGTTTATTATTATTTAGTATACTTGGAATATCTTAGATGTTTCTTACAAGGTACTGATGAGTTTTTTGAATTTAAATGGGTGGCTGGACTCCCAGTTGTATATTGCATAGATAAGCATGGTCTTCAAAGACATAAAGCCATTAAAGCATTAGCAGCTGCTGATGCTGAACTTTCAGAATTGGATAAGAAAAATCAATAAGTAGGTCTTTTTTTATATATCAAATAGGCAAGAGCCAGGCCAGGCCAATTCAAAAATAATTTATATTTAGCACAAATGGGGATATTTTAATTTTATTAATTAAATTTTTTTTATATTTAGAAATCAATGACTGTAAAAAGTATATAGCAAGCCTCAAAAAAAGAAAAATAGAAATCAAATACGAAAAAGTGATGCAATTTTTCTTTTCTTTTTCTCAGTTGCAGCCATCGCCTATTCTATTGTTTATACCAATGTTTTATAAATTAAGGATCTCAGTAACTAACTTTTCATTCTTAATACCATTCTCCTCTACTAAAGTCTTTAAATTCTCTATAGCATCATTACTACTTAATTTACATGATCCATCAAGTTCATTATAACAAGCTGCTTTCCATTGTTTTAACACTTGTTTTAATTTATTTAATCCATCATTAATTTCTTGTTCATTACAATTGGTTCTCTTATTTTGAATGAATTTATCACCTTCAGTTAAATTAGAATCTTGTAATTCAGATGCTTTCCTCTTAGCCATATTAACAATCTTGGTTGGAAATTTAACTAATTCTGCCACATGAATACCAAATGATTTATCTGAAATACCAGGTTCAACTTTATACATTAATGTTATATCATCATTATTTTCATTGGTAGAATCCTTTTCAATATGAGCTGTGACATGTAAATTATCAACATTGGGATATTTTGATGATAATTGAGTTAATTCATGGAAATGAGTTGCAAATAAAGTAAAACATTTCTTTTCGGTGATTAAATGTTCCAGAATTGACCACGCTAATCCAAATCCATCATAAGTAGATGTACCTCTACCTAATTCATCGATTATAATTAATGAATTATGAGTTGCAGTAGCTAAAATTGATGAAGTTTCTAACATTTCAATCATAAATGTGGATAATCCTTTTAATTGAGAATCACCTGCACCAACTCTTGATAAAATAGCATCAAATATAGGGATTTCAGCAATAGCTTCATCTTCATCTGATACAGGTATAAAGCTACCAATTTGACTCATTAATGCAATCACACCAACTTGTCTTATATAAGTACTTTTACCACCCATATTTGGACCTGTGATAATCACAAATGATTTATCATCATTGGAAAATTGAATATCATTAGCAATGAAATTAACATCATCTTGAACTTCAACCACAGGATGTCTTGCTTCTTTTAAATTAATCTTTCTTTGTTTAAATTCAGGACTATCCATAGATGGACTTAAAGGATGTAATTTTGGTTTGATGAATGATATAGGGGCTATGATTGCCACATTAGCAAAACTGGTTAAAACATCTAAATGAGAAATAGTTAATGATAATGCAGTGAATACTTGTTGATAAGTTAAACTTATAGCAAGGATTTCTTTAATTAATTCTCTTTGCTTTTTATTATATTCCATTGATGTTTCATTATATTGTTTTGATAATTGAGTTAATTTCTTAGTAGTGAAGAAAACCCCGGCTTTAACCACTTGTAATTCATTATATTTATTATTAGTATTTCTTAACACATGAGAATCAATTCTGGTAACTCTTAAACACCAACCATGTTGAATATGTTTTTCTAATTTTAATTTTTTATCAATTTCCATATTTAAATCATCAGAAACTTCTTCTTGTTGTTGTTTAATTTCGGAAAGGGTATGTTGTAATTTTTGATCAATTTCAATTAATGAATCATCGAATTCAGGTTTAATATTAAAATCAGTATGTAATAAATCATATGATGAAGTAGAATCCAATGGTGATAAATCTACTGTAGTTTCAATTAATTCTTGGAATTTTAATAATAATTCATAATCACGTTTAATAGGTTGTAACCAATATTTTCCCACTAATGGATCAGTTTCTAAATCAAGATTTTCAATTAAAGTTGGTAAAATTAAAATCAATTGATATAATCTTACCACATCTTCTAATTTTTTATTTTCATTACCGACAGATTTATCAATACCGATAGAAATCTTTTTAACTAATCTTTTAATATCAGGAACTTGACTAAGAAAATCTTGAGTTAAAAATACTCGAAGATTAGTATTTGAAATTAAATTTTCAACTAATTGATGTCTTTCTTCAATCATTGATAAATTTGTTAAAGGTTGTTTCAACCATTGGGATAATAATCTAGAACCAGCTGGAGTCTTACATCTATTTAACAATTCAAATATCGAACCGACATTATTATTTGATTTTGATTTTGATATCGTATTTCCTGATATGGGGAAAATATTAAGTGCTTTCATGGTTGATGAATCTAATTTCATAAATGATGATAAATTATATTGATCAATGGTAAAATTATAATCATTTTCACCTAATAAATTCAAATAATTAATTAAAGCATTAGTACAAGATAATGAAATTTGATAATCAGTAGTATTAATCCCCTTGGAAGCTAAAATAAGTTCAATATTTGATTCTTCATCATTATTTTTTTCATTGATAACGATTTTAGATAAATCTTGATCAATATCTTTAGTATTAAATAATGATGATTTTATAGTACTAATAACCAAATTACCAATTTTATCTAAAACTTGAAATAATTTAATAAATTCAGAATTTTGATCATCATTAGAATAATTAGATGGTAAAACTACTTCTTTCACACCTAATTGTAATAAAAGACTTTCAAGATTTGAAAATAAATCATTATCTTCAAATTCAGATAATTGAATAGTAGCATTCAGAATATCAATAAATGATACTCCAATTTTTTTAACATTATTGGTAGCACCTGATTGAATATATTTCAAAGCAGCAATGATAGGATTTGAACAATCTTGAAACATGGATTCTAAATTAACTCCATATTCCATACTTAAATTTTCTAAATTACCTGCTGTAGCCGTACAAATTAAATCGAAATTTTTATTAAAGATTTCAAGTTTGGAATGTTTATCAATTAAGACAAATTTCAATACATTATTTAAGAACACTTGAGATGCGATGGTGACGTATTTGTTCTTCTTTGATTGATTATATTTGATGACTGATTGAGTTTTATAGATATTATCAGCAATCAAATCAGCATCATCATCTAAAGCGGTGAAATAATCTTTATTATTATCAATAATACGAATGGTAGCTTGATCTTTAGGAGGTAACTTGGCAAACTTGATGTAGAACAGTCTTTCATCAGCGTTGTCTGTGAACTTTAGATCAGGCCTAGAGCTGGACATGATTTCAATTGATTGATTGATTGGATGAAAGAAGATAGAGTATTTGGTTGTAAACGAAATAAACAAGAAATTAAAATTGTAAACGCGTTTGGTGTTGTTGTTTTTTTGTTAGTTAGAGATTTCGCGATTTGTCATTTTTTGGTTTGTCGTTTTTTATATTTTTATGACATAACTTTGCGACAAACCAAAAGTGAGGACAAATAAAATATGACGTATGGTACAAAAGGGCTCGACACAGAGAGAAGGAAATATTTACAGGGGTACTGTTCTTGGCATGATGATTTAGAGAAGATGATCTACTTCCATTGATAAGAATTGAGGATGTATATAACAATTGATTATCATATGAATTGACTATGTGAAATTAACATTTAAACTGAAAAAGGATAAAATTCAATTAATTAAAATAGGAGGAGGAGGAGGAGGATCAATCAAATTTTAACAGTGGCGTTGTTTAGTATTTCTTTTTTTTTTTTTTTTTTTTTATTTTTCCACTCCATCCCCACGAGATCATCCAGTG